>NC_052078.1:9467537-9770037 GCF_015852505.1 Tachyglossus aculeatus | reverse complement strand
ATTTATTAAGTGCTTACTATGTGCAAAACACTGTTCTAAGCGCTGGCACTGTTCTAAGCGCTGAAGGCCCCCTCCCCCGTGGCAACTGTGATAAAGACTTTTAATCCTTTGTTCCTAACTGGCTTCCCTGAGCATTTTGATGCCAAGAATTGAAATTAAGACAGAGTGGGGCCTTAGAAGAAAAAGCAAGGCCTGGGAATCAAAGGACCTGGGTTCTAATCCCAGCTCTACCACCTGCCTGTTGCCTTGGGCAAGTCTCAGTTTCCTTCTTGGTAAAATGGGGATTAAACCCAGGTTCTTCCTCCGACTTAGCAAACCCTGTGTGGGATAGGAACTGCGACTGACCTGATTACCTTGTATCTATCCCAATGCTTACTGCAGTTCTTGGCACAGAGTAAGCAATTAACAAATACCATAGTAATAATAATCATCATTATCAATAATAAAAATGATACTCTAAAAATATAGAAATTAAAATCAACTTTTATAGTGGGACCTGAGAAAACATACTTCTAAGATCAAAGGAACTTGAATAAATGGCTGCTTTTCCGGCGCTACTGTTGAACTTAATGTTTTCATAACTATTGCGTGGCTCTCCCTGAAAATTTTCGGGCAGCAACAACAAAAAAGTCAGCTAGTCAACAGCATGTACCACAAAGCACTATTATGCAAAGCACTCTTTATGGCACCAAATAAACAGCACTTATTTTGACCATCTTGTTTTTTTTTTTCCCAATGTGATATATTTCTGGTCACTCTTTTCAGTCGCATCCATAAAGAATAAAAGCCAAACTTGTAAAATGGAATTTAGAGATTTGTATGCATTGTTTGAGAGATTCCAATGTGGAAATGATTAAGCTGAATGTCTCTAAGGAGCTCCTTTTGATGGCAGGGATAGCAAAACAATCCTTTGCCAGCTAATAAAAATAACCTCCCTGCTTTCTCTATTTTCCTTTCCATTTCTGTCTATTTGCCCCACATCTGGGCACTAGATGAAAGTCATCTTTCTGTGCATCCTTGAGAAGATGTTCAGAGAATTTATAAAGCTCAGAAAAGAAATCCTCATAGACTCACTATTTCCTCAAGCTCATTTTCAGTGTTCTTAATACAGATTCTCCTTGTGCCTAACTGGCTGGTTTTGTTAGTCCCCTCTGGAAGCTGCATTAATCTTTTAGCCCTCTGCATAAGAGGCATCTTCAAAGTCCTAAAAGGTACCTACGTCACTAAGGAGTTAATGCAGTTCCTACAGGTGCCTAGTTTACCTCTATGGAGAAGCTTAGGCATTAGGAGAATTCTACTCCCCATGTAATAATAATAATAATAATGGCATTTATTAAGCACTTACTATGTGCAAAGCACTGTTCTAAGCATATTGCCTATGAAGAAACCTTCCACCTTTCTCCAGTCTAGCCAGCATGAACTAATATCCCAGAGGTTAAGCACATTCAGAATAACTGTGACAACAAGAAATCGTTTCTGGGCTCTTCCATCTCTGCGGCTTTAGAACTTGCTCCTGAAAATTAAAGCAGCACTGTTCGTTTTACCCAGGGGTACAACAGAAGCATCTGCTTTGGAACAGTAATCATGCCATTTAATGATGATTTATATCTACAGGCAAAGGAAGCTGGATATAACAATTGCTGAGTGTAGTTGGCAGGGAGTGGGAAGGGCCGCATTACAAAGATTTCTAGTGCCAAAGGCGTGTACCAAACTCATAGATTCAAGGCCTACTAGGAGAGGGCAGAGGAGAACGTGGGAGGATATGAAATTGCAGAGATTGGTTGAGCTTTACCTGCTCCCAGTGGTGCAAATCAGCAGCATACTAATTCGTATTATCTTCAATGTGAGCGTAACATGTAATTTAAGTGATTGAGGCTGTAATATGGTAAAATATGAGTCACTTCAGGTTAAAATTGTGAGATAATCTCCCTCTGCTCTTACCTTCTGAACACCTAACCATGCTTGCCCCACAAAATGGTGCTGAATTTACAATTCTAATGTAGGCCATGGAAATGCCAATGGGAGATAATCTAGTAAATGTCACTAAGGGGGGGGGGGAGAGGGAGGGAGGGAGAGAGGGAGGGAGGGAGAGAGGGAGGGAGGGAGGGAGAGAGAGAGAGAGAGAGAGAGATGAAAGCGCTCTGATTGGATTTCATGTCAATCAGTAGTATTGATTTGAGTTCTTACTTGCACCCAGGGCACTGTACTAAACACTTGCAGAGTTCAATAAGGCCTTTTCGGCCTCACTTGCACACAGAGATAGGATTTTACCATCAGTAGTATCATCTTCTAAATCAAAGGATAAAATAATGAACCACTGCTTCTGGGATCTAATGAAACAGGCAGATTAGCTGAAAACTCCTGCAATTTTACTTCTTGTTCTTTTTTAAATGGTATTTGTTAGGTGCTTACTATGTGCCAGGCACTGTACTAAACACTGAGGTAGAGACAAGATAACCGGGTTGAACACAGTCCCTAGCCCACATAGAGCTCACAGCCTTAATCCCTCAATCTCCATTTTACAGATGAGGAAACTGAGGCAAAGAAAAGTTAAGTGTTTGTCCAAAGTCACACAACAGACAAGTGGTAGAGTCAGGATTAGAACCCAAGTCCTCTAACTCCCAGGCCCATAATCTTTCCAGTAGGCCATGCTGCTTCTCAATTATTAGGGGAATTACAAGGAGATGAGAGGAGGATGGGGTTTATATTAGATGAATAAATACATGGAATGCAAGCATCAAGATTAATCTCCATGCTGGGATTGCTGGCCTGGGGCAGATCTGTCTCTCAGTCGCTGCGTCCAGGCAGGAGAATGTCTGGGGGCTCAGCAAAGCTGCTGGGCTGGCAGTTTGGTTAGATGCAGGAAAGTTGCCTGCAGAGTATGGTGAGGTTTGCTTGGAGAAATTTATAAACTGGTCTGTAGCAGGAGAAAACAGCCAGGAAACAGTGTGGCCTAATGGATAGAGCACAGGCCTGGGAGTTCGAAGGACCTGGGTTCTAATCCCAGCTCCGCCACTTGTCTGCTGGGTGAATTTGGGCAAGTCACTTTTATTCACATTAATATCTTTATTCATATCAATGTCTGTCTCCCCCTCTAGACTGTAAACTCGTTATGGGAAGGGAATGTGTCTGTTAATTCTGTTTTATATGATTCTCCCCAGCACTTAGTACAATGGTCTACGCATAATAAGTGTTCAATAAATACAACTGATTGACTGAAGTCACTTCTCTGTGCCTCGTTACCTCATCTTTAAAATGGGGGTTCTTACTGCAAGCCCTATATGGCACGTGGACCGTGTCACTGTGTCCAATCTGATTACCTCGTGTCAACCCCAGGGCTTAGAGCAGTGCCTGGCATATAGTAAGTGCTTAACAAAAATCCCAAGCGCTTAGTACAGTGCTCTGCACACAGTAAGCGCTCAATAAATACGATTGATTGATTTAAAAGCTTCCACGTCTTTCTTCCCACTTCTAGACTGTGAGCCCGTTGTTGGGTAGGAATTGTCTCTCTCTGTTGCTGAATTGTACTTTCAAAGCGCTTAGTACAGTGCTCTGCACCCAGTAAGCGCTCAATAAATACGATTGAATGAATACCATTAAAAAAATAAAATGACTGGGAGAGCAAGGTGCTCTGCACCCAGTAAGCGCTCAATAAATACGACTGAATGAATAAGGCGCTCTTGTGGCTCAGAGCTTTAGCTTTATGGATAATGGGGAGTCACTATAGCCTTTTAGTGTTGTGTATTGTGTATTGTGTTTAGTGTGTATTTTCCGATCACAAGTCCAATGTGCTACTCGGCTCCCTGCTCTAGTTTAGGTCCAGGAACTGGGCTAGAAGAATGTCCATCCTCAGTGGCTTTGGCACTGAGGATGGGCATGGACCTTTTTCCTCTCTTCCTCCCCATCACCCTCCCCCCCACCCTACCTCCTTCCCCTCCGCACAGCACTTGTATATATTTGTACATATTTACTACTATATTTTATTACTGATGTGCATATAGCTATAATTCTATTTATTCTAACGGTTTTGACACCTGTCTACATGTTTTGTTTTGTTGTCTGTCTCCCCCTTCTAGACTGAGAGCCCGCTGTTGGGTAGGGGCCGTCTCTATATGTTGCCAACTTGTACTTCCCAAGCGCTTAGTGCAGTGCTCTGCACACAGTAAGCACTCAATAAATACTATTGAATGAATGGTCAATATGAAAGGCAGATTTTGGGCCCAGGTGGGTAACTCACCTCATCAGGTGGGTGCCGACCCAGTGACTACTCCCGGGGGGTGCCAGGTAGCCAGAGGATGGGGCTGGGCATGCCCTGGGCATTTCTCCTCCGTCATCTGCCTAGCGCCGAAGAATTTGAAACAGCTCTTTTTCACTCCCTGAGAGCCGTAGCGGTGCCAAATTGGGCGTATCAGGAGGCTGCAGCGGAATAAAGGCGGTGTAGTGGTGGTGGTGGCAACCTGGGCACGTCAGTGACCCCTGAGCTGGCCGGGCCTTTCCTGGGACCAAGGGGCTATTGGGGTCCCCACTCCCTGGCCCAGGGGCTGCCCTGCCCGCTCGCTGCCATCTTTAGAGAAGCAGCGTGGCTCAGTGGAAAGAGCCTGGGCTTTGGAGTCAGAGGTCATGGGTTCAAATCCCACCTCTGCCACTTGTCAGCTGTGTGACTTTGGGCAAGTCACTTCACTTCTCTGGGCCTCAGTTCCCTCATCTGGAAAATGGGAATGAAGACTGTGAGCCCCCCCGTGGGACAACCTGATCACCTTGTAACAACCCCAGCGCTTAGAACAGTGCTTTGCACATAGTAAGCGCTTAATAAATGCCATCATTATTATTTCGGAGATGGGAGATGCCCACGTTTCTCCCCTTGAGCTTCTGCCCCAGTGGGTCTCCTCTCCTCGGGTCCCACTTCTCCTCCTCCCCCCCCCCCCCCCCGCCTCGTAATAATAATAATAATAATGGCATTTGTTAAGCGCTTACTATGTGCAAAGCACTGTTTTCCTAATCATCATCATCAATCGTATTTATTGAGCTCTTACTATGTGCAGAGCACTACTAAGCGCTTGGGAAGTACAAATTGGCAACATATAGAGACAGTCCCTACCCAACAGTGGGCTCACAGTCTAAAAGGAGGAGACAGAGAACAAAACCAAACATACTAACAAAATAAAATAAATAGAATAGATACGTACAAGTAAAATAAATAGAGTAATAAATATGTACAAATATATACATATATACAGGTGCTGTGGGGAAGGGAAGGAGGTAAGATGGGGGGGATGGAGAGGGATTTGAACCCCTGACCTCTGACTCCAAAGCCCGGGCTCTTTCCACTGAGCCACGCTGCTTCTCGAGAAGTGAGAAGTGAAGTGGCTCGCCCCAAGTCCCACAGCTAAGTGGCGGCGGCGGGATTTGAACCCACAACCTCTGCCTCCAGAGCCCGGGCTCTTTTCCACTGAGCCACGCTGCTTCTCTAGCCCTGTTCTCAGCGCTGGGGAGGTTACAGGGTGATCAGGTTGTCCCACGGCGGGGGGGCTTACAGTCTTCATCCCCATTTCCAAGATGAGGGAACTGAGGCCCAGAGAAGTGAAGTGGTTCGCCCCAAGTCCCACAGCTAAGTGGCGGGGGCGGGATTTGAACCCACGACCTCCGCCTCCAGAGCCCGGGCTCTTTTCCACTGAGCCACGCTGCTTCTCTAGCCCTGTTCTAAGCGCCGGGGAGGTTACAAGGTGATCAGGTTGTCCCACGGGGGGCGGGGGGGCTCACAGTCTTCACCCCCCATTTTCCAGATGAGAGAATAATAATAATAATGATAATAATAATGACAATAATGACATTTATTAAGCACTTACTATGTGCAAAGCACTGTTCTGAGCGCTGGGGAGGTTACATGGTGATCGGGTTGTCCCACGGGGGGCTCACAGTCTTCATCCCCATTTTCCAGATGAGCTAACTGAGGCCCAGAGAAGTGAAGTGACTTGCCCAAAGCCACACAGCTGACAATTGGCGGAGCCGGGATTTGAACCCCTGACCTCTGACTCCAAAGCTCGGGCTCTTTCCACTACATATTTCCACATCTTTCCACTACAAATACATACATATTTATTACTCTATTTATTTATTTATTTTACTTGTACATTTCTATCCTATTTATTTTATTTTGTTGGTATGTTTGGTTCTGTTCTCTGTCTCCCCCTTTTAGACTGTGAGCCCACTGTTGGGTAGGGACTGTCTCTGTCTGTTGCCAATTTATACTTCCCAAGCGCTTAGTACAGTGCTCTGCACATAGTAAGCGCTCAATAAATACGATTGATTGATTGATTGATTGATTTCCACTGAGCCACGCTGCTTCTCTAGCCCTGTTCTAAGCGCCGGGGAGGTTACAAGGTGATCAGGTTGTCCCACGGCGGGGGGGCTCACAGTCTTCATCCCCATTTCCAAGATGAGGGAACTGAGGCCCAGAGAAGTGAAGTGGCTCGCCCAAAGTCATACAGCTAAGTGGAGGGGGCGGGATTTGAACCCACGACCTCCGCCTCCAGAGCCCGGGCTCTTTTCCACTGAGCCGTGCTGCTTCTCTAGCCCTGTTCTAAGCGCTGGGGAGGTTACAAGGTGATCAGGTTGTCCCACGGGGTGGATCACAGTCTTCATCCCCATTTTCCAGATGAGGGAATAATAATAATAATAATAATAATGACATTTATTAAGCACTTACTATGTGCAAAGCACTGTTCTGAGCGCTGGGGAGGTTAAAAGGTGATCGGGTTGTCCCACGGGGGGGCTCACAGTCTTCATCCCCATTTTACAGATGAGATAACTGAGGCCCAGAGAAGTTAAGTGACTTGCCCAAAGCCACACAGCTGACAATTGGCGGAGCCGGGGGGATCATCATCATCATCATCATCATCATCATCATCAATCGTATTTGTTGAGCGCTTACTATGTGCAGAGCACTGTACTAAGCGCTTGGGAAGTACAAATTGGCAACATATAGAGACAGTCCCTACCCAACAGTGGGCTCACAGTCTAAAAGGGGGAGACAGAGAACAAAACCAAACATACTAACAAAATAAAATAAATAGAATAGATATGTACAAGTAAAATAAATAGAGTAATAAATATGTACAAATATATACAGGTGCTGTGGGGAAGGGAAGGAGGTAAGATGGGGGGGATGGAGAGGGATTTGAACCCCTGACCTCTGACTCCAAAGCCCGGGCTCTTTCCACTGAGCCACGCTGCTTCTCTAGCAGTGAGAAGTGAAGTGGCTCGCCCAAAGTCCCACAGCTAAGTGGCGGCGGCGGGATTTGAACACACAACCTCTGCCTCCAGAGCCCGGGCTCTTTTCCACTGAGCCACCCTGCTTCTCTAGCCCTGTTCTAAGCGCTGGGGAGGTTACAAGGTGATCAGGTTGTCCCACGGCGGGGGGGGCTCACAGCCTTCACCCCCATTTTCCAGATGAGGGAACTGAGGCCCAGAGAAGTGAAGTGCCTCGCCCAAAGTCACACTAATAATGATGGCATTTGTTGAGTGCATACTATGTACAAAGCGCTGTTCTCAGCTCTGGGGAGGTTACAAGGTGATCAGGTTGTCCCACGGGAGGACGGCTCACAGTCTTCACCCCCATTTTCCAGATGAGAGAATAATAATAATACCGATAATAATAATAATAATGGCATTTATTAAACACTTACTATGTGCAAAGCACTGTTCCGAGCGCTGGGGAGGTTACAAGGTGATCAGGACGGGGGGGCTCACAGTCTTCATCCCCATTTTCCAGATGAGCTAACTGAGGCCCAGAGAAGTGAAGTGACTTGCCCAAAGCCACACAGCTGACAATTGGCGGAGCCGGGATTTGAACCCCTGACCTCTGACTCCAAAGCCCGGGCTCTTTCCACTGAGCCACGCTGCTTCTCGAGCAGTGAGAAGTGAAGTGGCTCGCCCCAAGTCCCACAGCTAAGTGGCGGGGGCGGGATTTGAACCCACGACCTCTGCCTCCAGAGACTGCTTGATTTCCCCGGAGCCACGCTGCTTCTCTTCTCATGACTGTGGGGGCCGGAGGAGGCGGAGCGCGGAGGGGGCGGAGCCGGGCGGGGTTGGGGGGCTCCCCGCCTCGGCCCGGACCCCCAGGGAGGAGAAGGGGAAGGAGGAGGAGAAGGAAGCGGAGCCCCAGCGCCCTTCAGCCAGTCAGTCGCATTTCTGGAGCGCTTCCAGTGTGCAGGACACTGTACTAAGCGCTTGGGAGGGACAGGTCTGCACCAGAGAGAGCCGGCAGCGGGGATGAAGAGGGGCACCGGCTGGACCCCCCTTGGCTTCTCCCTTGGCTTCTCCTGCTGCTGCTGCTGCAGCCTCCTCCTCCTCCTGCTGCTGCTGCTGAGGCCCGTAAGTCCCCCGGGGCGGCCCCCTCTCCCCCCCCCCCAATCAATCAATCAATCGTATGTATTGAGCGCTTGCTATGTGCAGAGCACTGTGCTAAGCGCTTGGGAAGTCCAAGTTGGCAACATATAGAGACGGTCCCCCCACCCAGCAGCGGGCTCACAGTCTTAAAAGTCCAAAGCCCGTCATCATCATCATCAATCGTATTTATTGAGCGCTTACTATGTGCAGAGCACTGTACTAAGCGCTTGGGAAGTCCAAGTTGGCAACATATAGAGACGGCCCCCCCCACCCAACAGCGGGCTCACAGTCTTAAAAGTCCAAAGCCCGTCATCATCATCATCAATCGTATTTATTGAGCGCTATGTGCAGAGCACTGTACTAAGCGCTTGGGAAGTCCAAGTTGGCAACATATAGAGACGGTCCCCCCACCCAACAGCGGGCTCACAGTCTTAAAAGTCCAAAGCCCGTCATCATCATCGTCAATCGTATTTATTGAGCGCTTACTGTGTGCAGAGCCCTGTGCTAAGCGCTTGGGAAGTCCAAGTTGGCAACATATAGAGACGGTCCCCCCGCCCAGCAGCGGGCTCACAGTCTTAAAAGTCCAAAGCCCGTCATCATCATCGTCAATCGTATTTATTGAGCGCTTACTATGTGCAGAGCACTGTACTAAGCGCTTGGGAAGTCCAAGTTGGCAACATATAGAGACGGTCCCCCCACCCAACAGCGGGCTCACAGTCTTAAAAGTCCAAAGCCCGTCATCATCATCATCAATCGTATTTATTGAGCGCTTACTATGTGCAGAGCACTGTACTAAGCGCTTGGGAAGTACAAATTGGCAACATATAGGGACGGTCCCCCCACCCAACAGCGGGCTCACAGTCTTAAAAGTCCAAAGCCCGTCATCATCATCATCAATCGTATTTATTGAGCGCTTACTATGTGCAGAGCACTGTACTAAGCGCTTGGGAAGTACAAATTGGCAACATATAGAGACAGTCCCTACCCAACAGTGGGCTCAAAAGTCTAAATGATGATGGTGGTATTTCATTCATTCAATCGTATTGATTATTATTAATAATTGATTATTATTACTCTATTCATTTATTCATTTTACTTGTACATATCTATTCTATTTATTTTGTTCATATAATAATAATGATAATAATGGCATTTGTTAAGTGCTTACTATGTGCAGAGCACTGTTCTAAGAGCTGGGGGGGATACAAGGTGATCAAGTTGCCCCACGTGGGGCTCACGGTCTTAATCCCCATTTTACAGGTGAGGTAACTGAGGCTCAGAGAAAGTAAGTGACTTGCCCAAGGTCACACAGCAGGCATGTGGCGGAGCCGGAATTCGAACCCATGACCTCCGACTCCAAAGCCCGTGCTCTTTCCACTGGGCCACGCTGCTTCTCAGTGATGATGATGATGGTGGTGGTGGTATTTCATTCATTCAATCGTATTGATTATTATTAATAACTGATTATTATTACTCTATTCACATTCATTTTACTTGTACATATCTGTTCTATTTTATTTTGTTCATATAATAATAATAATAATAATAATGATGGCATTTGTTAAGCGCTGACTATGTGCAGAGCACTGTTCTAACCGCTGGGGGGGATACAGGGTGATCAAGTTGCCCCACGTGGGGCTCACGGTCTTAATTCCCATTTTACAGGTGAGGTAACTGAGGCTCAGAGAAATTAAGTGACTTGCCCAAGGTCACACAGCAGACATGTGGCGGAGTAGGGATTCGAACCCATGACCTCTGACTCCAAAGCCCGTGCTCTTTCCACTGAGCCACGCTGCTTCTCAGTGATGATGATGATGGTGGTGGTATTTCATTCATTCAATCGTATTGATTATTATTAATAATTGATTATTATTACTCCATTTATTCATTTTACTTGTACATATCTATTCTATTTCTTTTATTTTGTTCATATAATAATAATAATGGCATTTGTTAAGCGCTATGTGCAGAGCACTGTTCTAAGCGCTGGGGGGGGGGGGGAATACAAGGTGATCAAGTTGCCCCACGTGGGGCTCACAGTCTTAATCCCCATTTGACAGGTGAGGTAACTGAGGCTCAGAGAAATTAAGTGACTTGCCCAAGGTCACACAGCAGACATGTGGCGGAGTCAGGATTCGAACCCATGACCTCTGACTCCAAAGATGAATTTATTGATGAATTTATTGATCACTTACTGTGTGCACAGCACTGTACTAAGCGCTTGGGAAGTACAGGTTGGCAACATATAGAGACGGTCCCTATACTAATAATAATAATGATGGCATTTATTAAGCGCTTACTATGTGCAAAGCACTGTTCTAAGCGCCGGGGAGGTTACAAAGTGATCATGTTGTCCCACGGGGGGCTCACAGTCTTCATCCCCATTTGACAGATGAGGTAACTGAGGCCCAGAGAAGTTAAGTGACTTGCCCAAAGTCACACAGCTGACAATGGGCAGAGCCGGCATTTGAATCCATGACCTCTGACTCCAAAGCCCGGGCCCTTTCCACTGAGCCACGCTGCTTCTCTAATAATAATGATAGCATTTATTAAGCGCTTACTATGTGCAAAGCACTGTTCTAAGCACTGGGAGCGGGGTACAAGGCGATCAGGTTGTTCCACGTGGGGCTCACAGGCTTCATCCCCATTTTACTCTTTCCAACAACGGGCTCACAATCTAGAAATTGTTAGCGCTTACTATGAGCAAAGCTGATGATGGTATTTGTTAAGCGCTTACTATGTGCAAAGCACTGTGCTAAGCGCTGGAAGGGCTTACTGTGTGCCAAGCGCTGTTTCAAGCGTCGGGGTAGGTAGAAACTCATCGGGCCGTCGCATGTGGGGCCCACAGTCTTAATCCCCATTTTACAGGCGATGATGATGATGGCATTTGTTAAGCGCTTACTATGTGCAAAGCACTGTGCGAAGCGCTGGAAGCGCAGCGTGGCTCAGTGGAAAGAGCGCGGGCTTGGGAGTCAGAGGTCCTGGGTTCGAATCCCGCTCCGCCACTTGTCAGCTGTGACCTGGGGCAAGTCACTTAACTCCTCTGTGCCTCAGTTACCTCTTCTGCAAAATGGGGATTAAGACTGTGAGCCCCAAGTGGGACAACCTGATCACCTTGAAACCTCACCAGCGCTTAGAAAAGTGCTTTCCACATAGTAAGCACTTAATAAATGCCATTATTATTATTACCACTGTAGCAGTGTGCAGAAATAGAGCAGAAATACAGTCTTAACCCCCATTTTACAGACGATGATGATGATGGTATTTGTTAATCAATCAATCGTATTTATTGAGCGCTTACTGTGTGCAGAGCACTGTACTAAGCGCTTGGGAATTACAAGTTGGCAACACATAGAGACAGTCCCTACCCAACAGTGGGCTCACAGGCTAGAAGGGGGAGACAGAGAACAAAACAAAACATATTAACAAAATAAAATAAAGCGCTTACTATGTGCCAAACACTGTTTTAGGCACTGGGGTAGATAAAAGGTAAGCAGGTTGTCCCACGTGGGGCTCACATTCTTAACCCCCAGTTTACAGACAATGATGGTGATGGTATTTGTTAAGCGCCTATTATTATGCTCTGTAGGCAGCGAGCGCTCAATAAATGCCATATATTGATCGATTGGGCAGGGCCCGCGGGAAGGGGAAGCCCCGAAATCGGGTGGTGGGGAGAGTGACCGGCCGAGAAGTAGGAAGGGCTGAGGGCCAAGTTGGGGGGACGGAGGCCTGGGTTCCCTGTGGCCCCTCACCAGCGTGGCTCAGTGGAAAGAGCCCGGGCTTTGGAGTCAGAGGTCACGGGTTCAAATCCCGGCTCCGCCACTTGTCAGCTGTGTGACTTTGGGCATGTCACTTCACTTCTCTGGGCCTCAGTTCCCTCATCTGTCAAATGGGGATGAAGACTGTGATCCCCCTGTGGGACAACCTGATCACTTTGTAAACTCCCCAGCGCTTAGAACAGTGCTTTGCACATAGTAAGCGCTTAATAAATGCCATAATTATTATTATTATTATTATCCCAGCGACCCTCGTAGGGCTGGCACGGAGCTCCTAGGAGAGCACAGCTCTCCACTTCCCCGCCAAACCTAGCTCCAGTTGGCATCTTCTCCACTCACCGCCCCCCCCCAAACCAGCTCCAGTCGGCAAGCTTTTCGATTTAGAATTTGCGGTCATGACAAGCTGGTGAGAAAGCATTCCTCGACAACATTTCCGTGGGTATTATTCCCTCCCTTCCTTCCTTCCTCCCTCGTCCCCCTCTCCATCCCCCTCATCTTACCTCCTTCCCTTCCCCACAGCACCTGTATATATGTATATATTTGTCCATATTTATTACTCTTTATTTATTTTACTTGTACATATCTATTCTATTTATTTTATTTTGTTAGTATGTTTGGTTCTCTGTCCCCCCCTTTTAGACTGTGAGCCCACTGTTGGGTAGGGACTGTCTCTATATGTTGCCAACTTGTACTTCCCAAGCGCTTACTACAGTGCTCTGCACACAGTAAGCTCTTAATAAATACGATTGATTGATTGATTATTATTGCGGAGATCCCAGCCTGCTTAAAGAAAGAAGGATAAAATTACCCACCCGGGGCGATACAAAGGCCGGGGGAACCGACAGCGTCTCTTGCTCACGGGAACTTCGGGTACTAATTCCCCTTGGTGGAAATATTTGAAGACCCTCGAATCGAGCATTTGGTCCGAACTCTAGCTTCACTATTTGCCCCTCGGGGTTCAGAGCCCCTGAAAGCCAAGATAGCTGGCGTTTTCAGGTGCATTGCCTTTCCAAGCATATTCTATGTAAAGGATGGGACGTGACTGATACCTCCTTCACGAATCATGGTAATTGGGTCTTGAATCTCCAGCACGCTAGATTTTTATTTTTATGTCTGCTGTCATTTTATGTTTAAAGAGCTCGGTAAAGAAGTTCACGCTGAGGGGTTTTTCACAAATCCACCAGGAGCACAAAGTAGGCATATCTGCTACTTTGTCTCCCAGGAATGTTCTGAGGATTAGAAATGGGGACGATGAATAACGACGGCGAAAAAGCTTTAGAATAAAGGCTCTAGAGAGACCCAAAGCATGGTTACTAAAAACCCCAAGATAATGACTTTGTAGAATGTTTGTAGTATGTTTGGTTTTGTTCTCTGTCTCCCCCTTTTAGACTGTGAGCCCACTGTTGGGTAGGGACTGTCTCTATATGTTGCCAATTTGTACTTCCCAAGCGCTTAGTACAGTGATCTGCACATAGTAAGCGCTCAATAAATACGATTGATGATGATGATGATGATAGAATTCAAGAGACTGTAGTATCTTCCTCAGTAAGTCTTTCTATTTTCTCTATGACAACTACTAAAGTTGTCATTTGACTAACATGTTCTCTAGTCCAAAGGGCTGCCGGTTACATCTTATCCAAACTAGATTCCTCAAGTAGGAGTAAATGAGTTCCTAAGCATTTATTTCACTCTGCCTAATTATAGTTAAATTTTTAAAAGAATGGAAAATTGGGGGTGAACTGGGCTATCTGAACCCTCCACAAAACATAAAACGATGTGGTTCTTTAGATTTTTTTTTCCTTGGCGGGGGGCAGGGTGGATTCTGATCTTGTTTATTTCTTTTTCAAATTTTCCACCATGGTGTGTATGTGTGTTTAAAGTGGGAATTCCTACTGACCTTTCTTAGTAGTAGTGTAAGCGTATACTGCGTGCGGGTGTCTGTAATACGCATCACACTATGGGATCTGTGTTTACTCACTCCATATTAAAAGTAAACTATCCTTTTGGGTTGCGAAAAGGTAGAGAACCTACATTCCTTAAATGATGAAATGCAGTTGAGGCACACAGATTCAAACATTTTAAAGAATGGACATTCCTGCTCTCTATTGGAATTCTTGGAAACTTTACCATCTTAGGAAAAGAAATAGCCAGTATTATTCATTCATTATTTATGAAACGTGCAAATCCCTGGGATAAGACGCTCGCCTCATTCTTCCCCACCTTCTTCCTCTTTCCTTCCCCCTGAATTTTAAAATTAAAGTTGTGTTTTGATTTGTGTTGTGTTGTGATTTGGTTGTGTTTTGATTTGACCTAATCATTAGGAGAAAATGCAATAGGCCATGTAATTTTGCTTTGCTTGATATGACTTTACATTTGAAAAAGAATGAAAAGTATTTGGAGGAAGTGTGCTCCAGAACATACTATTAAAGAGTCCCTATAACAAAGCATCCCTTTCTGCATTAGCTTTAGAATTAAATCTTTTGCAAAATGTGATTTCTAAGATCAAACGAGAAAATCTAGTCTTTGATATTTATACCTCCCCAATAATATCATTTGCTGACCTAGGTTAGTTTAAGAGCTCAAAAAATACCCAAGTTCAGTGGTATACTTTTGTGGCAAAACAAAACAAAAGAGCTTCTATAAGCACTGTCAGTAAACACAAAGTCAAAGAGATAAAAGTGATTCACTTTTAACTGGCTATATGGTTGTGAAGAATTTGAGAAGAAATGCGGGTTTGGTTCTTGTTAAGGAAGTCATTTGATTTCTTCCAAATTTTCAAATGTTTAGTTATTTAATAATAATAATGATGGCATTTGTTAAGTGCTTATTATGTGCGAAGCACAGTTCTTACTGAACTTTCCATTTAACTTTGAACAGGTAAATGGTATTCACCCAGAATGCAGATTTCACTTGGAAATCCACGAGGAGGAAATACAATGTATGAAACTTTTAAATGACCATAAAGTGGAATATAAAGGTAAGGCTGAGATGTAATGTCTGATGAATAGGAAGCTCCAAAATCCCCCAAGAATAACCGATGCTAACAGATTGTGTTTCAGAAATCCCTACTTAAGTGACATTTTAAGGCCCTGGATGTGTCTGCATTTGACAAGTTTGTCTTTGGAGTTGATTTAAAAAAAAAAGGTTTTTGCCCTGTTACGTGCACCTCGAACATGATTAGGTTTTGGCTGTGCAGACCAAAGCATAAATACAGCACAGTTCTGGGAGTCAGGAGACTTGGATCTAACCCCAACACCATCCCTTCCCTGCTGTGCGACCTTAAACCGTTCACTTAACTTCTCTGTGCCTCCATTTCTTCTTTAAAATGGAGATTAACTACCTGTTCTCTCTCCCCCTTCGACTGTGGGCACTTTGTGGGGGTAGGGATTGTTTCTGATTGTATTGCATCTACCCCAGAACTTAGCATATAGTAAGTGCTTAATGAATATTAATAGCCAAGCAATTATCATTATTTTTACCTCTAAACTTACCCAGGAAACCCCATGTCATCAACTCATCTGCCTGGAGAGTCATTGCTCCAGGTTTGCATCTCCCCTGCTCTCTCCCCACCAGCCTGCTGCAGGCCTGAGTGGCCTCAAGGCAATGTCCAGAACCAAGTCAGGCCAGGGTCAGTATTGGCAGTCCCCTGGGGACTGAAGAATTTTGACATCATGGCTCAATGGCAGGAGAGGCAGTGGCCTGTCCATCCAAACTTTCTGTGAGGCCGTGATGGTGATCCATCCCACCATTTCTCAAAGTCTACAGCTGGGCTTCCTAAGGGTAGAGAATGGGAGTGAGGTACATGCATGGCCACCTGAAGCATGGGCTTGGCTTCACAGACTCCATCCGCTCCTGGTTCTCCTCTTATCTCTGTGGCCATTCATTCTCAGTCTCCTTTGCGGGCTCCTCCTCCCCTTCCCATCCCCTAACTGTAGGAGTTCCTCAAGGGTCAGTTCTTGGTCCCCTTCTGTTCTCCATCTACACTCACTCCCTTGGTGAACTCATTCACTCCCAAGGCTTCAACTATCATCTCTATGCTGATGACACCCAAATCTACATCTCCTCTCCTGTTCTCTCTCCCTCCCTCCAGGCTCGTATCTCCTCCTGTCTTCATGACATCTCCACATGGATGTCTGCCCTCCACCTAAAACTCAACATGTCTGAGACTGAGTTCCTTCCCTGTCCTTTCCCCGACTTTCCCTTCACTGTGAACGGCACTACCATCCTTCCCGTCTCACAAGCCCGCAACCTTGGTGTCATCCTTGACTCCGCTCTCTCATTCACTCTACATATCCAGTCCGTCACCAAAACCTGACGATCTCACCTTCACAACATGGCCAAGATCCACCCTTTCCTGTCCATACAAACGGCAAACTTGTTGGTACAATCTCTCATCCTATTCTGACTGGATTACTGCATCAGCCTCCTTTCTGATCTCCCATCCTCCTGTCTCTCCCCACTTTAGACTATTCTTCACTCTGCTGCCCGGATTATCTTTCTACAGAAACGCTCTGGGCATGTCACCCCCTCTCCTCAAAAATCTCCAGTGGTTGCCTATCAACCTTCGCAGGAAGCTTAAACTCCTCACTACTGGCTTCAGAGCTCTCCGTCACCTTGTCCCCTCCTACCTTTCCTCCCTTCTCTCCTTCTGCAGCCCAGCCCACACACTTCACTCCTCTGCCGCTAACCTTTCTCACTGTGCCTTGTTCTCTCCTGTGCCACTATCGACCCCTGGCCCACGTCCTACCTCTGGCCTGCAATGCCCTCCCTCCTCATATCCACCAAACTAGCTCTTTTCCCCCCTTCAAAGCCCTACTGAGAGCCCAACTCCTCCAGGAGGCCTTCCCACACTAAGCCCCCCTTTTCCTCTGCTTCTCTTCCCCTCCCCATCGCCCCTACTTCCTCCCTCTGCTCTACCCCCTTCCCCGCCCCACAGCACTTGTGTATATTTGTACGTATTTATTATTCTATTTATTTTATTAATGATGTGTATATATCTATAATTCTGTTTATCTGTTCTGATGCTATTGATGCCTGTCTACTTGTTTTGTTGTCTGTCTCCCCCTTCTAGACTCTGAGCCCGTTGTTGGCTAGGGATTGTCTATCTGTTGCCAAATTGTACTTTCCAAGCGCTTAGTAGAGAAGCAGCGTGGCTCAGTGGAAAGAGCACGGGCTTTGGAGCCAGGGGTCATGGGTTCAAATCCCAGCTCCGCCCCTTGTCACCTGTGACTTTGGGCAAGTCACTTAACTTCTCTGTGCCTCAGTTACCTCTTCTGTAAAATGGGGATTAAGACTGTGAGCCCCCTGTGGGACAACCTGATCACCTTGTAACGTCCCCAGCGCTTAGAACAGTGTTTTGCACATAGTAAGTGCTTAACAAATGTCATAATTATTATTATTATTATTATTACAGTGCTCTGCACACAGTAAGCACTCAATAAATATTATTGAATGACTGGGCACCCAGGGCATTTCTTGGAAGTAATATGTGCTACTGCAGTCCCTCAGTCCCTTTTTCCAATGGAACCTGAACCCTAGGGGCCCTGGAGTCAAGGAACCCAATGATCAAGCCACTTTCCCTTCCTCCTCTCAATACCCAACCCAGAGAACAGTGTTTCAGGCTTCCCTGAAACCCATAACAAAACAAAATCTAAAACTGCTTGTTGAAGGGAGAGGGGTAGGCTGGGGGTCACTTGTCTGCTGAGTTACCTCATCTGTAAAATGGATTAAGACTGTGAGCCCTATGTGGGACAGGGACTGTGGCCAACCTGATTAGCTTATAGCTACCCCAGCACTTAGTACAGTGCCTGGCACATAGTAAGCTCTTAACAAATACCATAAAAAAAGGACCACACATGATACACAAAAGAGGACAAGAAAAATATTGATAGAGCAAAAGGAAAAATTTGAAATACAGAAGATGGTAACCTCCGGTGGACAGAATCTTCCACCACCATTGTACTCTCCCAAATGCTCTGGAAACAGTAGGTGCTCTGTAAATACCATTGATGATGATGATAATGATCATAGATACCATTTATTGAGAAAACAAAGGTTGAGGAAACAGAGGGTGTAGGCTAGCAGGGAGATATAGTGGATGAGCAGTTAGAGTGGTTGGAACAGAAGGGAGAAGTGGATGGGAGAGAGAATGGGGGTGAGAAAGGAGAGAGACAGGGTAGGTGAATGTCCCACAGACTAAATCCAGCATCCCCATACCTAGGAAATTACAACGAAACAGATAGTCCTGTTGAACTTATGCTTTACAGGATCCTTAAGAGCAATCCTTGTGATCATTACCTAACCTGCTTTTCAAATACTATACCATTTTTAAAATATACCCTGCCGGCCAATAATAAACCTTGAAAGTGTATCTGCATTTTCCACTGCTTGGGATTCTTGCCATTGAAAGCCCTCCCTCACCCCCGCCCCCTCCACAATTGCCTGGTAGTAGAGTGGTAGTAATAGTATTTATTAAGCACCTACTTTGCACAAAGCACTGTACTAAGTGCAGGAGGGAAACAATACACTGGTGAGAAGTGGACGCTGTCCCAGAGCCTGCTGAAATATTATGAGGAGGTAGTTCAATCCTGTGGCTCAGGGCAAGTTGGGGGTTAGGGGACAGAGACGACAGGAAGGAAAAGGGGGCCTATAAGTCATTTGGCCAATGGACCCTGGGATTTGGGTCTAGGCTGGTACCGTCTCCCTTCATGGCGTAGGAGTTGTGGGGAGGACAGAGAGAAGAGGAGGCTCGGTGCCCTCTGGGAATTGTAGTGCCAAATCTCAGCATTTTTACCATGCTTATACTCCAAACTAAAATTGGGGCTAATTCTCCATGAAATTGGGCGCATAGAATGTTTTTGGGGTGCCCTAGGCCAACTGCCCCAGCAGAGTTTTATCCCTGTCATTAGTTCTGGCAGCAGCTGACAATTTTGAGTGGCCATTGGCCAATCAGGAGACATGCGCAATGAAGTGATGTCAGACCACTCTAAGCCCATGTTTCTATGAGCACATCCTACTGTTTCCCAGCCCAGCTGGCCTGACTGGCAACAATAAATATTAGTTGCCAGACCTTCCTTCAGTTGACCAATGAGTCAGTTTAAGGTAGTGCCATCTAAGAATTTGTAAGCATTTTTTTAACAGGAATCAGGTTTGCCAGTGTCTAGGAAAAGTGTTTTTTTTGTGTGTGTTGGGGGGATTTTACAAACTGGATCCATGCAGTATTCAGAATGCAGTCAGTGCTTCCATAACAGGTGTTATCACTGTGTGTTTTGGATAGAACACGGTTAGGCCA
Organism: Tachyglossus aculeatus; assembly: GCF_015852505.1. Taxonomy (NCBI): domain Eukaryota; kingdom Metazoa; phylum Chordata; class Mammalia; order Monotremata; family Tachyglossidae; genus Tachyglossus; species Tachyglossus aculeatus. The sequence goes on along the minus strand of NC_052078.1, from coordinate 9,750,582 downwards.
TTAGGGTACATTCATCTGACCATGCTCCTCTATCTGGATAAAACAGGATGTGATGTTGGAAGAACGGCAATACAAATGATCATGATGTGGGTCAAGGAAAGGGTTTTTCTTAAAGTAAGGTTTTCTAGGAATGCATACTCATATTACAGGTGAACTGACTAGTTACTCTTGTCTTGACATTTAAACCAATTAAATGTAGACCTTAAAAGAATACTATCGAATTTTGATTTAGAGTGGGAGCAACAGTTCCTGAATTATTCCAGAATCCCTACATTTAAAATGAGTAGGTTGCAGTGTGCATGAAATGAAAATGTCATTTTTCTCGCTGTGGTGAGTTTTTTCAGTGGAGTTTGATTTCATGTCAGTGTGAAGTGTGCTTTTCAGAAAACCAATAGCCAAATGTTATATTTTCCCTGAAGACAGGTGGCTCAGCACCCGCCATTGTGTACAACATAAACATGCCTGCTGTGTTGTTTTTTCCCCCCTTAAAAAAAATAAGAACATAATGCTAGAAATACTCATAGTCACTAATGCCCAGTGACTCCAATGGACAATCTTGAGTAGCAACAAATACTGACCCATCTGCTTTTTTCCCACCAGCCTTCTGCTACTCAGTCTCTGCTAATTTTGTTACTGGGACTTCTCCCAGAAACCAGAAAGTGTCCATCTACCCAGACTTTCACAGACCTGTCTGCTGTGGCACCTGTACTGATGAATTCAGTGCAGCTACAGGGCCCTGAAAGATTCAGTTTCTATTTGAGAATGTAGACCTCATGGCTATAGCCTGGACTCTTTGGCACGTTTGATGAAACCTCCTCCCCCACCCCACCTCTTTTTCCACTTTTTACTCCCCAGCAGCTGGAAGTCACCATGACAGAGAGGGGCACGGATAGGGGTGTCAGGTCAGGCCTTCCTCCCTACTCATTCTGCCGTCATTAAACTCCAAGCTCCAGTGGGAAAGGGCAGGAATCAGGTCACTGCACCTCTCCTTGCCTCAGGCACTTGATGCTCCGTGGCTGGATTTCCCTCCTCCCTACCTTAACTTGCTAAAACCCAACAAAGCTCATATAGGGCACAAAGGAGATTTAAGCCTGACTGTCTCCATTCTCCCAAGTGTCTAAGTTGCCCCCGTCCACATTGCTAGTAAACACTTAAGGAGACAAAGTTGTTCTTTTAGGCCTCCCAGGGTTCATTTGACACTTTATTGCTTTTGGCCCCTAATTGCACTTGAAAGAATGACTCAGCCACTGGGGAGAAGATGACTCTTTATTTAATAATATATTGGCCCAGTGCCACTAAAGATCTGACAAACTTTTATCTGCAAAAAGGCTACCTAAAATCTCCCATGAGAACTGAAAGGCTTTCCTTGCCTCTGATCCCGTGCTCACGCTATACCCTTTGCCTAGAAATCCTTTCTCCTTAAAGTCCAGTAATAATAATAAGAATGATGGCATTTATTAAGCGATTACTATGTGCAAAGCACTGTTCTAAGCGCTGGAGAGGTTACAAGGTGATCAGGTTGTCCCATGGGGGGCACTCAGTCTTCATCCCCATTTTACAGATGAGGGAACTGAGGCCCAGAGAAGTTAAGTGACTTGCTCAAAGTCACACAGCTGACAAGTGGCGGAGCCGGGATTTGAATCCATGACCTCTGACTCCAAAGCCTGTGCTCTTTCCACTGAGCCACGCTGCAGTAGATCTCAGCTCAGTTCAAAGCCTGCCTGAAATTCCACCTCCTCCAAGAAGCCTCTTCTGATTAATTCTCAACAGCACTTACGTACTATTTACATTTATCTTCAGCATATATATAGTTAACCAGACATGCATTATTCAGCTATTTCATTCTCATATTCTTGCACTACTACCTGCTCTATGTTCTTCCTCCTGCTCCCTCTATTTATAAATAATTTGTGTCTGTCTTCCTCATTAAGATTGGAAACCTCCTGAAGGTAAGGACCATGACTTTTGCTTCTGGTGTGCTTTCCCAAACATTTAGTACAGCGCCTTGAACTGTGCCTCTGATTCATTGATTAATTGAAAATGGGTTGAGTTTATAATAATAATCATGGTATTTGTTTAGCGCTTACTATGTGCCAGGCACTGTTCTAAGCATTGGGTAGAGGTAATCAGATTACAAGGTAATCAGGTTGTCTCACATGGGGCTCACAGTCAATCTCCATTTTACAGATGAGGTAACTGAGGCACAGAGAAGCCAAGTGACTGACAGGAAATGGGTCATTTCATTGTTCTGCACTTCCTAAGCACTTAGAACAGTGAACATCACCAAGTGGGGGCTTAATAAATGCTTCTATCATTATTGGTATTCATCAATCATTGGTATTTATTGAGCACTTCCAGTTTGCAGAGCACTGTTCTAAGTGCTTGGAAGAGTATAATGCAACAGAGTTGGTAGACATAATCCCTGCCCAAAGCGAGTTTACACTCTAGAGGATTAATTTATTGGCGGGTTGAGATTTTTTTCACTCCAAAGTGAATAGGAAGTATAGGACTTACCCTGAGCACTACCCAATGGTGATCTACTCATTTTATTTAAGATCCACATTGCAGGACTTGCTCTTTCAGAAACTGCTACTCTTAAATTCCACCAATATCAACACTGAATAGGTATGTTGCACCGTAGTGAAATACATTTCAAAACATGGGGCTGCCAGTTGTCCTCAGAGAAGCAGATAGTATTTTCTGACCTGTCTTCCTCTGAGGCAAGAGGGAGGAAAGGAGAGACAGGGAGGGCAAGCTTTGCTCTTTGCACCACAGAAAAGAGAAAGGAGAAGAGGAAGAAACCATGAGAAGACATTAGATAATAGAAGTGGAGACAGGAAAAGAAAATGAAGGAGAAACAGAAAATAGTTTTGAGAGAGATGATAGAAGGACATTGGAGAGGGGACTCAAAGAATTAGCAGAAGCCACCATTGAGACATTATTATATTTCCTATGAAGCTGTGGGTGAATAAAACTGTAAGGATGTTGCTTCTGCTCTGCCCTAACTATTCAAGACTGCATTGTAGGGAGAAATAATGGCATGGCCTGATCCCTGTCCACCTTTTTATAAACAAGCCAACTCAGAAAGATGACTCCGGACACCTCTAGAGGGGTATTCTCAGGTAACAGATTCTCGTTTAGCACCCCTGTCAATCTGTGGTATTGATTAAGCACTTACTTTGTACCGAGCATGACACTAAGTGCTTGGAAGAATACAGTACAGTTGGTAGGCACGATCCCTGCCCTCAAGGAGCTTACGCCTAACTCGAAGCTTTCTCCTCCCCTTTACAAAATTGCTCAGTTGCTTGTCTGATGCAGAGGGAAGTAGAGGGGTAACTGTCTCTCTGAAGGTTGGACTAATCCCAAAGAACTGGAGCCAGGCAGTGCCATACCAGACAGGTGTCTTTGCAGACCATCCTCTAACATGGCAGATGACTTTAGCTCAGGTCAGGAAGAGGCTTTGATTCACAAAGAGAAATCTTTGTGTTGGAATGGCATGGTAAGAAGAAGTAACAAAGTTCAAACAGTTTCATTTACTGAGATCTTAAATCCCAAAATATTCGCTCCAGCAAGGAATGACATTTAATTCACCCCATGAAATGGATGGCTAAAAATGCACATCACCAAGTTTGGCTAGTTACCTTTTGGTAACTAATGGACAGAGCATGGGGCTGGGAGCTCATTGTGGGCAGGGAATGTGTCTGTTCATTCTTGCATTGTACACTCCCAAGCGCTTAGTACAGGGCTCTGCACACCGCAAGTGCTCAATAAATATGATCGACTGAATGAATGAGTCAGAGGACATCGGTTCGAATCCTAGCTCTGATACCTGCTTGCCATGGGGTCTTGAGCATGTCGCTTAACTTTCCTGTATCTCTGTTTCCCCATCTGTAAAATGAGGATTCCAATACCTGTTCTCCCTTCCTCTTTAGACCGTGAGCCCCACGTGGGACAGGGATTGTGTTCGATCTGCTTATATTGTATCAACCCCAGTGTTTAGCACAGAGCTTTGTTCATAATAAGTGCCTAACAACAAGTACCACAATTATTATTAGGAGAGAAGAAACAGTGTTGATGGACACAACAATATGTAAAGATCACCCACTGGCGAGCTTTTTGTGAGGGGAGGCAGCCAGGTTCAAATTGCAATATTTGCTACAAAATTTCCCCAGTTCAAATACCAGGGATAAAAATAGGGCATTGAAATGCCAGAATAAAGATTCCATAGATGGTGTAGATTCAAAAGCTGACAAAGATGAGTCAAAGCCTGCTGAGAGAAAAAGCCATCTCTCTTCTCTGTATGTGTGCATATGTTCTAGCTAAAATAGAAAACAAATGCAGAACCGTACAGAGATTCAGGATGCAGCGAGGTCTCCGAGTAAATTCCAGAGCATTTTACGTAGCTGATAAATTGGAGGGGATGAGGGCTGAATTTAGAATTTGTCAGTAGGGAGTCAATTGGTAAAAGTCTGAAGCGTGAAGCTCCTTTTCCAGAGTAAAACCCTGGAAAATAGGCCCCCTGGATCTCTACTATTACACGACCCTCCCCCACCTCCCAAAACTGATCCCAGCAGCCATGGGCTGCTTAATCAGAAATTCCAACCAGAAGTGCCCAGGAACTCACTTTTCAGTGGGCAATGGGGGCACTGACTCCTGCCTTGCTCATCCCGTATCTCACAAGACCTGAACGTTTCCAGTCGGGGCTGAAAAGATTCAAAATGGTGGCTCTGTAATTTATTTTAATATCTCTCACCAACACCAGATTGTAAACTCCTCATTGTCAACCGATTCTGTTGTACTCTCCCAAATGCTTAGCACAGTGCTTTGTGCCCAGTAAGTGTTCAGTAAATACCACTGATTGCCTGATTAATTGTTTTCTGGCTTATTTGTTCCTTGAAGTTCATCCCTACCTAGTCCTCATTCTCCCTGAAATTCCTGTTCCTCATTTTTCCCGCATGCTCAAAGTGGCTCCTGTATGCCGAGATTGCTCCCACCTGCTGATTCCCATTGGAATTCAGAACTGCACGTTGTCCCCTGGTGGGGGGGAGGCATGGGTGGCTTTGATAACCCGATTTGGTGTTTTTAATTTTAATTTATCCATCGCGACTCATTCATTTAGCCTCAATCTTGGTTTCACCTCGCCAACTTCGGCCCCGCCTCTGAGCATCTTGCTCAATAGCTGGGCAGCATTGCCCAGTTTTTAGTCACCACTGTTGCTGAAACAGCGGGATGGATTTAAAGCAACTCCCGAAACCAGAAGGCAGGCAAGGCATTTGGTGTACTTCTGACTTCAGCCACACATTCGGATAAATCGACAAGCATCTTTTTTTCTCCTAGACGCATCTATCCTCCCTTAGACTAATCTAATTAAGAGAATAAGATTTTCATGTAATTACAGTTCATTAGATTTGTATGGATACATATCATATTACTCATAACTACACTCTGAGCATAGCTCTCCTGCTTGGGCTAACACCCACCCCTTTCAATATTATGGCCTAAACCAGTGTTGGGGGTGAAACCGCCATTTGAGCTGCGGGGGTCGTGTGATAAGCTTGGGTAAACTTTGGAGAGGAGCACCCATGAAACAGTTGGCATTCACAATTCCTAGCAAGGCAGCTGATTTGGCATTTATTGTATTCTGCCTCACCCCATTTCCCTAGACTGGAACTCCCTCACCCTCCAAAACCCACCAGACCACTGCTCTCCAAAGCCTTCCTAAAACCCCACTCCTCTGGAAAGCATTCCAGAATTGCCCAGGCACTCACCTTCAGCACTTAAGTCAGCCTCTTCTTTACGTATATATGAATCTTCATATTTGAGCATTCAATTATTCAGCTATTTCATCCTGATTCATTTCTGCTATCCATCAATCAATCATATCTACTGAGGGCTTACTAAGTGCTCGGGAGTACCCTACAAAAGAGTAGACAGACACGTTCCCTTACCAACAATCAGTTTAGAGTCTAGAGAGAGGGACAGACATTAATATAAATAAAGTTACAGATATGTTCATAAGTGCTGTGGAGCTGAGTGCCTGCCTGAGGGAATGGCATCATCCCACCCTTCGAGGAGCTTACAATCCAGACTGTTTGCGAATAGGATTTAATGCTAGAGGTACCCCGGAATACGGCTGTCATTTCTGGGAATGAAGACCAGGGACTCAACATAGCACTCAATAAGAGTTTGATATTTACTCTAGGGAACTGAACACTTGACCTCCAGACTCAGCAAAGGCTCAGACTAGAGAGGGGTTAAGATTGGCTCTTTCTTCTCCTGACTGTTGTGGGTCGGAGCAGATGTTTTTCCTAAAACAGCCAAGCTCTGGTACCTGCATGCTTTGGGCTAAGTCCAGGCAAGATTACCTTGGCAATAACATGGCACCCTTCCCAATCTATGCATCCAATGAGGAGCAGGGGTCTGGTTTCCATAAACGTTTACCATCTCCAGATTAGACTCAAATTCTTGCCTGACCTCTCTCATAAATAGGAGGCAGAAGCTTGCTTGGTTCCTAGAGCTTATTTCAGGGGTACCTGCTTCAAACAAGGCACACCCTAGGCTTTGGCTGAGCTCTCCTCTAACCACAGTCCTGAGACTGGACCACCCCGAGAAAGGCCTGGGGAATTGCAAAAGTGGAAAGAAATGGGTCTGCTATGGGGACCGGAAAACGCTAGTCAAACGCTATTGACTGGAGGTGGACGGGCAGGGGAATACAGCCTTTCACACAAATTTATCCAATTTCCATAGGAAAAGTCCTGCAACTTTGGAATTCTCCTACTTCGTGGCACTGTACCAGGATTCTTTGGACCTTGTATATGTGAGAAAGCTCTGACTAGGCTGCCCTGACCTTGAGATGTTATAGTCTTTCCCTTCTTATAATACCAATTGTGGTACCTCTTTAGCGCTATGTGCCAAGCACTGTACTCAGTGCTAGGGTACACATAGGATAACCAAGATGGATCTAATCTCTGTCCCACACAGGGCTCACAGCCAAGTAGGAGGGAGAAAAGGTATGTACGTCCCCATTTTACAGATGAGGAAACAGACACCAGAAGTGACTCGGCTAAGGTCACCCAACCGGACAGGTGTCAAAGGGAGATTAGAATCCAGGTCTTTGGACCCAAGCCCATGCTCTTTCCACTAGACCATGCTGCTCCTACTTTATTAAAGAGTGATCAGGCTGCTTTCTCCTTTGAGCAAATCTTTTGACTTCTTGAAGCGGGTTGAGAGCTGCCCTGGGCCTCCACGTCAGCCTTCTACACTTAGTCTTTAAACCGGTAGTTTCCTACCCAGTTTGGGCTTGTAAATTCTAGGTTCTCTCTTTCATGTACGGGATCAGCCAGGAAATGAATTTGGCAACTGCTTCAGATTGGACCGAGGTAACATCATAAGGAAGCTCACAGAAATGTAATTGTAAGCCCCTTGGGGGCAGAACATATGTATGTTGCCTCTGTGTACTTTCCCAGGCACTTAGTACAGTGCTGTTCTTAGTAGTCACTCCATAAATACCATTAATTGGTTGATTTCTTTTTACTATGTTAAAATGGCAACCCTTCCAGTTTTATGTCGGGAAATGTGCTGCACACAGTAAGGCCTCAATAATATCAATGATTGATTGTTTTCCCTCTGGGACAGTCAGAGAATTCCCCCACTGGGACAACAGTTTTACTGGTTCCCTGAATATATGATCTGTTCTGTGTAGTCCAACTTTAAAGTGCCATGTAGTGGCACTGTCCAAGCAGTCGCTATTTTCTAGCCCCTACCCTGTGTGACTCTACGTTAAGTTGGACTTGTCAATGAACTGGACTATTTATATATGCAATTTGCATGAGGTGAGATAGCTAGAAAAATCCAAAGCAGCTTGATATTTTCAAGCTTCTTGTTCTTCGAACCAACTCTTCACAGATGCCTTCCAGTAATGTGAGGGTTACTATTTCCATTCACGTTAACGTCATTGATGGCATTACTATTAGTACTGGCATTTATTGAGCACTGTATTAAGCACTTGGGAAGTACAGCCGAAGCCGAAGACATCTTGTACTGTCTACAAGTAGATTTCACTCTAATGGGGGAGACACAGGGATATTCCCAAGGAGCAGAATCAAAATTAACACAATTGAATATGTAGCTTCAAGACTATAAGCTCCTTGAGGGCAGGGATTACATCTGCCAACCCTACTGTAGGGTACTCTCCCAAGCGCTTATTACGGTGCTCTGGACACAGTGAGTACTCAATAAAAACCATTGACTGATTGAGGTGTGGGGTGAGAAGGGGTGCTGGGCTCCCATTAATTCATTCCTCCAAGAGAAAGTAGAAAGTTAAGGAAATTCAATCGGTTTCTTATGAAAAACTAGGGAGTTGGGCCATAGTAGCAGTAATAGCATTTATTGAACCCCACTGGGTACAATGGACTCTACTAAGTACTAGGGACAATTTATCTGTCCACAAGGAGCTTACACTCTAGTGGGAGTGACAGATATAAGTATTTACAGAGTACGCAAAATAAATATTTGAGGATAGACTTGAAAAAGAGTATCTGCATAAGTGCTGAAGGTGGGTGGGAGTACTGCAAGTCTGTTTAAAAATAACAAAAACAAAACAATCATGAAAGAAGCAGGTGAGGAAGCTGCACAAAGGATGGAATATCCTCTATGGGGAAAGTGAGATTACACAGACATCCAGTGTTCAAAACACAATGGGGAAAGGTCAGGAGGAAGTGAAGATAGAACAGGTTGGATTAGCACAGCAAGGGAAAGTTGGTTAGAAGAATCAACCTTCTCCCCTCCTAGACTCCTTCTTGCCAGGAAAAACTCAGCTTGGTGGAAAAGGATGCCTCTTCTTTTCAATCACTCATCCATTTCCTTTTGCTTTCAAGATAGGGACTCTATTGCCCTTCCCATCCCCTGAAAGTCAAATGGGGTTTACCTCTAACACTCTTCTCTTAGTTATCTTTATCTTGAAAATCCTCATCCTTTTGGAATTTTGCCCTGCCTCTGAAATCATTCCTTCCTGCCCTTCTATTTTTTCTATTGCTCTGCCCATCCCTTGAAAGTGTCAAATGGGGTTTATCTCTAATACCCTTCTCTTAGTTATTTTATCTTGAAAATCCTCATCCTTTTGGAACTTTGCACTAACTCTGAAATCACTCCTTCCTGCCTTACTGAGACATCTTTATCTGAAGAGGGAGCCCTCTTCTCACAGGTCCGTGGTTGCTTTCTCATCTGCCCTGGAGAGCCTCCTTGCCTCCTATGTCATATTTTGGCCCCACCTGTTTCCAAGATTCAGATACACAGTCCTCACTCTCTTGGGGATTGCATGGATTCTAAGACCAGTACAGTCAGTTTTCCTATTGCATGGGTGTTGACCCCAGGTTCCAGAAAACTCGGGATATAGTTCGTTCACCTTGACCAACCCCTCACATCTACACAAAATGATTTCTTCCGACACCATGTCGGACCCAAGCAGATGTACAACATTGAATCCAAAACGTGGAATGAAAATGTTCTTTGACCGAACCGACTGTCCTGCAAACCCCGAGGCACACCCAGCAGAACCAAGAAGGGAAGAATGTCCCCTTGGAATGGGAGGGAGCCAGCTATCGAACGTTTCCGATCGAACCCAGAAATCCCAGCAAGTAGCAGGCATCTTGGTGAGAGTCACCACCATTCTCTGCATTTTTATATGGTGCCAGAAACTTTAAAAAAAATAGGCAGGCCAGTTGAAACGAAACAGGAGTTAGCTTCTTCACGGAATAAAAATAAGTGTGCTGTGCTAGATCAAAAGGGATAGGTAGCTTGGGGATGTTTTCAAAGCTTCTAAAAATAGGCCCCGGTCTTCAGCGCAATTGGCATGGTTTGAACTGCTCCCTTTCTCTGCTGTCCTACCACTTTGGAGCTGGACCAACCACCTAGAACTTGTTTTTAACTTTATTATTTTCTTTTAATTTTAGGTGAGTAGAGAGAGCAGCAAGTCTCCTTTTTTGAAGCAGCTTCCTTTTAGGAAGCAGCGTGGCTCAGTGGAAAGACCATGGGCTTTGGAGTCAGAGGTCATGGGTTCAAATCCCAGCTCCGCCAACTGTCAGCTGTGTGACTTTGGGCAAGTCACTTAACTTCTCTGTGCCTCAGTTACCTCATCTGTAAAATGGGGATTAAGACCGTGAACCCTCTGTGGGACAACCGGATCACCTTGTAACCTCCCCAGTGCTTAGAACAGTGCCTTGCACATAGTAAGCACTTAATAAATGCCATTATTATTATTATTATTATTATTATTTTGAGAGCCAGGCATAGGAAAGCTTTCTTGCCTGCTGTTCTACACCAACAAAGGCAGCAAGTGAAGGGCTGCAGTTTCTTCTGGGCAAGTCCCTGGAAGAACGTAGTAGGAGCCCTGGAGCTAAGACTCTTAGCAGTTCTGACTGTCACCAAGTTCCTGTGCTGGGGAGGGAAGGGTAGAGAACATATCACCTTTACCTGTTCCTTCTCAAACGCTTAGTAAAGTGCATTACACCCAGGGGATGTTCAGTAAATACTTTTACTACTACTATTACAACCACCATTACTACTGCTACCATTACTAGGTGGCCCTCTGGTGCGTGGAACCTTAAGTGTCTTAACTTACGTCCTTCCTCACCCCATCACCAGGGAGGACAGCTGGGCTGCCATTATTCTGTTACAAATTTAAGTCTCTGCAAATTTAGGCATCCACTAAAGTCCAATATTCTTTTTAAGTAAGGTGGAAATGGGCCATTTTTTGGAACCTCTTACCTGGAAGCAGCAGCAGAATAATTTTTTGGACATTATTTACTTGAATCCTCTGACTGTAAGCTCGCTGTGGGCAGGGAATGTGTCTGTTTATTGATATATTGTACTCTCCACATGCTTAGTACAGTGCTCCACACAGTAAGCACTCTGTGAATATGACTGACTGAATCCATTCTGTTCTAATGAGTGACTTTGGATAGGCAGGCCCTGCCCTTGTTTGCACCTCTGCTTCTCGAACCCCTAAAACACCTTTGTTTGAACTGGATTTCCTCAATTCTGCCTATTGTGATTGTATGACTATTGAGTGTGAAAGCCTAGTTGTCACCCTAGTTGATGAAACATGAACTCAGGAAATACAGAGAGCTCCCCGTGGTGCAGCAGTTGTGTTCTGAAGAATATCATGTTGCAGGAAGATCATGCCAGAGCAATCATTGATTTAGTGGCCTAGGAGCAGATGGAGATACCGTGGCTAACATTTCTGGCAGTGTGGCTTAGCAGAAAGAGCATGGGCATAGGAGTCCGGGGACCAGAGTTCTAATCTTGGTTTTTCCTGCTGAGTGATCTCGGACAAGTCATTTACCTGCTCTGTGCCTCGGTTTCCTTGTCTATAAAATAGGGATTCATTACCTGTTTTCCCTCCCACTTAAGACTGTGAGCTCCAGGTGGGAGAGGGACTGATCATTTTGTATCAACCCCTGTGCTTAGCACAGTGCTTGGCACATAGTAAGCACTTATCAACTGTTTAGATAATTAATAAGTCTAATAATAGAGAATCTCTGCCCAGTGCTCCTATTTCCAGAACAGACATTAATAATTCACTATTCTTTTGTGTTCACCAAGCTAGTGGACAGTGATGGTTTGACAGTGCCCCGAAACACAAACTGGAAATCCTGTCTGGTGTTTCCCAGCACAAACAGATCTCTCTGTGGCCCTGAGGTAATAGAAACATTTGGGGCTCTCTCTCTCTTGAAAAGATTTGGTCTCTTAATGATCCTCATTTCCAACTCGCTTTCCAAGCCATAATTGTCACTGTCCTAATTCATTTTCTCTGTCAAAGGCTGCTCCCTAATTTAAGGATCAAGCAACTGATGAAGAAAACTGCAAGTAGAGCAAAGGAAATGAAATTTATTTTTCAAGCTTCTCCTCTCCTTCAGTGAGCATCACGCACAGAGCTGCTGGCGGACTGCCTCGATTGAATCACTGTGGGCAAAAATTTCCTTCCCTTCCTAGCATGGTGCAGAATGTTGCCTTAATCCTTTCGTTCATCCCACTCCTCCCCCTCTAAATGAGACTCCCTCACGGAGAGAAGTCTACTGTTAGGGCTATGTTTTCACAGTCATTGCCGAAGGACATTCACACAGTCATCAAGACCAGCAGACCAACTGACTAAGCATTCTTTGAGAGTAACTAATTGTGGCCATAAAAAGCTACATAGCCTCACCTGGCTCTCCTTGCTTTCCTAAACTTGAAAGCTCATTGCTGAAGTCACAATGTTCTTTCTTGTGACTTGCACTGAGACCACAATTCACCAGCTCATCAATCAAAGGTACTTATTGACCACTTACTGTTTGCAGAGCATTGTACTAAGTGCTCTGGAAAGTTCAATACAGTGAAATAGGTAGAAGAGATCCTTGCCTTCAGGGAGCTTACAAGCAAAAGGGAGAGACAGTCATCAAAATATATTGCAGATGGGTATGTACCTAAAGTGTCATGGGGGAGTAGGGTAATATCAGTACATTTAAGGGGTTCAGACCCAAGTCCATAGGTGTCACAGAAGGGAGGACAGGGGACGTGGGAAGTTAATCAGGGAAGGCCTCTTGGAGGAGGTATGATTTTTGTAGGGTTCTGAAGATGGGAGAGTGATGCTCAATTCATCTAGTAAAATCGAAATTGTGATTTCTTGCAAAATGTATTGAGCTCTCATTAGCTCCCCGTGGGTCAGGAATGTGTCTACCAACCATGTTGTATTGTACTCTCTCAAGTGCTTAGTACAGTGCTCTGCCCACAATAAGTGCTCCCCAAATACTAGTGATTGAAGGATAGCTTGAGTGCCTAGAGATGGGGGAAATATTGAGCAGCCTATAAGAGCTCTTTGGATTCTCCCACTGTTGGGTAGGGACTGTCTCTATATGTTGCCAGCTTGTACTTCCCAAGCGCTTAGTACAGTGCTCTGCACACAGTAAGCGCTCAATAAATACAATTGATTGATTCTCTTATGACTAGTTGTACCCCAAAGCATGTCCTGGTGTCCCTGGAGTGAGCACATATGCTAAGTTAATAATATTTCCAGTCCCTAGCGGGACTCTGCTGCCCCCGCTGCTGCCTGAGAAGCTTCATGGAGCAGTCCTCGAGTCCAGCCTGGGTGGCACTGGTTTAGAGGAGAGCTGAATCTCTTCCCTCTGGACCCCCATAGCAACAGGCATCCATGAGAGCCTTCGTGACGAAGGTCGGAGAATAAAATCCTCAATCGCGAAGTCCCAGATAATTTTGGCCAAAAAACCTCAATCAAAGTTTCCAGAACCTTATTGTTTGGAGCAAATGGCAGCTTCCTAGTTGCTCTGAAATGATACAGATAATAATAGTTATTATCATTACGGTACTTAAGTACTTACAATGTGCCAAGCACTGTTCTAAGTGCTGGGGTAGATACAAGTTAATCAAGTTGGACACAGTCCCTGTGGCACATTGGACTCATGCTCTTTTCCCCATTTTACAGATGAGGTAACTGAGGTACAGAGAAGTGAAGTGACTTGCCCAAGGTCACAAAGCAGACGTGTGGTGGAGCCGGGATTAGAACCCAGGTACTTCTGATTCCCAGACCCAGGCTCTATCCTCTAGGCCACGATACAGATGGGCACAGGATCCTTTGTGGAACTGAATAACGGTTGTCCCCAGGCGGACTCTGCATAGCTCTTCTACACTGCGAGGTGCCATCTTCACATTCTTATGCAACCCTCCAGGCTAGGGCGGCAGTCCATATGCCGACATTATTTTAAAAGGGAAAATCCAAGCCTCTTCCTGCCAAGGGATCCAGGCTCACTAAGCAACCGTCCCACTTTTGTTTGAGCTTCAACATCACACAAGGTAGCTAAGCAATCTGCAATCCCACTTCCTGTTATTTCTTCCTTTCTGAACATGGGGTATCATTCTGCTGATACCATTCCCAGACTGCTTGAGAATTCATGCAAATATTTTCTTTTGTAATTTACCTCACTAATGCTGTGGTGCTCACATTCCTCCTGCTCCCTCCCTCTGCCCTTTCTTACAGTCATCACTAGCCCTAGGGATATTAATTGAGCACCCTCTTTGGGCCATGAAAGTGCCTGCCAAGGGCTCTGTTTCCTTCCTGCTCTTTTTTGCTTGTTTTTGTTCCATCATTGCTGGCCTCCAGCCGCAGAAAGACTTTTCTCTGCTCCAAACGCTCTCTCAACTCTTGCAGTTGCCCTCCCGAGCAAATCTGCCTTTTCAGGAGTCCTAGAGTACCCCTAGGAGACAGACGGATGGAAGACACTATCATCCCTACTTTACTGATGAGGGTACTCATGTTGAGACTGCGTACCATCAAGGAAACAGTTTCTTAGATCAGGATGCCAGGTGGCAGAGAAGCAGCATGGCATAGTGGACAGAGCACCAGGCTGGGAGTCAGAGGATGTGGGTTTTAATCCCAGCTCTGCCATTTTATCTGCTGTTTTACCTCGGGCAAGTCATTTGACTTCTCTGTGCCTCAGTTACCTCATCTGCAAAATGGGGATTGAGCCTGTGAGCCTCACAAGGTACAGGGACTGTGTTCAATCCAAGTTGCTTGTTTCCACCCCAGCACTGGCACATAGTAAGCCCTTAACAAATACCATAATTATTACTATTATTATCTTAATGAGGATGTCCTAGTGGAAAGAGTTTGGGCCTGGGAGTCAGAGGACATGGGTTCTAATTCCAGCTCTGCCACTTGTCTTCTGTGTGATCTTGGGCAAGTCACTTCACTTCTCTGTGTCTCAGTCCTCTCATCTGTAAAATGAGGATTAAGTCCTACTCCCTCCTACTTAGACGGTGAGCCCCATGAGGAACAGGGACTGTATCCAATCTGAATATCTTGCATCTACCTCAAGGCTTAGTACAGTGCTTGGCACATGAATGCTTAATAAATAATTAATTAAAAGGCCTGGTCCCTGCCCTCAAGGAGCATACAATCTAATGAGAGTGGCAAAAGAACTACAAAAATTGTAAACTTACAATTCATCTTTAAATAAACTTTCAAAATGAGCTTTCGTTTTAGTCAAGTGATCTCAGGTCACCTGAACGCCAATTTTTTTTTTAATGTACTGATGACACAGTCACAATCAGTGGTTTTTCCAAATACCTCCTTACATTTTCCAAGTTTTCCTTGGAGCAGATAGGGAACATATCTATCGATTTTGTTGTATTGTACTCTCCCAAGCACTTAGTACAGTGCTCTGCACACAGTGAGCGTTCAATAAACACAATTGATTAATACAGTTTATCAATAATTGAGCCAAGACCTCCTCTCTTTTGTTCATCTCTGACAGTCTCTTATGACTAGATACCCTTGCCTTTTAACTCCCAAGAGTAAGTCATTAATATCAGTTCTTGTTCTTCCTGAAATCAGTCTTTGCGGTTGGCATAGACATGGTTTTCTCTCTTGAAGCTAAGGGCTTAGATAATGCATGTCTTTAATTCTATCTCCAGTAGAAAAATGATTCCATTTGTTTATATTCTGTGGTTGAGGCATTACTAAAAAAAGACGCAAATACCGACATGGGAAATTTTAGCTGAATTATTTATGGCCACTTAAAATTGTAAACTATGAAACAGAAAAACATTTTGAATCATATCACTTTGAAGAACAGGGCAGGTTGTTTGATTTACACCCCAGTAGCAGAGATTGGGCCAAACATGTTATATTTCCACACTGCCTTTGTTTCCTGATGACCTCCAGCAGTAGACTACTTAGTGGCAATTTGAGTTTAGCCATTGGTCAACAAAAGGCATATAGCTAAATGTGAAATTAAACTAGTAATATAATTATTTTAATAAAGCATCTCTGGGGGCTGGATAAATTTTATGCCTGCTTAAAAACCAAATCATTGAGATTTTGAGAGGCATGAGCAAAGTTAAAATGACTTGACCTGTTCTCTCTTCTGGGAATCATCGTAAGTCCCTTGTAGCATGTCATTTTGCAAAATGTGGCCCCAAGGTCACCTTTGGGGAGACAGGCCCTTGTACTTGAAACCTTAGGCAAATATTATTATGCTTAATTTTTCTGATTGTGGCTAACCTAAAGACTATGCTTTTGGCCCAGTGGGATACTAATTGCTGAATGGCTTCTAAAAGCTGTAAACAGAATTAATCACCATCAGACCCTCAAGTCACTAGAGCTTATATAAATGCTTGGGGAAAAGAGATGGGGCTGAGAAGCCACACAGCATAAGCTAATTCAAGTTTGATCTATTCTCTTTGAACATGTGCAGTCAGTTACATTTTTTGATTTCTACTGGTGGACTGTAATGCGGAATTGGAAGTGGCCTAGGACATCCACATTAACTTAATCTGGATTCTTGTCCATCCAAATGTGGGACATCATCTAACATGGAGATGCAATTAGAACTACAGATTTTATTTGTATAGTTTAATTACTATTACTATATAGTTTTATAGTTTTGCTACAGCATAAGCTAATTCAAGTTTGATCTATTCTCTTTGAACATGTGCAGTCAGTTACATTTTTTGATTTCTACTGGTGGACTGTAATGCGGAATTGGAAGTGGCCTAGGACATCCACATTAACTTAATCTGGATTCTTGTCCATCCAAATGTGGGACATCATCTAACATGGAGATGCAATTAGAACTACAGATTTTATTTGTATAGTTTAATTACTATTACTATATAGTTTTATAGTTTTGCTACATAATTGCTACATTTGTGAAAATGAGAAACTACCAAGGAAAAGACAAAACCTATGGAAAATGTTTTCACTTGGCAGTTTGAAATAGTGTGAGCTTCTTACGGGCAGGGAACGTGTCACTTCATTATTCTTTGCTTCCCAAATGCCTAGTACAGTGCACCACCCCAAGTATGCGCTCAAGAAGTGATATTACTATTGCTAATATTGCTACTGGGGGAAAAAGGAAGACATAGTAAATCTAATTTTAAAAGCTTGCAGGCCTAACTACAAGGTACTAGGACTTCTGAGATGCCTCTTGCCCTTAGTTAAAAGGAATTTCATTTTTTTCCTCCACAAATGTGCCCACTGTCCCATTAATCATGATTCCTCTTCAGTCAACCAATAATAATAATAATAATAATAATAATAATAATGGCATTTATTAAGCAGTTGCTATGTGCAAAGCACTGTTCTAAGCGCTGGGGAGGTTACAAGGTGATCAGATTATCCCACGGGGGGCTCACAGTCTTAATCCCCATTTTACAGATGAGGTAACTGAGGCACAGAGAAGTTAAGTGACTTGTCCAAAGTCACACAGCTGACAATTGGTGGAGCAGGGATTTGAACCCATGACCTCTGACTCCAAAGCCCTTGCTCTTTCTACTGAGCCATGCTGCTTCTCTGAACAATACAATCAATGAATTGTATTGATTGAACACTTACTGTGTGCAGAGAACTGTACTAAGCACTTGGAAGAGTAAGTGTTGGGGATGGATGGAAGTACTAACGAGCTAAAAGTAGGTTTTGCGTTGACACGACAGTGCGGTCGGAATGGTTTCCCAGGGGTGAAACTTCAAAAAAAGGCTTTGAAGATAGGGAGGACTGTGGTTTAGCAGATTTGAATGGGGAGGGAGTTTCGGGTCAAGGAAAAGGATTGAACCAGGAGTTGGGGGGGAATTGTCTAGAGTTTGAGAGGAGTGAAGCAGGCAAGGTGGAGAATAGCAAACAAAGAGAGTGGTTATGCAAGGAGGACGCTGTAAGGAAAACCTTGAAGTTGATGGTATGACTTTCTTCTTGATGTGGAGGGAAAATGGAGGGCTTTTTGTTTTTCTGTTTTTGAAGAGTGGAACGATAAGCCAAATGTTTTAGAAAGGCTATCCTGGGCAATGGTGTGAAGTGAGGCTGGGAGGTTAATGAGGAGGCAGATGCAAAAGTTTAATTGTGAGATGAAAGTTAACCTAAACAACATACACTTTCTGCTTCTCAAATTATAAACCCAGACTTTCTTGATTTTTTAAAAATTCCCTTCCCTTTTAAATACCCCAGACCACAGCTCTCCCCACGTCAAAGGACTTCTAAAACCCTACCTCTTCCAGGAGGTTTCCCCCTCTCACTGTAAGCTCCTTGTGGACAAGGAACGTTTCTACCAGCTCAGTTGTACTGTACTCTCCCAAGCATTTAGTACGGTGCTCTGCACACATTATGCATTCAATACATACAGTTGATTGATTTCCACTATTTAAGGTTTTTCTCCCCACACCGTTATCTTCTCAAATGCAAACATTTACTTCCCAAGCCACCAGGGCACATATGTACTTTTTGATCTACTGTTTAAGTACTTATTTATTCACGTATCCATCATCTTTCCCTTGTCTTGGCATAAACATTTGTTTAACTTTTTTATCTCTTTTTACTCTTAACTATAAGTCACTTTGTAGTTGTCTGTCTTACTTGGTACATTGCTAGCTCCTCAGGAGGGATTGTGTCTTTTACCTCTATTGTTAAGTCCCAAGTAATCAATACAGTACTATGCCTAAGGTATTGACTGGTTGGCAACCTGGTCACCCGGTTGTAATGGTCTTTGTTGTATTAATCCAGGTATATGTCTGAATACACTTATGAATTGATCTAGATAGGTGCTGTCTGTTTTAGTTGATAACGTCTGTTTCATTTGCTTTGTTGAACACCTTCCCCCTGTGAGGGCTCTGTTAGATGACGATAACAATGAACTCTATGCAAAGCCTGTCGTGATTATAAATAAAAACTCATTTCATGTCAATGTGCTCCCCAGGAACTGTGCATTTACTGAACCAGATCCTTTCAGGATATAAGCTTCAGCTCTCTAAATGGAACGTCCCAGGTTCATGCAACTCTCCAAAGGGTCTGCCTTTTTTCAAGGACAAGCTTTTCACAACTGGCTAAACCCGGCTCAAAAATCTAAACTCTGATTGAAACTCTTAAGATCCCAGGATTACCAGAAAAACATCAGATTGGTCATCAATTACTGAGATATTTTTACCCCTCGCAAACAGTAGGAACAGAGTAACCAAAAACAGGTGCTGCATCCTTATGGCAACTGTTGCTGTATTTTCATTCCAAGAGAAAGGGGACCTGCCACGTGATTAGCTAATTAGTGGGCTTTTCCATCTGTGCAGCCTTTCAAAGTGACATTAACTGATTATTTTGGCTCTTTCCCTTCAAGCAGTTATTCGCTGAAATGGCTTTCACATGTGGATTGCTAGCTACTTCCCCCACCCGCCGCCACCACCCCTTATTTCCTTTATCTCTTTCTGCTTCCAGCATGCAGTGGTGTTTGGGACAACCTGACATGCTGGCACCCTGCCGACATCGGCGAGACCGTCACTGTCCCCTGCCCAAAAGTCTTCAGCAATTTTTACAGCTTTAAAACAGGTAAAACAGTGTGTTGGGTCTCAAATTCTGGTCTCGCCCGTCTGCCAGTTCTGGAGCTGGTCCTTTCTCCAGACCAGGCAATAAGAGCTCCCTTGGGGCCATTTTTCTTTCTGCTTGCTTCCACCGCTCAGTGAAAATGCAGAGTAGCTTCCAGTTGAGTTGATAAATGTTAGTTTTTAGAGCAAAGGAGAAAACAAAGCTTTCTGACAGAGGCCATTCCCCTTAAACAGAAGATCAGGAGGAGGAGAAGAAGAGAGGCATATGGGGAAAGTCCGATAGAAGGCAGCATTCAAATAACAGCTTGTATAAAGACTACATTAAGCAGACAAACCCAGACCTGGTAATATAGAGCAGGCTGCAATTGAGATGTGACTGAACAGTTGATGCCAGAATTCACCCAGAGGTATTAATTAATAAGGATGCCCACAGCTTCCAAAAGCTCCTTAGGTGAGAGGCTTCCGGCGTTTCCAGTGACTAGAAGTTATTCTTATTTCATTATCGTCATCAACCATATTGATCAAGTGCCTACTGTGTGCAGAGCACCTATTAGAACAGGCACAAGGGAAATCTGCAGAAGTAAATCAATCGTATTTATTGAGCGCTTACTGTGTGCAGAGCACTGTACTAAGCGCTTGGGAAGTACAAGTTGGCAACATATAGAGACAGTCCCTACCCAACAGTGGGCTCACAGTCTAAAAGGGGGAGACAGAGAACAAAACCAAACATACTAACAAAATAAAATAAATAGAATAGATATGTACAAGTAACATAGAGTAATAAATATGTACAAACATATATACATATATACAGGTGCTGTGGGGAAGGGAAGGAGGTAAGATGGGGGGATGGAGAGGGGGGCGAGGGGGAGAGGAAGGAAGGGGCTCAGTCTGGGAAGGCCTCCTGGAGGAGGTGAGCTCTCAGTAGGGCCTTGAAGGGAGGAAGAAAGCTAGCTTGGCGGATGGGCAGAGGGAGGGCATTCCAGGCCCGGGGCCGATGGCAGGACAGGCGAGAACGAGGCACGGTGAAGAACGAGGCACGGTGAGGAGATTAGCGGCAGAGGAGTGGAGGGTGCGGGGTGGGCTGTAGAAGGAGAGAAGGGAGGTGAGGTAGGAGGGGGCGAGGTGATGGACAGCCTTGAAGCCCAGGGTGAGGAGTTTCTGCTTGATGTGCAGATTGATTGGTAGCCACTGGAGATTTTTGAGGAGGGGAGTAACATGCCCAGAGCGTTTCTGGACAAAGACAATCTGGGCAGCAGCATGAAGTATGGATTGAAGTGGGGAGAGACACGAGGATGGGAGATCAGAAAGAAGGCTGATGCAGTAGTCCAGATGGGATAGGATGAGAGCTTGAACGAGCAGGGTAGCGGTATGGATGGAGAGGAAAGGGCGGATCTTGATTCCCACCTTCCAGGGTTTTACAGTTTCATGGAAAACGTCCCAGGTTTTGAAAGTCGTTTTGTGAATCAATTGCATTATCTGTTCCTCTTAACAAATCCCTTCTCTTGAATGACTTGGAATATTTTCCAGTTCCCTGCCTCCCCCTGCCCCAGATTAAATTCTATTGAAATTACTGAGAGAAAGGATATGCCTCAGAGACACCCTTGTCTCTAGAGTCTAAGAAAACAATTTTTGGTGGGAAAAGTTGAAGAATTTATTTACAATTTTCTACTTAGAAGCCACCCAAAGACCTTGTGTAGTAATTCTCTAGGCTGTAGCTCCTCCTTCCTTGAAATTGAGGGGCTAAATGATGTCCAAGTTGGGGCCTCTACCACTCATCTTGCAGAGCAGAGTCCCTTCCCAAAGGGGACCAGTTTCACCTGGCTTCATCTCACCTCAGTGTTGCCATTTTCCTCTCTATCTTACCAAAGATGGTCACCCTGGGACCAGAACCCTAGTGAGCTGGGACCCGAACCCTAGTGAGTTTAGTAGAGTAGTAGTAATAGAATTTATTAAACACCTAATGTGCAAAAGCACTGTACTAAGTGCCAGGAAAAAAAAAATCCACAGGACAGAAGTAGACAAGAGCCCAGCCCTCCAGGTCCCAGTGCTTTTTGCAGACTGTGTGAGATGACTGTTTAAGCACGTTATAATATGGACATTTATCATTACCTGTTCTAAGGAACCCAGATAATTCTTTCAGAACTAAGTTTTTCTGAATCCCCTCGAATTCAGTAGGCCACCTTTGGCTCCAAATTCTTCTCTTAGAAACTAGAAGTGAATTGGCACCCTTGAAAGCCTCTCTAATCTGAGGTCAGAATTATACAAAGTGTTCCTCCAGGGGAGCAAAATCATTTTGGGGATTTTTATTCTGCCATTATTCAGCCTGGCAGATATCCAGATATGGGGGCCCGTTGTTGGGTAGGGACTTCTCTATATGTTGCCGACTTGTACTTCCCAAGTGCTTAGTACAGTGCTCTGCACACAGTAAGTGCTCAATAAATATGATGGAATGAATGGGGGAAGAAGGGCCAGGAAGTGGGGGAAGAGCACTCCAGAATTGCTGCCCGGAATTCTCCAGCCAGAGCTCTGCCCTGGAACTCCCACTTATGTAGGTTCACACCTCCCCTCACCCACAACAAACAGGAATAAAGTAGGCTGTGGAGAGACATCAGGCTCAGGTCTGGTCCATATCTGGTGTTCTGTGGATCACTGGGGAGCCCTCTTAATAGAAGATGAGAACTTTTGTCTGCTATAGGCATTTTGTTTAATGGTTTCTCATCAAAACAAATATTCGACCTGAAATCTCTGGGAGTTTTTCAGTGTTGGTCTTTCTACACAGGTAAAAGATTCTGAACTTTTCCCAGTGATGGGTAATCCCAGCTAAATGCATTTTAAAACAGTGCAAAATGGATTTCAAGTGCTTCACCCTGGAAATACGTAGGTTACTAATGGATGACATATAAATCTATAGGGAGAGGCCTGTGATAGAAATGCACTGAGTCTTGTAAATGGGATAAGAATCCCCACTACATCAGTGAACACTTACTAAGCACACAGATTGTGCCTGGTGCTGAACTCAGATGATTCAGCAGTGATGGCGAGGGAGGAAGTACAGAGGCAGAGAGCAGGCTGTTCGCACTCATGTGCACGTGAACACACACACACCTCATAGTTAAAAACCCACTGTCTCTCATTTTCCTTACCCCTTTTGCTTCTCTTCCCCTCGTACCTTTCATCTCTACTAAAGGTGCAGTAGTAAAAATGGAAAAATTCACATGAAGAACATTCAGAAAAAGATTGAAAGGCCAATTAGCCTTATAAATAGCTCTGCTTTGATAAAATGGTTTATTGAATTTCATCAAAGGCCTTGTTAATGCTTTCTCTGGATTGAAAGCACTTACTGGATATGGATCAATCTCTTTGGATTATCCACTAAGCAAGGAGTCTAATACAGTCAATCCTTTGGGCCGATGGAGGACAGAGATAGTAGTATGGATCATTAAAGTCAACAAGGTCCACATCGCCCTCTTCACCCCAAGTCCCAATCTTCATTTCCAACACACTTTTTAACCAAGTAGCCAAATTGACCAATTTGAGTTTTATCTAATATTTCTGCCTCTGACCTCTGTTCACCAGAGATGCTAAAGAGCTGTGAATCACTAAAGAGAAGCTTCGTAGCTTCTCATGTCATCAGTTTCTCATTCTGCAGAGACAGTCACCCAATGACATTTCCATTTTGTGCAGTTCTCAGAGGTCTCCCAAAAAGCTATTTTTTGCAAACGTGATAGATGCCTTGCTGGCAGACACATTTTCAAAGACCCAAGGGTAATATTTTGGTTTTTGACTAGAGTTTTAACTTTTGTGTTACAGGAACTATTAGCAAAAATTGTACAAGTGATGGGTGGTCAGAAATGTTTCCTGATTTCATAAATGCCTGTGGTTATACTGACAGTGAGGATGATGATATTAAGGTAAGCAGTGATCATTGTTTGTTCTTGTGATTTTTATTCTAGGCAATGTCATTTCAGTCATTTAATTTCAGAAGCAGCGTGGCTCAGTGGAAAGAGCCCGGGCTTTGGAGTCAGAGGTCATGGGTTCAAATCCCAGCTCTGCCAATTGTCAGCTGTGTGACTTTGGGCAAGTCACTTAACTTCTCTGTGCCTCAGTTACCTCATCTGTAAAATAAACTGTGAGCCCCCCGTGGGACAACCTGATCACCTTGTAACCTCCCCAGTGCTTAGAACAGTGCTTTGCATGTAGTAAGCGCTTAATAAATGCCATCATCATCATCCAGAAATAAGATGAAAAGGTTTATTCCTCTCCCCTGGAGTCTTTAAATAGTTTTTTCTTAGGTAGTCGATATGTCTCCTAGCTTGCGTTTATATGTTTCGTGTCAGTATATTTTTGCTACAACTATTAAGTGAGTTTTTCCCCTTAATCCTAGATTCAGTGGAATGTGATGTAAACCAATTTAAAGTACCTTTTGGAAGTGAAAATGTTGAATCATTTTTTTGAAAAAATCCCATCCCAGTTTCTGCCAGCCAATTTCCCTTCAGCCCCACTTCCTGTCATCCCTCAAGCCAACTCCATTTCCTTCTGTTAAGTAGGAGCCACAGCCAGGGCTGGTGCTTCTACAGAGCTCGTTTGTTGGCCTGATTTTCAGAAGGCAGTGTAGAGCATGAAGGAGTCACATTAAGTGTGAGACTTTACTGGGCTAACCTGATCTTAATGAGTACCCAGAGCCATTTCCCACAGACTGATTGTAAGCTCCTTGAGGGAGGTATGGTGTTTACCAATTGTATTGTACTCCCCCAAGCACTTAGTACAGTGCTCTGCATACAGTAAGTGCTCAACAAATACCATTAACTGATTGATTTGATTCCCATCCAAGTTAGCCCAGCAGACTGGGGTTGGGGGCTGCATGATGTACATTTCCCCCACAGTTTCTCAGTCTGCCTTGTGGTGTTGCAGAGTTCTGCTGTTTCACCATGATAATGGGCTGGATCCAGAAACTGTGCAGCAAATAGGCACATCCTCAGCCCGGGCTTGGGAGTCAGAGGTCATGGGTTCTAATCCCAGCTCTGCCACATGTCTGCTGTGTGACCTTGGGCAAGTCACTTAACTTCTCTGAGCCTCAGTTACCTCAACTGGAAAATGGGGATTAAGACTGTGAGCCCCACGTGGGACAACCTGATCACCTTGTATCCCCCCAGTGCTTAGAACAGTGCTTTGCACATAGTAAGTGCTTAATAAATGCCATCATTATTATTATTATTATTCAGAATCCCCCAGCCCTGCCGTCCAGAACCTAGGTGTCTGACAGAGGTGGTCTGGAAAATCAATGTGATTTTTGAGACTTTAGACTGGAAGTTCCTCATGGGCCAGGATCACATCAACCAACTCTCTTATACTGCACTTTCCTCAGCTCTGAGTACAGTGCCCTGCCCATGGCAAGCCCTCTGATTGACTGAGAAAGGAAAATGCCACTTGAAGCACAGCTGCTCTGTAAAATGCAAAATGAACCTTCCCTCCTTCTCTCTCTCCCCCCAGAAATTTCCTCTATTTGTACAGTTGCCACTTTTCTTGGGATAAATTATTTGGAAGTTTGTTTGTTCATTTAATGATAAACACCCCTGTACTATGCAGTCACTGAGCCAGTCACTTCCACACAAACACATAGCAACTGGCCTTTCCTTCAATTTATTTTCTGATTAGAAGAAATATTGCTTCACTCTAATCAGAACATAACAAGAGCCAGGCAAATATTACAAATTAGGATTCCCCTCAGCACGTGGATTGATGGAGCTTCCTGGTACCAATGTTGGATGGGCCTCAGCCCAGTCAGGAAGACTTCAGAGCCAAGAACCTGCATGAAGGAACTGAATAGAGAGCTAGTGGTTTGCACAATGCCAAGCATCCTCTGTCAGCTGTGTTTCTGAAGGGGTAAAGATTGCAACAGCAAGTAGCCAGGCAGGGGTGCAGCCCCCTGTAAAGTGTACACAAGAATTTTACGTGCAAAATCTATATTCAGCCAGAGGAACTCAGCATGGTGGCAATGCCTTAACACCATGGACTAGTAACAGGTGCCAGGATTAACAGGGTTAGCAGTGGCAGGGTTAGCTGCCTCTGCAGTCTTCAAGAAGTAGCATGGCTTAGCAGAAAAAGCCTGGGCTTGGGAGTCAAAGGACATGGGTTCTAACCCCAGCTCCTCCACTTGTCTGCTGTGTGACCTTGGGTATGCCACTTAACTTCTCTGTGCCTCAGTTACCTCATCTGTAAAATGGGGACTAAGACTGTGAGCCCCATGTGGAACAACGTGATTACCTTGAATCTACCCTATTGCTTAGAACAGTGCTTGGCACATAGTAATCACTTAACAAATATCATCATTATTATTATTATTCAATTGCCCATGTTAGCTAGCTATTTTCAGCATACTTTCAGAGCCCATCCACCACGAGATGATCTAGGCGGTTCTTTCGGCCGCCTCGCACCCTCAGCGTGGTGAGGGGTAGGTTACTCTTTAGGGAGAAGTGAATGAATATTTTTAGTGTGGGAAAGGGACCACTGACAAAACAGTAAAAAGGGCATAGGTTTACTTTATTTGGGTGGCTCTGAGGTAGTCTCCTTTTTGCAGCAGGGAACAGTCAGTGCTTGAATTGAGGAAGCACTTCAAAATAGAACCAAAATCAAAATGCAGCATTTCCAACCAGAACTTGGGTATTGGTAATGGGATGATAAATCAAGACAATAACTATGGCAAAGAGGGGCTGTGGAGATGGTTCAGTTTAACACATTCATTATCAGTGCAGGGGAACGGCCAATCAACCACCGAACTGAATTCTCAGTTTGAAATAAATGGGGACACCCATGTTCTTGTGTTGGATCTCTGAAAAAGATTTTAAAGCTGAGATATTCAGTTAAAGGAAAAGCATATTGATGGGAAAAAGTTGGGGTGGAAGTGGGCAGTAAATTAGATCTGAGATTGGAGCATGGTCCCCAGATGGGGAAAGTCAATTTGGAGGCATTAACATTAGAAATGGGGAAAAACAAGTTTTTACTCCTTTGGCGCCACTGATCAGTGTACCAGTGCACCCCACACTGATTGTGATTGAACTCACTGTCCCACAGAGAACAAAGCAGTGGAGGGAAATCAGACAAAAGCCATCACTAATTGCTAATTTTCAGGGATATCCATGTTCAAAGTGTGAGTCCTAGTGGGTAGAGCCCAGGCCTCAGAGGGAGAAGCACCCTCATCTGTAAAATCATCATCATCATCAATCGTATTTATTGAGCGCTTACTGTGTGCAGAGCACTGTACTAAGCGCTTGCGAAGTACAAGTTGGCAATATATAGAGACAGTCCCTACCCACCAGTGGGCTCACAGCCCCATGTGGGACATGGACTGTGTGCAACCTGATTAGCTTGTATCTACCCCAGCACTTAGTATAGTGTCTGGCACATAGTGAGCGCTTAACAAATATCATTTAAAAAGTCCATCTAAGAGTTCATCACTTATAAGACCTGGACAGAAATGCATTTTCAGTCAGGAGAATCCTAAAGTGGGATGGTAAATAGAATAAAAACGTGAGTACATTGTGTTTCTTTTCAATATTCAGCCACTTAAAAAAATTTCATCCCAACAGTGAGGTTTATTAGAGAGCATGATAATTTTTTCAGAGAAATAACAGAAGCGCTATCATGATTTCCACCCCATTTGAAAGCATGCTATCAGAAATGTCAGTCTCTGGAAGAAAAGGGGTTCAAAGATGTTCAACTAGGCTTTTATGAGCCCAAGTTTTCTTAGTACTGGAGTGTGGCTGGCAGGAAATGGATACCTGATCTTATTTGTTGAGTCCCTTTCAAAGCAGCAAAACAGAGTGAAAGCAGGCAAGTCTCTCTGGCACCGAGAAATTCTCTTCTAAGTCCAGTTTTGGGATTTCAATTCAAAGTGCAGCTCTCATTTCTATTTTGAGGAAAAGTTGGGGGGAACTACTACCCAGAAAGCACACTGTTTTGTAAATGCATTGTGACATTGGTTGAAAATATTTACTGTTAACGTATAGATCTGAGAGTAGCCTTACTTTTAGAGCCTAAGAAAATGTTGTCTCAAAGTTTTACTGGATGACAGAAAGGCATCAATCAGTAGAATTTATTGAGCACTTACTATGCGCATTCATTCATTCAATCATATTTATTGAGCGCTTACTATGTGCAGAGCACTGTACTAAGCCCTTGAGAGAGTTCAATACAACAGAATTAGCAGACACAATCCCTGCCCTTACAGGGGAAAGCAGACATTAATATAAATAGTCTACGGATGAGAACCAGAGCCACAGACCAAGATTTTGTTTGGTGAATGGCAGTGCATTTCCCCTCGCCCCCCTCCATTTTTTTTTAATTGTTCTTGTTGAGGTCTTACTACATGCTAAGTGCTGATGTAAATACAAGATCATCAGATTAGACACAGTCCCTCTCCCACAACAGAGGGAGGAGGATTTAATACTCATTTTGTGGATGAGGTAACTGAGGCACAGAAAAGTTAAGTCACTTGTACAAGGTCATACAGCAGACAAGTAGTGGAGCTGGGATTAGAACCCACGACTCCTGACTCCCAAAACCATGCTCTTTTCATTAGGCCACACTGCTTCCCAAATGTTAGTCAATTGCTATTTCTGACACTGCCCGATTTAATGGCCCATTGCAAATATTTCCCAGAGCTAACTGATCTGTGTGCCAGCTATCACCGGTGGAGAAGCTCTCTAAATCCCCCCAAACCACCCAGGATTGCAGCAGTGTGATGGGACAGGGCTTGGGAATGGAAAAACTTGAAATGCTGCCTGTCAGTAAATTAGGAGAACTTCGGTCAGCAAACTTCGGTCAGCAACTGATGTTAGGGGGATTTGTGACTTGTATTTTCTGTCAACAAGGAGGGGCTGAAAGTTCAGCTTTAGGTTGAGGTCTCCCGTGCCCTTTGAGGGTCTTGTATCCTCATTTGACCCTCCTAATTGGCCCTAGGGCCCAACCTATTGACAGTTATTAGTGACCGCCCAATAAGCCCTCTGCTCCTCTACTCCACTGGCATCTGTCTGGACTGAGGGAGCTGCCTTTAGCCCCTTAAGTGTGGTAGTGGAATGAGGGGTTGGGATACATTTCGACTGTTACTCAGGATGATTTACTGACATTGAGGTTCCCAGGGACTCAGAGATGAGGCAGGTAAGAAATGATTCCAAAATACTGATTCTGCCCACGTGGTAGAAAGGGAAGCTTCACACTAAGTTGCTACATAGGTTTGCTCCGGAGAGATAGGGCCAAGTATTGTTTCTTGGGGAGGGATAACTATCTTTAAAAAATATGTCTGGCCTTCTTGTGAAGTCAGTGAAAACAAACTTGAAATCAGGCTGAACCTGAAGAATGGCTCATTGCCCATTTCCCCCGTGGATTAAATTCATTCAGGTCTCTAAGGCATCTAAATCAACTGAGTTAAAACAGGCATCTAATCAGAATCTGATCCATTCAAGGATGTTACTTCTTTGATCTCTGAGGCATTTTGGTCTCCCAGTCAACAATTTAGGAAATGAACGATGATTAACTGTTCAGAATTGGCTAAGCCACCACTGGAATGCCCAGGTGGACAAAGGAACTGCTGATCCCGGTACTCCTTGTACATGTAGTGCAGAGCTGAACTGGCCCCTCCACCTTTCGTTTTCATTACTATTTTAATTGGATTCCAAGATTAGTCTTGGTCAAATTTTGTCCAGGGTTATGTGCGAGCTACTTTTAAGGGCTTCAAATCTAATTCTGTCCCAGGAGAAAATTTGGTTCCTAAAATAAACATTGGATTTGACTGCATATAACGAGAGAATCGATGTAAATTATAGAACAGGATCTTTAATGTGGGTCTTTTCAAAGGGGGAAAAATGGCCAAGGTATTTCATTCAGATGAATGCTTTTTTCTGGAAAATGTAATGATGGGTCCATCTATTTTCAGTATGAGTCAGCCATGCATCATGCTTGAGTTAGTTTATACCAGTCTGGGCATTTCTGTCATTTTCTCCCCACTGGCTGTACTTACAAGTAAAGTGTCATTCTTCCTTGCATACTACTATGACAATGCAATTTCACCGATCTTTTTTTTTTTTTCTATGACTAAAGTTCCCAGATTGAGTCCGAGATTGGCAGTGAGGCAGAGGGCAGAATTCCCCAATTATGCTGTCCCAAAGGGAGTGCTTTGGTGTAGCAGTAAAAAAAACCTTCTTCCTTTAGCCCAAGTGTTTGCTCTCCTCTGCTTCTTTTATGTTGATACTGAATACCTAAGAGTCTACAAAGAGTAAACCACCACCCTGCTTGAAGAAAAAAAAATCCCAAAGCTCCACATTTCTTGACAGCAGAAATTGGTAACCGCTTGTTTTCAACTCAACAGCAGTTTAATTAGATAGGCTTATAATCATTTGTTTAAGGGGAGATATGGGGTAGGGGAAGACATTGCGTGCATGTCTGCACTGTCGATGATGGCTGGAAAAAGACTATGCAAAGGAACAGCCATTGTGCTTAGACTAACGATGAAAGGTTCTCCCCTCCACAAGTTATTTCTGAAAGTTTGTGGTAGAAACTTTCTCTCCTCCCCACAAAGAGTAAGCCAGGTGAAAGTAACATCAGTCAGTAAGAGGCTTCTGGTGGAGTTGCTAACCCCAAGCTATATTTGAGTGGATAATAGGGAGCTTTGGGGTTAAGAAGGGAAGCAGGAGTCGGTCAGTTTAGATTTGTGAAGTCTCAGAGGAGATGAAGTTGTAAGCCAGATAAGTAAGGGAAAGGGCAGGGAAGTGAGGACGTTTTTGTGTCCATGTGGAACAGAGAACATGTTCCCCTGTTCTCTGGGGAACAGGGGATATTTGTATTTGGGACCTAAGGAGAGCAGGTTGTTAATCCAATAAAGGATTCCTGATTAGAGATCTGCCCCTTAATATCCTCAGACCTATGTAAAAACCACTTTGGACCATTACCAACTGGGAAACTGTCTTCATCTTGACTGGGTATGACTAGCAGAGAGTAGAAGGGATATTAAAATGCCCATTGCCTCGTGGACTGTGAGCCCCACATGGGACAGAGACTGTGTCAGAACTTGTATCTACCTCAGCACTTAACATAATGCTTGGCACATAGTAAGCACTTAATCAAATGGTGAAAAAACAAGGTTTCTGCTAATTCTGTTGTACTGTACTCTCCCAAGTGCTTAGTGAAGTGCTCTGCACATAGTAAGTGCCGTGTTCTTTGCACATGGTAAATGCTCAATGAATTCTATTGATTGAATTTCAAGGACTGATAAAGTTTCTCCACCACTACACGAATAGACATGGGTAGTTTTACTAGGATTATTGAATCATAACTGTACTTTGGTTTAGAATGGCCTTACTCAGCTTTTAAAACAAATCTCCAGTCCCTGCAAAATCATTTAGTTATCAATGAGATTAAGTTCTACAGGTAGGTGACTGGGTAAAGCTAATTGCACGATAATATACCATAATCTCACTTATTACGCATAGCCTCTTTTGGGTAGGTTACATGCTCTTAATGATACCACTGGGGAGATGCATGACAAAGAGACTGTACAATTACCTCACAATTATCACCACAGGATTAGGCCCGCATTGGCATGCTCTTACTTTGGATCATCATTATGTAAACCTTTCCATGCAGGCTGTTTTTCATCCAAACTATAGCAGCCGAACATTATGGCACTAGCCACCTGAAGTGCTATATTTAGTGACAGAAGCACAGCACATTATATTCCATTTGTAGACAGATGAATAGCAAATAATTTTTTTTAATGTTTCCAAATGTACCTGTTTACTCCTGAGAAACAACACTTTAAACTAAGTGAGGGTGACTCATAGCAAGTGTTTAAATTGTGCCTCTGTGATGTCAAGAATCTACCATTGTCATGTTCCGTCTGAAGACCAGCGGGTAATTGTTAATGCACCTTCAAGCGGTGGCTCAGAATGCCGCAATTTAATCACTGAGTCAAAATGCCAAAATGTCTAGAAACGTGCAGTTTCCTTACACCATAAGAACTGGTGAGGATAAAGCATTTAAATTTATATTTAGACATGTACACAGAAGTATTATTTTAATTCCTTTTTTTTTAAAAAAAAAAAAACCCACTCCAGGGCCAGGTTGCAGGTTGATTACTTCTTTAAAAAAAAAAAAAAGAAAAGAAACTCTTCTATGAGCCAATTGACAGGACTAAAATATTTAACGTGGGGAGAAATGGTTTTTTAAATTGATCTTCAGTTACAAGTCTCTCATGTAACATTAGTTATCCTTCCTCCTCCCTTTTTGCAGGTTGCCTTAATGTGCTCTAGGTTATTTCAAATATTTTTTTCACTCCCAGCCAAAGCAGAAGGGAGAGGTGGACTGGCTGTCTAGTAATTCAAACAAAATACCAACCTTTGAATTATTTAAATGGTTGTCTCATGCTTTCACATGCTTTGGCAGAAGAAACGCAGCATTCCTGAGTTATTCCAAAAATACACATTTGGGGCATTTTCTAGAGTAAAATGCAGTTTCCTAGACCTGTCTTCCTCTTTCTCTGTTTCCCTGAATGGTTTGAAGTTGAACTTCTTGGAAAGAGGTTAGAATGTAAGCTCTTTGAGGTCAGGGATGGTGTCTACAAACTCTATTTTATTCAACCCAAGTGCCTCATATAGCGTTCTGCACACAGTAAGTGTTCAATAAAAACTGTCCAATAGCAGCTGTGGGTGAAGATTCTCAGCTCGGCAGTGGTACAGTAGCAGTCCAGTTGCCCTCTAATAGTATGGTAGGGGCCTTGATGGGACTCAGTGTCAAAGAACTGCGGAGAGAGATCAAGGTTGTAGGTTGACCCTCAGACTTTTGATGGTTTGGGCCATCATTATGATGATCATCATGATCATGATCATTTGTGTGATAGACACCACACAAACCAGTTTTTCCTGTAGCTTCCATTCAGCTCATCCTCTTGGCTATTCAAAAGAGTTAAACACAAGGATGCTGAGAATGTAAGCTCCTTGTGGCAAGGACTGCACCTACGATTCTGTTGTATCGTACTTTCCCATGCTCTTAGCGCTTTGTTTCGCACATGGTAAACACTCAATAAATCCCATTAACCGATTCAGGATAGAAGTGGGGTTATTTTACTGTGCATATGATTGCTGTAGATATCTGAGCAAGGACTAGTGTGGTCCAGGGTGGTCTGATTATTCTACAAGCAGCAATCTTTTTATTCCATAGAGGATGGAGGTTTGGGGTTGGGTTTTTTTTTCCCATTCCATAGCAGTGTAGTTTGGTCCAAGAAAAACTAGACAGAACTCTGCTGTGGGTGGAAAAGTCGGCCTTACCAAATGGATCTTTATCAACGGTTCTGAAACCAGCACAGAAATGCTCGCAGTTGGGCATAGCTAATGCTGCTTGCTGTTCCTTTGCCAGAAGAGGGGGATGGCTCTCCAGAGGCTGAAGAGAGAGAGTTCTCACCTGTCGAACATTTATTCCACTGTAGCCATGCGATCCAAGCTGACAATCAGAATTTCTTCCACTTAAAAACCTAATCCTGCTGGGCAAATTGAGCCAGATCAATGTCACCCCATACAGTTGGCTCTGGCTTTTTGGAATGAAATGTCACATGCCCCCGAACCCTTGAGAATCAGTGCTAATCTGTTTCCTTTCTGAGATGCAGTGTTCTCAGTATCTTCTCATTTAGATGTGTGCTGAAGTTCCTGCTAGAAGAACAATTCAGGCATACGCAGCAGGGCTCGACACTGCCTGTACCATCAATAGCATTTATTGAGTACCTGCTGTGTGCACAGCCCTATTTTATGAAGCTGGATGATGTATACCAAAGAATCAATAGATATGATCTGTACCCTCAGAGATTTTAAAATCTAGTGGGAGAGATACTAGAATAAATTACAGATAGGAAGTATATAAGTACACAAGATTTGTATAACAGTAATGGGTGTTGCGAATAATTAAGTGCCTAGGAAGATATAAACTGGGGAGCCGAGAGATTAATCCACGAAGGCATCCTGGAGATGTAATTTCAGAAGGTCTTTGAAAATGGGGGAAATTACGAATACATCATGGTTAGATATCACATGGACCAGCTGTGGAATCTGCCAAAGCAATAGTCCTCCCAAGTGTTTTCTGTTGGTTGATCTAAAAAATAGGAATTCCAAGACTTGAAGGGGTCAAACTCTATTTCCAAGCCTGCAGGTTAAAACCCTCCAAATTATTCCCGGATTTTGATTGTGAAATTAGAAACCGGAAGCTTTGTATGTTTAGTGTGCAAGTTGTATTGTGATTGGCAGATCTAGTGAGAGGAATTTTAAATAAGATGTTTTCTCCTGGGTCTTGCTTTTAGTGACAGGTTTAATCTGTCAGATTTACAAGCATCAAAGGTCCCTATTAAATTTAGATTATTAAATGATGGAGGCAATTCATGTATTCCCACTTAAAATCTTCCTCTGATGGTGTTGAACTATTGTTAAAATATTATTGAATGTTCTTGAATAAGAAGATGGTTTTATTGTTGTGGGTGAGAACATAGGAAGAACAGCATGAATCAATGGTATTTACTGAGCACTGACTGTGCGCAGAGCACTGGACTAAGCCCCTGCGAGAGTGCAATATAATAGTGTCAGCAGATACGATCCCTGACCTCAAGAGTTTACCGTCTGGTGGAAGAGTTTCCCATCTAGTGGGCCAAGATTGGGAAAGTGAAGCACCTGTTTTCAACTTTGCTAAGCAGAAGAGACTCTAGTTCCATAAAGGCTCAGGGCTAGTCTAGTGTGAGGGCACAGACTGTCCTCACTTCTAGGTTTGGATTAAGGCCTTGGAGGGGCTCAGGCTTTAGGAGAGACCCTGTCATCCTCCTTAGAATGTCTTTACAGTCCTACCCCCACTCCACACTGGTCCCCCACATGGACGTTGCCGAGGCTGCCTTAGCCCCGAAGCATTAACAGCAGCTGCTGTGGAGGTTAGAGCCAGGGCAGAAGAGAGGCTGCCAGTTAGTTGGTCCAAGCTGCAGTCCAGTAGTCCAACGAATTCCCTGACCTGGCTCCTAGCCTCAGCCTGGCCCCTCTTCTTGCAGCCAAGAACCCCCAGAGATCCCACCTTCAGGCCTCGGAGCGAAACCAAAGGAGATATCTTGGTGGTCTCCTCTCTGCCTCACAGATCCCGAGGTCTCCATGGAAGTCCCAGCTCCTAATATCGTCTTCCCTTGGCCAGCCTCCTCCATTTTTGGCCTGACTGAAGCAGTTCTGGTGTGATCCCATTGGGTCCCTAAGAATAGATGTCAGAACAGTAGAAACATGGCTTCACAGGAAACTAGGTTTCGTTGTTTGGGCACTTGCCCAGAACTTATTTTAAGAAAGGAATTAAGAATTTTGGAAACTGCACCTTTCAGAATATCCTGACTCATGGGGGCAGAAGGGGAGGGAATCTGTCAGGATGAATTATATCATTTTGTTTTCACCAAAACTAATATGACCTGTCACAGAGCGTCACATCACTCTTGGAAATTGAAGGATTTTTATTTCTAAGCAATATTTCAGCCTTGACATAATCTTCACCCAAGGCTTCTATTTGCAGATGATTTTATGTTTTGTTCTGGTGGAGGAGTGGTTTAGCTACAACATCCTTGTTGATGAGAACTACTAAATCCCTGATCACTAAATTGAAAACACTCTGAGGATATTTCTGAGAGATTCAACACAAGGAAATGGCAACCCTACTGTTGCTATTTGTTGGGTGATCCTTATTTTTAGATCCTGAAATTACAGATAGTTCATCTGGCTTCCAAGAAAGCTATGTATGAACCTGTGCAGTAAAGCTCCATGTGGGAGAAGGATAGCCTGGGGATGGGGCTCAGATGGCTGCCCATTGCCCACTGGGATCATGGTACTGCAAGTGCCAAGCTGGAAAGCATTCTGGGGAATGCTAGAGAGAGTGGAGCTTCCTTTGCGGACTCTAGATCTGTGGAGCAATCTGGATCCCATGGCAGAGTCTCAGGAAGTGAGCCCTGGCTTCTTCTCATTTGTTCCTCCTCCCTAAAGTGGGTAGTGCCACATTGAGCCAGGCCAACCCTGGAACTGAGCATGGGCTGGGTTTGGGCAGGGTGTAGAGTTTGTGGGGCCCCACATCTCCACCTGTGCAAAACTCGACCACAGAGTTTGCAATAACAGGGCATGAGACAGAAGATCCTCTCATCTCTTCTGCACTCTTAGGGAACCCTGGGATTCAATCAATTTATTGAGCGCTTACTGTGTGTAGAGCACTGTACTAAGCACTTGGGAAGTACAAGTTGGCAACATATAGAGACGGTCCCTACCCAACAGTGGGCTCACAGTCTAGATTCCTGGTTTACAGGGACCGTGTTGATAAACTATGTTGTACTTACTCTCCCAAGCGCTAGTACTGTAAGCTCTCAACAAATCCCACTGATTGATTAGCCAAAACCCTTCCTCCACCATCTCTTTCCCAAGACAACAAAACCCACACGAGTGATAGAACAGCTGTTAGAGCTCTGACACTGTTAGTCTTGTGGACAAGCCACACACAGAACCCTTAGGTTTCCTTTTAAACCCATTTTTCATAGAAAATTCCAGAGTATTACAGAAAACATAAATGGGTCGCCCCCCCCACCCCCCGCCAAACGGTTACTAACACTTGAATGAGCCAATTAGAGTGCACTCTATACCATCAAAAACATAGGCTATCAAATCAGTTTTGAATTTCTAAATATTTTATGCAACAGAGAGTTGCCCTGGTCTCTACCCCTGGGTCAGATGGGATACCAGTGAACAGCTCTGGACTCCAAATAGAAGCTGGAGGGTTTTTGGCTTGACCCTGCCTCAAGTCCAGAGACAATAGCAAAGGATGGGTCATCTGGACTCAGTATCTGACCCACAGAAATGTGGTTAATGGGTAGCCTACACTGCTAGTAGTAGTAGTTCTGTAGTGGCTGCACTGCACTGTACTAAGCACTTGGAAAGAAAAAGATAAGCAGTTGACATCTTCCCTGTCCACAAAGAGCTCATGCTCTGAGGGGCAAGAGAGATATAAAAGTATTTACAAAGAATATAATCAAAGTATGCATTATAATGTACACCTGAATAAACTTGTATACCTGAGAATGAGTATCCTATAAATAGGTACAAGAGCACCAGATTTGGCTGATGGGTTTATATGACTTGGGATGCTGAGAATTAATGGGGAAGGCAGGTTGAAGGAGGTGGACTGAGATCTGCCAGATGACAGAGGATAGCCCAGGACCAGAGGGGATTACGTCCTCCCTTGAGACAACAAAATACTTTGGGAATGCAAAGTTCAAAGGAAATAAAAGGGATAGCAACCAGCGAATCAGAAATTAGTAGGAATAAATGGTAGTTATAATACAAGAGCCAAATAAAAACCTCCAGAGGCACTCACTTTGCTCAGCTTAGAAGTTTAAGAAAGAAAATTTTTCTTGGAAAAAAAAACCCTATTACCATACTAATACACTGCATAATATGTAGTTAGGGAAAGAGTCTGGGGTTTAAATCACAAATAATAACAGTGATTTATCATGATGACTGCCAGGCTATTTATGAATTCTAGAGCTGCGATTTGGAGGAAAAGGGTTAAGTTTTAGGTTAGCCTTCTGTCTAAGTAAAGGAGGTAGGAAACAAGGCGGAATCTTTCTGATTTGACTTTCAGCTTAGCCCTTTTGGTGAACATTACTTTGTCAGCTGAATATACAAAATAGAAAAAGAACGGGAAGGCTACTCCCATCAACACACTGTTACAGCAGGTGGCTTGAGGTCCTTCTAATACATTCAGATTAGAGAAATGGATCCCAATTCTCTCTTCCCAAATCCTGCTTTTTGGTTTGTCTGTTTTCATCCTATGGCATTTGTTAAGTACTTACTATGGTTCTAGGATTGTTCTAAGTGCTGAGGTAGATACAAGATAATCAGGGTGGATATGGTCCCTGTCCTACATAGGCTCACAGTCTAAATTGGAGGGAGAAGGATTTAATCCCTATTTTACAGATGAGGTAATTGAGGCACAGAGGAGTTAAGTGACTTGCCCAGGGTGACACAGCAGACAAGTAGAGGAGCCAGGATTAGACGGACAAATGTAACAGAAGTGTTCATTTAGTTTCAAAAGACGAAACCTTGTGTTCAGTGCAGAAACTAGGGGTGACCACAGCAGACCGTCATCTCAGTGGTCTGTCTAAATTTCAGTATTCCATGATCGAAGGGTAAAGGGAGACCCTGTTGCAGTCTAGAATGACTGGTCAACTATTTTCTTATCAGAAATGGCTCCTGTTTAGAAGCAGGTTTAAATCATTTCACAAATTATGAAATCACCTTAACTGGCACCCAGGCCAACACAGATTACATTTGTAAAAATTAAAAATCAAGTGTGACTCTTGTTTCAGTGTTCAAAGAGCAGCTTTCTGGATGATGTAAAACAACCATATTTCAGAGATGAAATCCTAAATAGGACTTTACTCAATGGGACAGTGTGAAAATGTGCACGTTATTCTTGCCTCTTTGGTTGGTACCTTCCTTTCTGGAACCTTTCTGGAACCTGGAACCTCGACAGTTAAATTGTCGTTAAACCATTTTGGTTGTCACCATTATGGAAAGTGTATTTCCCCCCAAACACCATTCAAAAACAAAGCTTGTTCTGTTCTATACTTGCTCCAAGTAACAGACAGGCCAATCCCTTTACTCCTGAAAAACTGCCCCTGCTTCATTTAAAAGACTTGAGGAAAAAGAAAATCATCTTTTTCTTTCACTTCTTAGGCCCAGGAATCTAGAAAAAAATACTGTTTAAGTACATACCCCCCAAAAAAATAATTAAATAGAACATCAGTGTTTCTATTTGCTTTGATACTTTACAAATATTCAACAGATAATTTAAAAGTGAAGAGTAGCTACACATTTCTTTCATTCATTCAGTCTTATTTATTGAGCACTTATTGTGTGCAGAGCACTGTACTAAGCACTTGGAAAGTACAATACAGCTACAGAGACAGACAGTCACAATGAAAAACATTTCAAACTGTTACATGCAGAAGCACCTTCAAATATTTGCTGTTGGGTGCTTTTCTCCCCAAAGCAGTTTTTCTCTTATACGTGGCCTGTGCACAGAGACTCATTTGTCTATAAAAAAAATATGAGTTTTCCTATCTAATAGGAAGAATGAGCACTCTAGAGGCTCAGAGATGCTGGAAAACATATTTCAAAACCCCTTAAATAATGCTTTGCACACCTCTAAAGGGTTGCAACAAATGATCTTTGAAACTCTGGAAAATCCTCCAGACTGGGCAGATTGGGGTTGCTGTCAAAGATTCCTGTGTTGAATGTGCTTTTCAGTGCAGTTTGTCACGTTAATTCTCTTGCCAAGTGCAGTTTTCTGCTAATCACTCATCCACATGGTTGCAAGACTCTCTCAGACAATCAACGCTGAATAACTAAATCTAGTATTCCATCAGCTTCCTAATCCACCTTCTTTTCCCATTGCCCCTTCCTGTTTCTCCAGCTGAAGCCACTGGCCTGCACTCCTAGGATCAAACTATTGTCCATCCTTTCCTGAAGAGAGGCATGATTTAAGATGTCGGGCAGCTTTTTGCCACACAAAGCGTCACAAGAAAGTATTGTTAGAGAGGCAGTAAACCCGAAAATAGTCTGCAATACCACTTGGCAACAAGAAGGCAGTTTTATTAAAATTTTAGTGCCACGCTAACTCCATTTGGCTATTATACATATATCAGAAGATTTTTCAAAATGACTTTTAGGCATCTGCTGTGGCTTTTAAGTGTCATTTAAGATGTTGAATATGTTCCCCGCGCTGTCACTCCCTCCTACTAGTAAATGCAAGGAACTAAGATTGAAGGAAGTCCTAGATTCTGCC
Organism: Tachyglossus aculeatus; assembly: GCF_015852505.1. NCBI lineage: Eukaryota > Metazoa > Chordata > Mammalia > Monotremata > Tachyglossidae > Tachyglossus > Tachyglossus aculeatus. The sequence continues at coordinate 9,711,351 of NC_052078.1, read as the reverse complement.
GATATATAGTATTCTTTGTGTGTCACCTTTATGACAATTTCCTATACTCTGAGTCCATCCTGTAGACTTAATTCAGTGCCTGTAAAATAATTACTTCCCTATATGGAAAGCTTGTTATGAGCAGGGAACGTGTCCACTAATTCTGCTTTATTGTACTTTCCCAAGCACTTAGTACAGTGCTCTATACATAGTTAAGCGCTCAATACCATTGATTGATTGACTGACTGAAAGAAAACAAAGAGAATGGCTATGGTTTATCTTGATGCAAATGTGTTGTCACAGTATGGGTGGGGTTTAGAGAATGGTTTGGCAGAATACTAATGGTTTGGCACATACTAGCAACTTAAAGACATGTCCACACTAACTTGGCTTGGCACAAGCCAGAGTCAGAAATAGGGAAACTCTGCAAAAACCCAAGGATCTTCCTTCATAAGGTAAAGCTATCACCACATTCAGTTACTTGGAAACACATTTCCCAAAGGTACTACAACCTGTAAAGAATTGGAAAATCTTACATTTAAAAGACAGCATCATTTGGGGGATGCTGACAAGGTAGCATTAACTGGCCTCAAACTAAAGAGAAACACAAAATGTCTTTAGGGAAATGGTAGATTCTGATCTTTAGGTGATTATGAGACCTGGCCCTATCCACATACCAACATTATTTGATAATTGGCTCTGATGGGATTGCTTAATCAATTGTATTTATTGAGAGCTTACTGTGGGCAGAACACTTTACTAAGTGCTTGGGAAAGTACAACACAATTTGACAGACACATTCCCTGCCCACAGTGAAGGCAGACAATGATATTTACTGAGCTGCTTGGGTGAAAGCAATAGATTAAGTACATACGATCCCTTCCGTCAAGAAGTTTACAATCTAGTAGGGGAAAATTACAGGAAGGGCAAGCAACTATGTATAAAGCTACATTTGTAAGCATGGTTGGATTTATGGGTGGAGTGAGCACTTAGTTGCTTGGGGGTTAGGGACTCAAATGCATGGGTAATGCGGAAGGATGGGGAGGTGGGAGGTTAGTTAGGGAAAGCTTCATGGAGGAAATGTAATTTTATTAGGACTTTGAAGATGGGAAAAGTAATGGATTGTCTGACATGTTGGCATTTTTAGTTTCTCAAGAAAAAATGTCACTATTAATAGTATCATCTTTGATAAAGTACATGTACATATATAGAGTATGTGCTCTTTGTATTCAAAGATGGTGAAAGAGTGAGTGAGAGAGAGAGAGAGAGAGAGAGAGAGAGTGTGTGTGTGTGTGTGTGTGTGTGTGTGTGTGTGACTGAAAAGGCCAATATGGGTCTGGGAATTTCTTTTGTTTTTCTCTTTTTTTATTTTAATGGCATTTGTTAAATGTTTATTATGTACCAAGAATGGTACTAATCCCTGGGATAGATACAAGAAAATCAGGATGGTACTTATCACTGGGGTAGGTACAAGATAATCAGGTTTGACATGATGATGATGATGGCACTTATTAAGCGCTTACTATGTGCAAAGCACTGTTCTAAGCACTGGGGAGGCTACAAGGTGAACGTCTCAATCCCCATTTTACAGATGAGGTAACTGAGGCACAGAGAAGTTAAGTGACTTGCCCAACGTCACACAGCTGACAAGTGGCAGAGCCGGGATTTGAACCCATGACCTCTGACTCCAAAGCCCAGGCTCTTTTCTGCTGAGCCACCCCTTTCCCATATGGGGCTAACCGTTTAAGTCAGAGGGATGAGGAGTCAATCCCCATTTTAAAGATGAGATAACTGAGGAGCAGAGTTAAATGACTTGCCAAAGGTCACACAGCAAGTAAGTGGAGGATCTAGAAATAGAACCCAGGTCCTCTTACTCCTAGGCCCATGTTCTTTCTATTAGGCCATACTGCTTCATTTCATGATTTGTGGAAGGTTCGCTGCTTTCATTGCTATCTACTCTGCCTGGCACCAATTTCTAGACTTTCTCTGGGTGTCGTGAGCTACTGTAGTGGATGAATTACAAATATCTGTGGGGGAGGGAGAGGTTCTTTCTGTATTGCATTATTCATCTTTAGTACATCTTAACTTCCCTTGCAGTCTGTGCGTTATCTTTGAACTCTGATATTATTATAGTTATCACGTAAGCTTATATTCTGTAAATGCATATATGGATTTTGGTAAAAAGTGGAGTGATATACAACCTCAGAGAAACATAGCTCCGGACCAGTAGGAGACAGCGGTAGTGACAAGTCAATCCTGGCCAATCGGCAAGCAGAAATGGGCTGGCTCTTTTGGAACAAATATTTCCGGCAGCCCAACAGACTAAACATCAGAGTAAGAAAATAGCACTAGATTCTGAAAATAGCAGCTGTAGTTATAAATTGAAATCCAGTCTTTTTTGTGTTCCTGGTGTGAAAGAGATGGTTGGTTGCACATTTGGTTACACACCATTACACACAGCTACACTAGCACCCATGGATGGTAAACACTGGGAGTGTAACACCGTCTCTACACATGAAGGTCCACCATATTAACTCATTTTAATCAATCATATTTATTGAGCACTTACTGTGTGCAGAGCACTGTACTAAGCGCTTGGGAAGTACAAGTTGGCAACATATAGAGACAGTCCCTATCCAACAGTGGGCTCACTGTCTCCTGCTCTAGACTGTGGGCAGGGAATGTATCTACCAACATTGTTGTACCATATTCTCCCAAGTGCTTAGTACAGTGCTCTGCACACAGTAAGTGCTCAATAAATACCATTGATTGATATTAATTACTAGGTGTGAACTGAACACACTGCAAAACCATCTCTATTGACCCTCATCTAGTAATGTAATCTTGGGGTAGAAAGTGTAGTGATTTTCAGTAAATTAATCAATTAATAGTATTTATTAAGCACCTTCTGCATGCAAAGCTCTGTACCAAGTCACTGGGAGAGTAGAATGGAGTTAGAAACAATGATTCCTGCTCTTGGGGAGTTTACAATCTAGCCGGGCAATTGTATTTATTGAGCGCATACTGAGTGCTGAGCACTGTACTAAGTGCTTGGGAGCATATAATATAACAATATAACAGACACATTCCCTGCCCTCAACCAGCTTACAGTCTAGCAGGGGAGGCTAACACAAATTGAGTTATAGATTGGAGGAAAAAGACAGTGGAGTGAATTTGCTTCAGTGAAGCTGGGAACTCATCATTCAGAATGTACTCAGTAGTAGGAGTGGCCACTGAAAGGATCTGACTGCACCCCAGAAGCTCCATTCTCTAAAAATTGTGGGGTTTGTTCAGTGCTTTCCAAGGCCAAGCACTGTACCAAACACCAAAGCAGCATGGCCAGGTTGAAAAAGTACAAGTTTGGGAGTCAGAAGGACCTGGGTTCTAATTCCAGCTCTGCCACTTGCCTGCTGTGTGACCTTGGGCAAGTCACTTCATTTCCCTGGCCTCAGTTTCCTCATCTGTAAAAAGGGGATTAAAATTGTGAGCCCCATGTGGGACCGGAATGATGTCCAACGTGATGACCTTGTATCTACCCCAGCACTGAGGACAGTACTTGGCACATAAAAAGCACTTAAATACCATTTAAGTATTTAAGTACTGAGAAGCAGCTTGGCTCAGTGGAAAAGAGCACGGGCTTTGGAGTCAGAGGTCATGGGTTCAAATCTCTGCTCTGCCACTTGTCAGCTGTGTGACTTTGGGCAAGTCACAACTTCTCTGTGCCTCAGTTACCTCATTTGTAAAATGGGGATTAAGACTGTGAGCCCCCCGTGGGACAACCTGATCACCTTGTAACCTCCGCAGCACTTAGAACAGTGCTTTGCACATAGTAAGCGCTTAAGAAATGCCATTATTATTATTATTATTATTATTATTATTATTATTATTATTATTATTATTTAACCACCCCTCAAAAAAACACTGGCGTAGATACAAGATAATCAGGTCCGTTAGAGTCCCTGTCCCACATGGGACTCACTGTCTCCTGGGGAGGAAGAACAGGTATTTAATCCTCATTTTACAGATGAGGAAACTGAACCACAGAAAAGTTAAGTGACTTGCCCAAGATCACACAGCAGACAAGTGGCAGAGTGGAGATGAGAGCCCAGGACATGGCATAGTGGCTAGAGAATGGGCCTGGGAGACAGAAAGTGGGTGCTTATCCTGGCTCCATCACATGTCTGCTTTGGGCCCTTGGGCAGGTCACTTTACTTCTTTGTGCCTCAGTTACCTTCTCTGTAAAGTGGGATTGAGACTGTGAGCCCCATGTGGGACAGGGACTGTGTCCAACCCAATTTGCTTGTACCCACCCCTGCGCTTACTACAGTGCCTGGCACTTAAGTAAGCGCTTAACAAATACCATTATTATTATTATTATTAGGCCCTCTGATTCCCAAGCTTGGGCACCTTCCACTAGGCCACACTGTTTCCTGGCTTCCCTTGCAAAGACTTAGTGTCCATTGTTTAGCCATTTTATTTTACTCAGAAGGAAAGAAGAAAATGCTTAATGTTCTTGTTTGTAAACAGGAATATCATAGTCTCCCTTCCCTGGAGATAACTCAATGTCTGAGAGCACATGAATGAAAACTGTTATGAGTCACTTTCAAAAACTCCTGAAAAATAAGGACACATGATTGAGAAAGCGGGGGACCCCCAACTATCTGGAAAAGAAAACCAGAGAAATAGGGAGTTTCCCACTTAACCGTAATAGATTAATAGTGGGACAAATAACAAGGCACAGAAATCTGCAGGCACTGAAGGGTAACACGATAAGTGGCGGGTAGCGTGGGCTGAGAAGAATAGAATTTGTCAGACTATCTATACAAAACCATGCTAATGAATCTGCTGAACAAAGAGAACCAAGTAAGCACCGCCAGCTTAATAACTAGGCCCCGAAGAATGCTTCTCCACCTGTTATTACTGCCAATTCCTGCATCAGCACTGGGCTTGCCATCACGGTGTCTGACTGAACATTGAAACAGGTACTCGGTGGCCATGGATGACACTAAAAATCAAGGGGAGAGCCACCTGCCAGGGGACGATTTGGGATCAGCCCTGCCTGCAGTTCTGGACCTGGGAAAAGTCAACTCATCTGATCTGTTCCATCCCTGTGGTTTTGTAGCATCTCTGTCAAATGTGAGTGCACAAATCACCATCCATGTGCTAATGTCGGGGCCAGCAGGTTTGCTAGATGAACTATAAATAATTGAAATACCGCTCCTCCGCAGTGACTTTCTTATCTCCTTTCCCACCTTGCCAGGCTTGGCTGTGCTTCTTTTTATCTGTTGTCCCTTGAGACCTTCTTCTCCTTTCGGACTCCCCCTTCCTCACCTTAATTGGTTTGATCCACGGCCATCGCCATGTTAGCATGACAAATATGGAGCAGCTCATCTCTCCTGGACCCTAAAGTACCTCCTGATTTTCCTACTTCAGACTTCAGCTCTGTCTCTCACAGTCATAACCTGAGAGTCATTTTCGCCTCCTTGCTCCTGTTTGATTCTCACTTTTAATCCATCACTAAATCCTGCTGCTTTTCCTTGGTAAAGAGTTCATAAATTTGTTCCTTACTCCACTCCTCTAGACAGCCTTATTACAAGATCATAACCCTTGTTAACTGGATTACCTAACCTCTCCTCATTCTAGTCAAACTTACAAAGAAGCATAAACAATATTTCATTACTGTCAATCTAATTATGTCCTTCCCCTCCTAAAAAGCTTACTATGGTCTCCAAGATTCTAATCATTTTGGCTTCCAGACAACTTGAGGGAAGGGATTATGCTTTCTAACGCTTTTGTTACTCTCCCACACACAGTATAGTGCTCGGCACAGAGTAATCACTCAATCAATGCTATTGATTGGTTGATTCACCCAAAGACTTCCTAAAACCTAACTGCCCTTCTTACTCTGGTTCTTGTGTTTTTGTCCCAAAAAATTTGTTCCCTGACCTTCATGTAAGTTCTCTTTCCTCCAAGTTATAGTTGGCTCCTTGAACAGCTCCATCAGTGACATTTACAGACAAACTCAATATCAAATGGCAAGTCCGGATCAATCAATTCTGCTTATTAAGGACTTACTGGTGCAAACCACTGCACTAATTGTTTGAGAGAGAATAATGGAGATAGACCCCATGACCTGTGCCAACAAGGAGCTGATAATCTATTGGAGGAGGCAGACATAAAATAATTTACAAACGGGAGGGGAAGATTCTCAAATAGGAAGGTATGAAAATAATTATGTACAAAAGTGTCCTACTTTTGTACCACAAAAGTTCAAAAACGCTGAGATGATCATAGAGAGGCTGTGAGCACAGGTGAAGAAAATTCAATCGGGGTAGGCCTCCTAGAGGATAGGGAATTGAAGATGGGAAGAACTGAAGTCTGACACATTTATAGAGTGAGGGAGATCAATCAATCAATCAATCGTATTTATTGAGCGCTTACTATGTGCAGAGCACTGTACTAAGCGCTTGGGAAGTACAAATTGGCATCACATAGAGACAGTCCCTACCCAACAGTGGGCTCACAGTCTAAAAGGGGGAGACAGAGAACAGAACCAAACATACCAACAAAATAAAATAAGTAGGATAGAAATGTACAAGTAAAATAAATAAATAAATAAATAAATAGAGTAATAAATATGTATGTACATATTTATATGTACATATGTACATATGGGAGATCCAGGCAAAAGGAAGGGCGTGAGCCAGCGGTTGGAGGAGGGAGAGTCAAAAGTGAGGTAAATTTGAGATGAAGGATCAGAGAGTGGTTAGATTAGAAGAATAAAACTGATGGAAGTGCCCTGAAGCCCATTCCAGCCTTTTGAGAATTGGTGAGAAATGTGCAGAATAATGTTTTAGAAAATATGTTGAGTAGCAAAGTGAAGTATAGTCTGGAGAGGGGACAGGTTGAAGGCAGGGAGATGGGTGAAGGGGCTAATAAAGTAGAGAAGCTGGGGTAGGATGAGTTATTGGATCAGAGTAGTGGTCCTTTGCATGGGAAGGAAGGAATGAATGTGGGAAATATTTTAGAACCGAGCCAGTCTCCTACCATATGCTTACCTTAGCCCCACTACACTGAGTAGGAATTGTGAGGAGAATGATGACAGCAGACAGCAAATTCTAGACTGCAAGCTCGTTGTGGGCAAAGAACATGTCTACCAACTCTGTTTAGTTGTGTATTGTACTTCCAAGTGCTTAGTACATTGCTCTGCACTCAGTAAGTGCTTGATACAATTGATTCACTGACTGTGGGAAATCGAAAGCAAGGAGGACAGAGGAAATATTTTAATGAGACAGTTAAATAAAGCCTCAGACAATGCTGTCTTCCACCCAAAACTGGGAATCGATTGCTGTGATAGACTAGCATAAAATATTGTTATCAAGAAAGGAGTGGCTCTTTCTGAGCCAAAGCTTTAAAAGCACCGAGAGGCAAGGAAGCAAAAATACAAGTGGCACCCAGTGTTACGAACACCCAACATGACAGTACAACAAAGGACAGCCATTATGTATGCTCAAGCAGCCAGGATTGGGGGCTCCAAATGCAGACCTTTTCAATTATAGAATCACCTGAAGGTGAATTTCACCATCACAGCCATCTTCTTCGAACAAGAAGGACATCTACTACTTCTGAATTGCTCTTGAAAGTGAGTCACTTGGGCTCGACAATAGTTTGAGACCATGATCTGATACTACTTAGAAAGAGCCCGTGCTGATGAGAAGATATAAATCACTTTATTGTAGTTATGTTGGGGGTTAAAATTATTCAACTACAGAATGGGCTTCTTATCCATTATTGTAATGCCACCTGTATTGTTAAAGAGAAAACGTCTCCAACTAATTATGTAGGGAAAACGTCCCTAAGAAAAGAATCTGATAAAACTTCAATTCTTTGTTCATTCTTCCAGTGATTCATTGAAGTAAATGTGATTTTTAGTGATAGTGAATAAGGAAAGAAAGATGAGGAAGTATGGATTTCTGGAAATAAAATGAAAACATCAGGACATTCAGACTTGGTTTCCATTGAAACATCCTTATCAGGGACAAAAGGAATGATTGGAGGCAAAGGTTTGAACAAGGGACCTTGGAGGAATGGAAAGAGTCTGACATGATTATAATAATAATAATTATGATACTTGTTAAGCACTTACTATGTGCCAACCAATGTTCTAAGCACGCGGGTAGATACAAGTTATTCAGGTTGGACATAGTTTCTGTCCCACATGGGGCTCACACTCTCAATCCCTATTTTACAGATGAAGTAACTGAGGCCCAGAGAAGTGAAGCGACTTGCCCAAGGTCACACAGCAGACATATGGCCTAAGGACTGGAGGTTAAAACAGGGAGAATAAAGTGCCTAAATATCCACTGGAAATGGAGAAAGTCCTTATGAGTCAAAATAGAGGTGCTACAGAAATGAGGAGATTCAACTGCAGCCCTGCTTTTTCAGTGCCTGTGCTTACTTGGGCAAACGTTTTCAAAACAAAACGTTTTCTACCCAGTCTCTGAGGGATAGTTCAACCAATCAGTCCAACCTCCACCCTGAGACGTGTGAGAGACTCTGTTTCTCCACTCCTTCCCACTGCTTCCTTTTTAGAGAGAAAAAGGAAAATGCCAGTTGCCTTTTTTTCAACTAAATTCTCACCTCATGTATAAAGTTTACTACCACTCTGCACAGGATTGCCTTTGGAGTCTGTAAATTATTCTTCCAAATATTGAAATGTAATGTCACTTACCACACATTTTCTTCTCTCTTGTCTCCTTAAATTGGAGTTTTGCAAAATATTTGTCTACAGAGATCAGGTCTATGGACAGTCTGACCTGAATACATTAATTACTTCCATAAATAGCTGAAAAATGTGTAACGCATTGTTAGTGATGTTCAGAAGTAGCCTGGTGAAAACCCAGTGGAATATCTAGAGGTCATTGGTACACTGCATCGCATCTTTGGTCAAAAAAGTGAAAGCAGGTATTAGTGAGAACAAATGATAAATATTTGCTATGCTCACTGAAGACCCAAAGCATGATTTAAATATAAAAATTGTAATACAGTGCCTTATCAACGAGTCCTGAAAGGAAAAGATGAACAAAAGAGTCACGTCAAAACGTGACAGGCTCTTCGAAAGTGCTGTAACATAATAAAACACTCAAGTCTAGCAGCATGGCCTAGTGGAAAGAGCCTGGGAGTGAGAGGACTTCGGTTCTAAGCCCAGTTTTGCCACTTGCCTGCTGCGTGACCTCGAGCAAATCATGAAACGTTTCTGTTCCTCAGTTTCCTCATTTGTAAAATGGGGATAAAATTCCTATTCTTCCCCACTTAGATTGTGAGCCTCAAATGGGACTGGGACGGTGTCCAACCTGATTATATTCTATCAACCCCAGAGCTTAGAACAGTGCTTAGCACAAAGTAAGTGCTTAACAAATACCTTCTCCCCAAACGTCTGCCCCTGTCAATTTCCATCTAGAAAATGGGACTCACAGTCCAATCAATCAATTAATGGTATTGATTAAATGTGTACTGTATTCAGAGCACTTTACTACTACTACTACTACTAATAATAATAATGTTGGTATTTGTTAAGTGCTTACTACGTGCCAAGCACTGTTCTAAGCACTGGGATAGGTACAAGGTAATCGGGTTGTCCCACGTGGGGCTCCCAGTCTTCATCCCCATTTTCCAGATGAGGGAACTGAGGCACAGAGAAGTTAAGTGGCTTGCCCAAAAGTCACATAGCCGACAAGTGGCGGAGCCAGGATTTGAACCTATGACCTCTGACTCTAAATCCCCGTCTCTTTGCACTGAGCCACACTGCTTCCCCTAAGAAGTTGTGGAAGTACAATACAAAAGGGTTGGTAGATACAGGGCCTGCCTGGAAGGGGGTTTCAGTCTAGGCCCTGAAATTCATTCTGTCTCCTTAGATACGTCTTTTCAGGTCCAACTTTTTTTTCTTCTCGGATTTCGCTATGGCCATCACAAGGATGGCACTTTTACCCCCAAACTGTCATAAGTAGAAGTCAGTAAGGTTTTGTAAGAGCTTTTTTACAAAGAAAAATGGATGGTGGCAGCCCACGATCTATATTTTCAAAATTAAAGTTCTTACTCTTCTGTCCTTTTTGCAGCCACCCCAGTGAAAATATACAGGAAAATTAAACATCATTACCGCTCTAGGTGATATGTGTAGTTCTCTGGGACCGTGATGTTTAATGCCTCATATACTTTAGAGTGGGAAGGATTTAGTGTCCAAACTTTTCACATATTCAGTGTACTTTGCCATTCTACATAAAATGGCATACCTGCCAATACGCATTCCTAGGTAGTGGATAAAGATGACTTCATCAAAGAAGCCTATTCTTATCAAGAATTAAAGAAAACATTCTTGCCAGTGGTGAAACAAAACTTCCTCTGTCTCTCACAGATGTTTTATAAAGAAGCCTCTCCCCTGGGGTGATACGTCTGTGGGAGGGGGATAATCAATGAATAGTATTGAGTGCTTACTATGTGCAGAGCACTGTACTAAGCATTTGGGAGAGTGCAATACAACAGAGGTAACAGAGGTTCCCTGTCCATAGCAGGCTTATAGTCTAGAGACAGTGAATCCTATGCAGTTCACTGGTTTGGTCAATGGATAAATCATAAAAATGTAGTTGATTTGTATTACAAATACCAGTATAACCCATTTGGATATCTCCTTTAGAAAAAAAAAAACACATGCCTAGGTAAATCAGCTAATAAGATGAATATTTAAAAAAAGATTCTTCTTAAAGTATCAACCCCATTTAATCACATCCTCCCTTTAATTTTTAATGATAGCTGGGAAAAATTCTATTTCTGCCCACACCATCTGTCTAGAGACTACTTTTAGTAGGATAAGAATCTTGTTTGGCTCATAACTGAAGATGCAAACCTATCCTAAGGAAAATCTGTGTTGAAGAGAGCAGTATTATTAAATGGACATCTAATCCCCTTGTGTTACATGAAGGAGATAAAGCTTTTCTTGTGTCCTTGAGACAGCTGACTGTAGAGCTATCAGCTGAGAAACAAATGATACACAAGAGATCTGTGATGTCAACTGCTCTAGATAGGACTATCATTTCATACCAGCCTTTCCTACAGGAAGCTCAGGCTTTGGTTGAGCTGAGAAGATTCTCATTTGACCTGTATTCTGCCTTTGCTTTTTTATGTTATGGTATTTGTTAAGTGTTTAGTATATGCCAGGCACTGTATTAAGTGCTGGGATAGAGACAAGCTAATCAGGATGGACATAGTCCATGTCCGATACGGGGCTCAGTCTCAATCCCCATTTTACAGATGAGGTATCTGAGGCACACAGAAGTGAAGTGACTTGCCCAAGATCACACAGCAGACAAGTGGCAGAGCTGGGATTAGAACCCAGGCCCTCCGGCTCCCAGGCCCGTGCTCTATCTACTGCTCTAAGTCCTCTGGTGTCCATATCATAATGAATGCCGTCAGCACATCCCCTAGAACTACAAATACTAATACATTTTTTTTTAAATGTACATTGGACTTTAAAAAAAGGAATTATAAATTAATCCACATTATTTATTCTAAGTCAAAGATGTGCAAATATGGGAAAAAAAGGGTTAGGGAAAGCAGCACATACCTAACATGGTAAGGTTTCAGAGACATAGCAAGAAAAACATGACACCAAATAGCTTCCAGGGAGAAAAGAATGATGTGGGGTCTCCTCTCTCTCTCTCTCCTCAGAAACAGGAGAATGAGTCTGCAAAGCAGGAGGGAGAGCAGTGTCAAAGCGGGAGAGATCTGAAATTGTGGGAAGAAGCTAGCCACCTTTCTAGACTGGTCAGAATTAGTCCCTTTAACATCTCTGACCCCCATATTTTCAGCAGTAGAACAGACCCCTCAAATATGCCCTGAGTCCAGGGATCAGCATTGGCTTCCTGACATCTGCTTGAGGCGAAAGCCCAGGCTGATTTGTTTTGGGGTGACAAGAATATTTGCATTCCAGGGTGTCACTTTTCTTTCTCCCCCATGGCCACCATTTCTTGGCTCTGCTGGGGTTAAAGAGGCTGCCTGAACTTTCAACCGCTGCAGCCCTCTATCTTTTCCATCCTGATTGACTGTGGTTCCTTCACGTGTCCTTCACTTGTGAGACATTCATTCGGAAGGTTGCCGTAATCCAGGCCGGAGTTCACCGCATTCAGTCGTGTCTGCGTAATGCCCCACCACTCACTTCTCTTTGGGAAGGACTGTGCTCTGCACATTTGAAGGTTGGGACTTAATAGCTATGATTATGTTCAGTCAATCAATCAACAAAACTAAAGAGCTTACTGAGTGCAGTGCACTGTAAAAAGCTCCCAGAAGAGTAGACACAAACCTATAATCTAATAGGGATAATATCCACACTTTCGCCATACACCCACTCCAAATGCAGAGCTATAACTTCATCATCATCATCATCAATCGTATTTATTGAGCGCTTACTATGTGCAGAGCACTGTACTAAGCGCTTGGGAAGTACAAATTGGCAACACATAGAGACAGTCCCTATCCAACAGTGGGCTCACAGTCTAAAAGGGGGAGACAGAGAACAGAACCAAACATACCAACAGAATAAAATAAATAGGATAGAAATGTACAAGTAAAATAAATAAATAAATAAATAAATAGAGTAACTTCTACTGGACTGTAGAATCCTACAGGTCAGGGATTGTGATTACTGGCTGTACTGTGAATGCCAAACTATTACTACTACTACTATTAATAATAACAATAATTATGGTATATGTTAAGCACTACGTGTCAAGCACCATCCTAAGTGCTGGGTAGATACGCTGTAATCATATCGGACACAGTCCCTCCCCAACATGGGGCTCAGGGTCTAAGTAGGAGAGGGACTGAATCCCCATTTTACAGAGGCATAGAGAAGCTAAGGAACTTGCCCACGGTCATGCAATTGATTCTCAGACTGGTGCTCTTTCCACTAGACCCCACTACTTCTGTTTATAGATTTTTTTTTTATTTCTAAGCTCTCACCAGCTGTGAGTTTGGACAGCTACCATATTCCCTCAGACCCTTGCTACATTGAAAGCTCCTTGAGTTCAGAAACCATGTCTCCTTACTTTCGTGACCTCTCTCAACCAATCAATCAATCAATCAATCAATCGTATTTATTGAGCGCTTACTATGTGCAGAGCACTGTACTAAGCGCCTGGGAAGTACAAATTGGCATCACATAGAGACAGTCCCTACCCAACAGTGGGCTCACAGTCTAAAAGGGGGAGACAGAGAACAGAACCAAACATACCAACAAAATAAAATAAGTAGGATAGAAAAGTACAAGTAAAATAAATAAATAAATAAATAAATAGAGTAATAAATATGTACAACCATATATACATATATACAGGTGCTGTGGGGAAGGGAAGGAGGTAAGACGGGGGGATGGAGAGGGGGACGAGGGGAGAGGAAAGAAGGGGCTCAGTCTGGGAAGGCCTCCTGGAGGAGGTGAGCTCTCAGCAGGGCCTTGAAGGGAGGAAGAGAGCTAGCTTGGCGGATGGGCAGAGGGAGGGCATTCCAGGCCCGGGGGATGACGTGGGCCGGGGGTCGATGGCGGGACAGGCGAGAGCGAGGTACAGTGAGGAGATTAGTGGTGGAGGAGCGGAGGGTGCGGGCTGGGCAGTAGAAGGAGAGAAGGGAGGTGAGGTAGGAGGGGGCGAAGTGATGGAGAGCCTTGAAGCCCAGGGTGAGGAGTTTCTGCTTGATGCGCAGATTGATCGGTAGCCATTGGAGGTTTTTGAGGAGGGGAGTAATATGTCCAGAGCGTTTCTGGACAAAGATAATCCGGGCCGCAGCATGAAGTATGGATTGAAGTGGAGAGAGACACGAGGATGGGAGATCAGAGAGAAGGCTAGTGCAGTAGTCCAGACGGGATAGGATGAGAGCTTGAATTAGCAGGGTAGCGGTATGGATGGAGAGGAAAGGGCGGATCTTGGCAATGTTGCGGAGCTGAGACCGGCAGGTTTTGGTGACGGCTTGGATGTGAGGGGTGAATGAGAGAGCGGAGTCGAAGATGACACCAAGGTTGCGGGCTTGTGAGACGGGAAGGATGGTAGTGCCGTCAACAGAGATGGGAAAGTTAGGGAGAGGACAAGGTTTGGGAGGGACTCAACCACTTAGTACAGCATTCTGCACACAGTAAGCACTCAATAAACACCAATGGCTGATGGAATAACTGGCTTCTCATGCTGCTTTCCCACTCTCCCCTACAATGGTTTCCTTCCAGCAGCTTTCCCCTTCAGCCCAGGCTCTTCTGATTTTGCACTATCTGTCCTTTTTCCTTCTCTTGTACCACTTCTAAATTGGTTTGCACATCCAATTGAGAGTTGACGGTATTTTATTTCGATTGTTTCCTTAACTTACATTTTTGGTCATGAAAAACCAAAGGTAATCCTGGTGTTAGTGAGAGGAGGAAACAGGCTGGACAAGCAACCAGAAAATCCAAAGAAACACTGAGAAAGAAGGGAGCTGATTTGAGTAATTGCTACACTGCTGCTACTCTGATGGCTATTATTCTTGATGATCTGTCTCCTGTCTAATAAAAAAAATTCTCACTCTAACTGCACAAAACTTTGCCCACAAAGCCCTCTCCACAGTGCACTGGTACCTGACTAGTCTGCAGTGGGAAATATCCAACATGTACAAGAACTATTCACTGATCTGACCATTCATGAACAAAGAAAAACCAATAAAAAACCCTTTTAAAAACGCTTTTAAAAGCCCTTAACCAGTACAACTACTGAAACCAAATGGGAGCTCTGAAAATAAAGACTTGTGTTTGAGAATTCTAACATCATCTTCAAAACTCATGAGCTTTAAGCAGAAAATGAAGATGATGTTGGAAAATGAGTTCTTGGAGCTGACAAATGTGTCTCTTTTTGGAATAACTCGATTCTAATCACAGTCAAGCGTGGCCAAAGCTGTTGCTTCTGGCAACAAGATTCGTTTTCACTGTATCACTGATCACGTCTACTGATTCTGCCGAAATCTCTGAAGCGCTCTACATACAGGAATGCTTTACCTACCTTTTTATCTTTCAGGTAAAAAAACTTCTTCTCAGCCTGAGTTGTTGTCAATGTCAAAACTGGACTCATAGATGGAGAAGGGAGAGTGACAGAAGAAAAGACAAGAAACCCATATAGAAACCTTCACTGTGTTTCAGCTAGGCCTTAGAAAATGCGGCAACTGTTCAGGGACACAAGGCAGGGCACACTACCTGGCACACATTAAGCACTATTATTAACTGGGGTCCCAGAGAGGAGTTAGAGGAGCGATACTCACCCTTCATCATGGCATCCGTTGTTGCCCCTGCTTCTAGAGAAGTAGTGGGGCCTACTGGAAAGTGTGTGGGAGTGGGAGTCAGAGGTCCTGAGTTCTAATCCAGCTCTACCACTTGTCTGGTGTGTGACCTTGTCAATTAACTTCTCCTTGTCCCAGATTCCTCATCTGTAAAATGGAAATTTAATACCTGTTCTCTCTCCTACTTAGAATATGAGCCCCACGTGGGACAGCGAGGGCATTTAACTTAACACATCTACCCCAGCACTTAATTCAGTCCTTGGCACAAAGTAAGCACTTATGAAATACCACAGAGTGATGAACATCATCATGACTACAGCTTCTGAAGCTGTTGAAAGAATAAGGGCCTCACAGTTGGTGAGGACTGACAGACAGCAGGCTTCTCTCCCATCAAAGGCTAAATTGGGCATGTGAAGCACTGTGGCCCGGTGCAAAGAGTACATTTCTGGGAGTCAGAAGACCTGGGTTCTAATCCTGGCTCTGCCACTTTCCTGCTGGATGACTTTGGGCTCGTCATTCAGTTTCCTCATCTATAACATGGGAATTAAATACCAGTTCTCCCTCCTACTTAGCCTGTGAGCCCCATGCGGGACTGATTATCCTGAATGTAGTCCAGTGCAGAGTATAATGCTTAATATATAATCAGTGCTTAACAAATACAACAAGAAAAAAATGGCACGGGAACTATCCCACTCTTTCCTCTGTCTTTCCCCCCAGCACAAATCCATGGCAGGCTGGGAAAGGGCATCTCATCATCCAGTCCTATCCAACACTTAGAACAGTGCCCAGTGCTCAGTAAGCACTATGTGCCTGGCACATAGTAAGCACTTAACAAATACCATCATTATTAATATTATATAAAGTGGGTCGTTAGACCTCCCACATTCCCTGGTTACTACCCTAAGCCATTGGAAGACTGAGCAAGCCCTCAACGTCTGATCCGCCTTTGTATTGTAGAGATGTTTTTAAAGTAATGGTGACATAGCGAGGCTATTTTAGAAACAGTGAAAAATGTTCTCACTGCCCATAATGTTGAAATGTGGTCCATGCCTACTTATATTTAGCAGAAACAAATTCATTTCTCATTTGAAAGAATGTGCTGGCCCTTTCTAAAGTGCTCCTGCTTTACGCAAAACAAAACTAAGTTATATTTCTGGCCCCCAATTATTTTACCATATATTGCCTTGTCAACACAATTCCTACAGAACACCTTAAGCAAAAATGGAAAGTAGCTCCAGGAGTTTTACATAATTTCACCACTGAGGTTCTTACTGAGCCCCCTCTAGACTGTAAGCTTGTGATGGGCAGGGAATTATTCATTAATTTATTCATGCAATCATATTTATTGAGCGCTTACTGTGTGCGGAGCACTGTGCTAAGCGCTTGGGAAGTATAAATCGGCAACATTTAGAGACAGTCCCTACCCAACAACGGGCTCACAGTCTAGAAGGGGGAGACAGACAACAAAACAAAACAAGTAGACAGGTGTCAGTACTATCAGAATAAATAGAATTAGTATTTGTTGATTTTGTTGTAATATACTCTCCCAAGTGCTTAGCACAGTGATCTGCACATAGTAACCACTCAATAAATTCCACTGATTGACTTAGCCTGATTCTCCCCACTGTTTGCGTGGAGAACAGTCTGACCTAAGCTCCCAGAACAGATAATTCCTTACACTGTATGGGAGCGAATGGCGAATGCTTTGCATAGCATCACTCATAAGGGGTGCACCCATGGGCTCATGGCAAGGTTGGGCGTGTGTACCTGGGGGTGGGACAGTCAGCATACACTGCCATGGACTCCGCCGTCAATGTGCCAACTCCTGGAGAAATTACAAGATGATCAGAGTGGACAGAATCCCTGTCCAACATGTGGCTCACGATCTAGGAGGCAGAGAGAACAGGTGGTAGTATCCCCATTTTGCAGATGAGGAAACTGAGGCCAAGACAGATTGAGTTGCCCGAGGTGACACTGCAGGTAAGAGCTTGGACTAGAACTTGTGTTTCCTAACTCCCAGCCACTTTCTCTTCCCACTAGGCAATGCTCACACATCTCAACCCAAGAGCTCCACCACCAATCACCCCAGTTGCCTATGATAATCTCCCTTTGAAGCACCTGTTCATCAGTCTCATAAGAGAAAGCCAGGGGAACTTCAACTCTACCCACAGCTACCCAGGATGCGATGCTGCAGATGGAAGCGCCGAGCTCATTGTTCTTTGAACTAATGGATGTGCTTGTTCTTATAGGTGCTACCAGCTGCAGTTCAGCTCTCGGCACTTCTGCCTTACTGATGATTAAAATTGCTCTTCTACTTCTGAGGATAATCATGTGCTGAGCCAAAGCATCAAGTCATGAATCATAGCTACACTAAGAATTGTTGGAAGGCGGGGTGGCCTTTTTTTCCCACAGCTCTGACCTCACCTTAGGGCACAAACAACAATATAGGACCACATAGATAAATGCCTGTAGGAATATTTGACACTTTTTTTGGATCCAGGTCAACATTGATATCATTACAATCTTGGCCACAGCACTAATAATTTAGGAATGTATTTTTCTCTCCTAGATCACTTTCTACATCTTGGTGAAGGCAATTTACACCCTCGGATACAGTGTCTCTTTGATTGCTCTTACAACAGGAAGTATTATTCTTTGTCTGTTCAGGTGAGAATGGGTCATTCAAAAATTGAATTATCCATAGTGACCGCCTTTCCCCCCGCCTCCCCTTACTGTTTCATTAATGTTCCAAAATAAAATACGGTCAGCTGCGCACAGTCAATCCTCTCACCATTAAGCTTTCTTCCTCTGTGATGAGAACTTGACATACAGCATAAACACAGGGTATCGATGGCTGTGTCGATAGACTAATTTCCCTTTGGAATCTCAAAGCTCATGACAGGCCTCAACCCCGCTTTATAGATCGCAAATCCAAATGCCTCACAGATTAAGACACCTGCCAAATATCAGACAGTGTATTTGAAAAGTGCATCCCACCAGGCCCCTAAAGAGTGAAGAGTCTGAATTCTTCATCCTATTTTATAGAAAAGAACACAGACTGAGGAATGCATCCCTCCCGATTGACTCACTCCTGTTATCCCACTCAATACTTACTGATCATAGCTGGTGATGATGGTATGCTCTGTGCCAAACACCCAGTCCTTTTGAAAATGTTTTTGGATGTAAATAACGATAGAGGAATTTTGGCAGCTGGACATGTCTTTTTAAAATTATTCCATTGGAGAACCTCGATTTCCAACATCCATTAATTTCCCTACAGTTTGAACTCAGAGATATATAAGCCATGTCTGCATAGGGCAGTGCGGGGTGGGGGGGGGGGGGGGGTGTTTACGTGTGTGTGTGGGGGGGGGTGAGTAAGTGACTGGAATTCTTCTTTGGAAAATTCACATTTTCATCCTAAATCTGGAAACCTAACATAAGGTGAACATAATGTTAGTAGCAAGAATTGCACATTATAAAGCTCGACTACACTTAAGACTGTGAGCCCCAAGCAGAACAGGCACTGTATCCAATCTAATCTGCTGTATTTGAGTGTTTATTATGTGCAGAGCACTGTACTAAGCATTTTGGAGAGCACAATATAACTATATATCCGAGTTGGTAGACACATTCCACAATGAGCTTATAGTCTAGAGGGGGAGACAATTAACTTGCACCTACCCCAGTGCTTAGTACAGTGCCTGGCACATAGAAAGTGCTTAACAAATGTCATTATTATTAACAAATACCATAAAAATAAAAAATAAGTAAAAAACAGCAACAAAACATTTGGTTACCTGAAAGACTAACCCTAGAGTCGTGACCTCACTGTATCTTTCTAATGAACAGACTGCACTGTTAAACTTTCACACAAATCCACCCCACATTTATCTATACAGCCCTGCAACAAGGGCAAGTTCTCAAAGTACAGATTCCAGGTCTGATCTTGAGGCAAGAGAGGCAGTGCAGCCTGGTACCCAGAATAGATGCCTGGAGGAGGGCATTAATTACTCAATCAATCAAGCCATTGTATTTATTGAGCACCTACTGTGGGCCATGGGCAGAGTGCTGAACTAAATGCTTGGGAACCACTGAGCTGACAGAAGAGCCACCATAATACACATTTTCAGGTGTGTAAGAAAGCCAATGAGAGAGAGAGAGAGAGAGAGAGAGAGAGAGAGAGAGAGAGAGAGAGAGATTGTGTATATATGTGTCTGTGTGGTGGGGGGAAGGGGGGTGTGAGACTAGCTCAGGCAATCCAAAAAGAAAGTTCAGACAACAAAGCAAAAGCCTCATTTAACCCGACTTCCAATTATCTGAACTATCCCTGGGCTGAAGTCTCCCCTCTCTAAAATCCCTTTTGGTCTATTAAACAGCCAAACAAAGGAAGGGTCTAAAGGCAAACCATTAATTAGCAACTGGGAAGGGGAGACAGTCTGACTCTCCAGAGGTGCTTTCACGTCAAGGAAATAAAAGAACTAAAAGGTTCAAGAAGGATAAAAAGGAACTCAAATAGGAGTTCACCTTCAAACATCAGCATATCAGGAAAAAATAATAGCCTGGCCACTCAGTGTGTGATGATAACATGGTGGTAAGCGGGGCAGGAGTGTAAACTTTTAGGGCTGGAGTCAATTTGCATCCTTGGGAGGAGTAATAGCATTTACTGAGCATCCACTTGGTGCTGTACACTGTACTAGGTGCTTGGGAAGTACAGAATAAAAAAATGGCATTTGCTGGCCACACACAGGCTTCACCCTAACACCAGAAACACTAGCGTGGTCAAAGTAAATAATTGAGTACACGTAGGTACGTGAGTCCTGAGGAAGGTATATATAAGTTCATAAATATTAGAGGTGGTAAAAGGGATCTTACAGCTTCGGGCGCTGGGAAATTAGTTGAGAAGGCTTAGTGGAGGTGGTGGGATTTTAGGGGGGCTTTTGCTTCTGCAGCTGCATTTGTGACTTAGAGCTGGCAGTCAGCTCAGAAAGAAACTGCAGGTTATCTTCTGCTCAGTTTTTTTTATATAGAACCAGCATGAAATGAAACAGCAAAGTGTTCAAATGCATTTTACTCATATATTGTGTTTTCACTTTTATATATCACATGCAGAAAACTTCACTGCACACGGAATTACATCCATCTGAATCTGTTCCTCTCTTTTATCCTGAGAGCCATCTCTGTACTAGTCAAGGATGATATTCTCTATTCCAGTTCAGGCACTCTACATTGTCTGGATCAGCCTTCCTCTTGGGTAATTATGAGCCTTCCGCGTTCACGCATGCGATGCCTGCAGGATTTTACTTTTTTTTTATCCTGTTCTTGTCTATTCATCATTGCCCTGACTTTAGAGATTGGGAAGCAGGATGGTCTATTGGAAAGTAGTAGTAGAAACAGTATTTATTGTCTTCTGCTTGCAAAGCACTGTACTAAATGTTGGGGAAAAGTAGCTGAGCAAAAACTAAACATGATCCCTGGCTCCCAGGGGACTCAGAAGCTAAGACTTGGGGAATTGGCAAACAGATACGTAAGGAAAGAGAAAATAATAAAACTACAAAAATCCCCCAGAAAAGATAATTAATCAATCGTATTGAGTTCTTTTGTGTGCAGAGCCCTGTACTAAGCACCTGGGAGAGCACAATGTAACCGAGTTGGTTGACAAGTTCCCTGGGAGTTACAGTCTAGAGAGGACAAAGACAAATACCACTGGTTAAGCATTAAGCACTCAGAGTTAGGACAAAGTTATTGTTCAGCTACACTTCTATTGATAAAAAAATTTCAATAGTAGGTATTAAACACCTGTTTGCCGAGCAGAGGCTTAAGAATTGGAATTTTTGGACTCTACTTCTTGTTCTGCACTAGCTGGCTGTGTTTCTCAGGCAATTCCCCTGACTTGTCTGAATTTCAGTTTCCTCATCTATAAAATGGAACTGATAACACTCACTTTTACCTCTCT
Source organism: Tachyglossus aculeatus (assembly GCF_015852505.1). Classification (NCBI taxonomy): domain Eukaryota; kingdom Metazoa; phylum Chordata; class Mammalia; order Monotremata; family Tachyglossidae; genus Tachyglossus; species Tachyglossus aculeatus. The sequence goes on along the minus strand of NC_052078.1, from coordinate 9,690,086 downwards.
CAAAGGGATATTGTGAGGATAAAATGAAATAATGGGGCAGAAAGTGCTTTGGATAAAAACAGTCTTATGACATATTGGGGGTTACTGGGGGACATATTGATGGGAGTTTTTTGCTTGTTTTCATTTTTAAATAAAACCAATACTGCACAACCTCCCCATCCCCTCAACTTGCACATACCTTTTCCTTGATTTTGATTTGTAATAAATAAAAGCAAAGATATCTCGTAAGAAGCAGAACATGGAAGTAGGGCCCAGTCCTTTTTCTGCATCCTTCCTACCCAGGACAACATAAGGACTGATAAGGCCTGGGAAATGGAAGAAACCTTCTCACCACTTTCTCACTCAATCAGTGGTATTTGTTGAGCACTAGTTTGTGCAGAGCACTGTACTAAGCACTTGGAAGAATACAACAGAGTTGATACACACATTCCCTGCCCTCAAGGAGCTTACAGTGTAGAGGATCTTAGAGTCTAAAGTCACTTCCCTCCTCTCTCTGTAAGAGTCATCATGACCCCAGCAGAAGCTGAGGTACCCCTATGTACCTCAGCTGACAGGGGAGTCAAAGGTACAGTAACATGGAGGGTGACAGCTATGTCATATGCCCCATCTGCCATTCCTTCAGAGGTGATTATTCTGACGAAGGGAGTCAAGGTTGATTTGCAGCCAGAAACATCCTTATTAATCAATTGTATTTACTGTCCACTTACTCTGTGTGGAGCACAGTCCTAAGTGCTTATTCTATTCCCTGGCAAGAGAATACCACCTGAGTGTCGTAATAACAACAATATTAGCAATGGTGGTATTTGTAAGGCACTTACTATATGGCAGGCCCTGTATTAAGTGCTGGGATTGGCAAATCTGGTTGGACACAGTCCCCGTCCCACATGGGGCTCAGTCTTAATCCCCATTTGGCAGATGAGGTAAATAAATAATAATAATGATGATGGCATTTATTAGCACTTACTATGTGCAAAGCACTGTTCTAAACGCTGGGGAGTTTACAAGGTGATCAGGTTGTCCCATGGGGGGCTCACAGTCTTAATCCCCATTTTACAGATGAGGGAACTGAGGCCCAGAGAAGTGAAGTGACTTGCCCAAAGTCACACAGCTGACAATTGGCGGAGCAGGGATTTGAACCCATGAACTCTGACTCCAAAGCCTGGGCTCTTTCCAGTGAGCCACGTAACAGGCTCAGAGAAGTGGCGGAGTTGGGATAAAACCCAGGTCCTTCTGACTCCCATGTTCGTAGGCAACACTGCTTCTCTAGAGAATGGTTGTCCCAGAGACAGTGTTCTCATAGTACTCACGATGCCCCCAAGTCATCTGAAGCTGAGGTGGGGGCAACGCACCTGGGAAGGAGTCTCAATCTCCTTTTCTGTGCCTATCTCCCTATCTAGACTGCAAGCTCATTGTGGGCAGGGAATGTGTCTGATATATTGTTCTGTACTCTACCAAGCCCCCTCTCTAAGGATGGCACCTGGAAAGTTTCCAGTACTCTACCAGTCTCAGCTATTCATTCATCGTATTTATTGAGCGCTGCGGGAGGGAGAGTCAAGCAGAGGCCTACCCATTCCTTTCCTAGCTTGGGCATTGGCTAGCGAGTGGAAGGCAATCTGCTATAAGCCAAAACTCACCTGTATTGGGCAGCAGCATCATGGGAGAGAGTCGAGGGTGGAGACTTAAGTTTACTGCGTGGAAGAAGGTAATGGTAAACCACTTCCATATTTTTACTAAGAAAACTGTATGGATACACTACCAGAACAATTACAAATGGAGAGTGGGGTGTTCTGGGAGAGATAATGATGGCACTTATTAAGCACTTACTATGTACAAAGCACAGTTCTAAGTGCTGGGGAGGTTACAAGGTGATCAGGTTGTCCCACGGGGGACTCACAGTCAGTCCCCATTTTACAGATGAGGTAACAGGCACAGAGAAGTGACTTGCCCAAAGTCACACAGCTGACAATTGGCAGAGCTGGGATTTGAACCCATGACCTCTGACTCCAAAGCCCGGGCTCTTTCCATTGAGCCATGCTGCTTCTCTAAGAGATGTGTCCACTGAATTGCTAAGTGTCGGAGACGACTCAACTGCCTAAGACAAGACTCCCCCAAGCAGGTAGTACAGTTCTCTGCACCCAATAAGCACTCAATAAATACAATCAACTATCTCCTCTTCCGGGACTCTGATGGAGTTCCAGCTCTCACCCTCCACAGAGTTTCCCTGGGCTCCCTTGGTGCTGAGACCATTCCTTTGAGCTGGTGGGTGTGTAACTCTCAAGATGACACGGAATCCATTTGGAGAGGCCATGGCCGCCCCTTGGGCTCTCTGAAGTCTGGCTAGGGTCAGACACAATCAGGGATATTGGAGCCACCTGTCTGCATTCCCTTTAGATCAGGCCACAGGTTCAGCTGCTCCCAGCTGACTGGTTCAAAAAACATCCCTTCCACTGGAAATGAATTTTCTTTTAAAAGCAAATGGGAAAAAAAAAACCTTAGCTGGCAGAGCATCTCTTCTCAGGTGAAGGCCACAACTGCCATTGCCCAGGGGCAGCCAAGGGGTGGAAATGCTTCCTGCTGGCCAGGAGCTGCCTGAGACTCTGCCACCAGCCTCTTGCACACCAAAGAAGGACTGAGCATTAGTGGCGGAACTTGCAGGTCATTGGCTATAAAGGAAACTTCTCAGTTTGCAGCAAGTTCGCCAACCTGGATTCTGGCTTCTCTTCTGGCCCGGACAATCAATTTAGAATCTCCCTGATTGTCACAGCTTGGTCCTTTCTCTCCAGCCTCCAGAGTACAGTCCCGACTTTCAACAATTGCTGCAGAAAAATTGCTACTTTCAAAGTCCCCAAGAGCGTGGGAGGGAGTGTAGTTGATTGAAGACACAAGGAATGAAAAAATGTCTGGGAGACTCAGCTCTGAACACCGTGCCTGACACTCAGGAAGATATTTTGTCTGGATGTTTGACAGTGTTGGCATATTAGGCTGAATATGCCCTTTTCAGCAGTGTAGTCTTTTGAGTCGAACTTCAGAAAAAACTTGTTGAGGCCCCACAGTGGGCGTGAGTGGCTGCCTGGGTAAAATGGCCAATAGTGGAGAGGGGGGAAAGGAGGAATAGCGGGAAGCGGGAAGGGAGGAAGAGGCCAGATCTCTACCTGCTGCCTCACAACTTGATACCACTTTCTTCATTCCATCTCAGAGGAGACAAAAAAGAAAGAGATGGAGGAGGAAGAGGAGCAAATGTGTGTGAGCTAATAATTCCCCTGGCCATGTCTCTTTCTTGTCAGGCTAATTTCCAGAAAGAGGCAAGGGAGGGTGACAGAGGCAACGGAAAAAAGGAAGGGGCAGAGGAAAGGGGGGGAGGGGAAAGAAAGGGAGGAAGGAAAAGAAGGAAGACTAAAGGGAAGGTGGAAGAGGAAGGAAGGTGTATACTGTTCCTGCTGATACTATCGCTGGAGTAGAGACTTTGCTGCTTGGTACTGGGTCCATCTAGCTGTTTAGAGGGTCAAGAGGTGTCTCACCCTCTCTTATTTTGCTATTTCTGCCAAGCTAGTAAATCTTGAACAATTCAACATTTGGCAGACCAGCCCCCAAACTCTGCAATGCTGCCAGGTTCTGGAGAAGAAGGACCCCAGTTTGATGGGTCACACCCCCAAAGACACAGGCCATGCAGGGCATTCTAGTTAGCAGAGAATATGCATAGCCAAAATATGTAAATGTTTTTGTGTCAGGATTTAAGACTGCCGGGGTCCTGCTAAATATTTACTGAGTGACTGATGGACTGCCAAACTGAGGCTAGATTTAGTTTGCCTGCCTAACTTTTCTCATTATTTGAACCTGCCTTCTCCCTCTCCCACCTACCATTATTGGATGACCATGCAGGAAACTTCCTGAAGAAAGCTAAGGGGTCAGGGGTCATGGCTCATATGGGCATTGCTAGGGGCCCAATAAGGCCAGGAAAGAATGGTCAGCTGATGCTAGAATCCAGGTCTGTTGGTATTTAGGGAGAGTGGTCTCTAGAGGGTTCCTGTTGGCAGGATCCTGGTTGGCTGGCTAAGGAGAAGTTGTATTTAGATAAGAGGGAGAGATGTTCAAGATGTAAATCTCTGAGAGAAGTGGATTTAGGCTATTCCATGAGAAACCAACGAGCAGTCCATTCCCACCAGTTTCAGATTCTTATCATGTGAAAAATCTATGGGAATGTTCAACCTCCCAAACCTGCAAGTTTGAATTCTGTCTCTTAAGATAGGGATTATCTATATTTGCATGGAAGGCTGAGACTTTAAGTATTTAAATACCCAAATAGAAGCTCAACTTGGACCAGGACTGGTGAAACTATCCGAAGTTGTGGGATTGGAAGGAAGAGAAGCCAGGGAGTGTCAGGGGCAAGAAATGGGCTGAAAAGTAAAGTGAAAGGGAGAGCCACTCTCTCGCTCCAGTTCTGAGCAAGAGTTGGGGACAGTTGGGATAGGAGAGGGATGTATATGTGAAGGCACACACACATACACCTGTCCTATTTGAAGATGGCACACATGGCAGTGACATCTTGTGGTATACAGAAGGGTCAAAGGCCAACAGTCAATCAGGTTTGAAAATAATCATAATACACGGCAAGCAAGAATGTATGATAGACAATTATAAAAAAACAGTGACTTCATTGGCAGAAAATGCATTTTTGTACTATTGTGCTGTGGTGTAAGCTCTTTCATTCATTCAATCGTATTTATTGAGCGCTTACTGTGTGCAGAGCACTGTACTAAGCGCTTGGGAAGTACAAGTTGGCAACATATAGAGACGGTGCCTACCCAACAGCGGGCTCATAGTCTAGAAGGGGGAGACAGACAACAAAACAAAACATATAAACCAAATAAAATAAATAGAATAAATATGTACAAGTAAAATAAATAAAGAGTAATAAATATGTAAACATATATACAGGTGCTGTGGGGAGGGGAAGGAGGTAAGGCGGGGGGGGAAATGGGGGTAGGGGGAGAGGAAGGAGGGGGCTCAGTCTGGGAAGGCCTCCTGGAGGAGGTGAGCTCTCAGTAGGGCTTTGAAGGGAAGCCCTCTTTAAGGGCATGGTCCATAGCAACCTACTCTGTTGTACTGAACTCTCCCAAGCACTTAGTACAGTGTTTTACATGCAGTAAGCACTCAAATACCACTGACTGGGACTAAAATTTGTAAACCGCTGTTTCAAATCTTTCCCAGGTGACCTTTTATCAAGCTAGTGTTCAACAACTGTCTTGCTCTCTCCTTCTGCAAATAGGCAACGTTGACATGTTGCATTGCCCAGCCAGCCCTATCTCTCTGAACTCTCTGGGTAAAGGGGGAACAGGAAGACCAATGATTGAAATCCCTCAAAACCTTAATTCGACCACAAATTTCAATCTACTTTCCCCACCCAAGCTTTTCCCTACCCTGTTAATCAGGTAGCACAACTGGCTTATTGAAGTTTCTTGCCCTCCTTTTCCTTGCTCACCTTTTATCAATTAATTGGAAGTATTTGAGCACCTTCTGTGTGCACAACGTTATACTGGAATACAATAGAATTAATACGAACACTCCCTGTCCTCAAGAAATTTACAGTCTAGCAAGGGGTACAAGCATTTAAGTAAATTACATATAGGTACCCACATCAGGAAGCAACCAAACAAGAGATGATGGTTTATCTGTGTCACAATTAAACCAATCCTGTTCAAGTCAGAGCAAGTTTCAGAACACTCAGTTTTGATATAGCGAATGTTTCACTGCATCTTGCCGAGGAAATTACAGAACATTCATCCAACTTCCCCACCCTGCCTGGATACAGTGCAGCCTTAAATACCACAGTACAAATTTTTCTTAACATGGAGTTTTGCAAGAATGTGATCCCTGCATTATAGAACTGGGCATACATACATGGGCATTAAACATACATGCTCTGGCCTCCTGAAGCTCGCAATCTAATCTTTGATAACTGGGGAACCTCATCTCCTTTCCAGCCCGTCTCGTGTAGTTTTCTGGGTGAGCTGAGGATATTACTTTGGTCACTTCTCTCTGGAATTTACCCACACCTTGGTGATTTCAGTAAGTCTTTAGTTACATAACTCATGGAGCCTATTTATTGCTAAAATTTGTCAGTTTAGGAAGTTTTTTTGCAATTGATTTTCAAGGCAGAAGTTTATTAAGTTGCAAATTTACATTTGTCCTTTACTTTTCCATGTTTATTGTATGAGTTCATAGTGTCTGTGTACATGGTCTTGCAGAGTGCCCATTTCTTATAAACACTCTAATACTTTATAATAGTCATTTTCTTCTCCTGGACATAGCTTTGTTTTGGGTTGGTTTTTTTTTCTCTCAGAATCGGGAACAAAATGGAGTCAGCAAACAGCTATTTTTAATCATTCCTGCCTTATTTTCTTTCTAATAGGACTTACTCTTTGTTTGCAATATTCCAGGTTGGCTGCAAGTTTAGCTTGGTATTTTTCCAGTACAGTATCATGGCAAACTTTTATTGGCTCTTAGTGGAAGGCCTTTATCTCCACACCCTCCTTGTGGTTATATTTTCTCCAAATAGACACTTCCTGGTCTATCTTCTGATTGGATGGGGTAAGTTTCAGGCTTCTGTTTTTTTGTTTTTAATCCCCAATCGCAAGTTTAGTGTTCTTATTTCACTCTTGTCACTACCTAGTACGGCCCAATCGAGTCAGAATTCTTTTAAAATCTCCAATGTAGGGCAAGGCCTTATAGACTTTCAGAAATAGGTTTACAAGGTTGGGTAATTTAGATGATCTGTCAGCTCTTTTAGCCATGAAAATTAAAGGCAGAGACTGTACAGTTAACTGATTTCCATCATAATGTCAACCCCTCATTTAGCCGGGGCTTTTACCTCCTCCTTGTACACCAATATCTTAAACCATATACCAGCCAGTGGAAACACAAATTGATCAATCAATCAGTTATATTTATTGAGCACTTACTGTGTGCAGAGCACTGTACTAAGCGCTTGGGAAGTACAAGTTGGCAACATATAGAGACAGTCCCTACCCAACAGTGGGCTCACAGTCTAGAAGGGGGAGACAGAGAACAAAACCAAACATATTAACAAAATAAAATAAATACAATAGATATGTACAAGTAAAATAAATAGAGTAATAAATATGCACCAACATATATACAGGTATATACATTTTATATACACAATATATAATATATATATATATTTATACATATATAAATATATATATATTATATACATATAAACAGAACCCAGGCCTAGCTCCACCACTTGTCTGTTGTGTGACCCTGGGCAAGTCACTTCAGTTACCTCACCTGTAAAATGGGGTTTAAGACTGTGAGCCCCATGTGGGGCAAATTGATGTGAGTTAATCTCCACTCTCAGACCTGACCTCTCTTAGCAGAGGCCAAAAGGCTGGCAGTAGGACTGTGTAGTAGTAATAGTATTTATTAATCACTTAATATGTGCAGAGCACTGCACTAAGCACTGAGAAAGAATATCCAGGTTGGTATAAGACATAATACCAGGGGTCAGGGAGATGGAGATAGACAGGGATTGGGTTGATTTTTTATTTTTGGTACATATTAAGCTCTTACTATATGCCAGGCTCTGTCTTAAGCGCTAGCACGAGCTATTCAGGTTGGGCATAGGTGAGTCCTACATGGCGCTCACAGTACTAAACCCCATTTTACAGATGAGGGAACTGAGGCCCAGAGAAGTTAAATGACTTGTCCAAGGTCACACAGACAAGTAGCAGAGGAGGGATTAGAACCCAGGTCCTTCTGACTCCCAGGCCTGTGTTCTACCCACTAGGCCACCCTACTTCTCACATTTAACCCTTGGCAGTATGAAATTGCAAATCACTGATTCCAGGCAGCGTTCTACTAGTAGTAATAAAATTTTTTGAGCCAATACTCTTGAGCCAACACGGTAGTAAGAAGCCTATACTGAGGGCCTGTTCTGCCTGGGCTTGTGTGTGTGACAGTGTATCTTTTCACAGGAATTCCTACAATATTCATCATTGTGTGGGCAATAGCAAGGATCTCTTTAGAAGACACTGGGTAAGTCAATCAATCAAAGGTATTTGTTGAGCACTTACTGTGTGCAAAGCACTTTACTAAACCCTCAGGAGAGTACACTACAAAAGAGTTGTTAAACATGTTCCCTGCTCTTGAGGAGCTTACAGCCACAAAGGGGAGACAGATAGTACCACATCCATCCCTTTCACTAAAGGAAACCCCCTAAATCCAAGGCTGAAGCCTTGAACGAAGCTTTGAAGCTCCCCCCAGCCCTACCTCCTTCCCCTCCCCACAGCACCTGTATATATGTTTGTACAGATTTATTACTCTATTTATTTTACTTGTACATATTTACTATTCTATTTATTTTGTTAATGATGTGCAGCTAGTTTTAATTCTATTTATTCTGATGACTTGACACCTGTTCACATGTTTTGTTTTGTTGTCTGTCTCCCCCTTCTAGACTGTGAGCCCATTGTTGGGTAGGGACCGTCTCTACATGTTGCCAACTTGTACTTCCCAAGCGCTTAGTACAGTGCTCTGCACACAGTAAGCGCTCAATAAATATGACTGAATGAATGAATGAACAAGACCAGTGGTTCAGGGCTAGTATTGCTCCCAATAAGTTGTTAAAAATTGCAAAGTCTGTGAACTTCCAATAGTCTTTTTATGCTCCCAATTCAAAAAGAGCAGTTTGGACACCTCACCCCAAACCACTACCGACTTGCTTTTGCAGAAACACCTGCTCCAAATTGACAGGAGCAGAAGGAAAGACCCTGGGACAATTTTTGGAGTGGGAAGATGTGTATTCTCCAAGGGAGGGAAGTGAAAATTGAAGGGGGGCTGGAACTGGGGGGGAGGAGATAGAGAGATTTCTGGGTAAATGGGCAATTTGGGCCTTATCAGAAGAGTCTAGGAGCCCAGCAAGGAAATACTGAGTCCTAATCCTGGTTCCTCAGGCTCCTGGGAGTCACCAACATCCCGACACAATCCTGAAATCCAGCTTGTTTGTGGGAGGACAGCTTGGCATCGAGGGATTCCCCAGAGGCACACCAGTCTATAAATCTGGGACACCCTGTGGAAGATCTCAGAAACAGGCAGTGGACTGAGGTGGAGGCACTAGACTGAACCTGAAATGGGTTGGTTCTGTTGGAAAAGTTGGAATCTTTAATGCTGGCCAGAGCAGCAATCTCTGATCTGAGCACCTTGGTAGGCAAAATCACACTTGGCCCTCACTACCGCAGTCGCCTGTGCTTTAACAAGACAATTTATGTCCTATTGTTCATGATTACTAGAGGATCTGGCCTAGACTACGATATCTCGTTTAGCTTGATGCCTCACCGTGTTTTCATTCACAACAAAATGAACGTTGCTAATGCAAAGTGATCCCTAAAGAAGTATTCGCTTCACCATACAATGCATCTGTATCCATGACATTTACATCAGAGAGGAATGAACATGTCAAACCCCAGGCAGGAAAAAAAAATCAGGGTTGGAATACAGTCAAGTGAAATTGCATAGGGGGCAAGGGTAAGTTTGATTTAGGAGCACATGTTTACCGACCGTTGTAGTCTCATCTGCATGTGATTTTCTCTCTAGATAAAATTAGTACTAACATTATTTTTCCTTCTAACTTTTTTTTTTAATAGTTGCTGGGATACAAACGAACACAGAGTTCCCTGGTGGGTTATACGAATACCAATTTTAATTTCTATTATAGTAAGTAAACTCTGTATTGAAACATGAATTTTCCACCAAGGTGCAGGCTTGGTCGGAATGTGTCCATTACCCTTCATTAAATTTGAATCACCCCAACTCCACCCCGATTTTGGAGAAAATGGCTTTTTAAGTTTCAAATGAATGTCCAGGCAGGTTGAATGTTTTCCATAGAAAATACAGCTGATTTTTTACTATGTCACAGTTAAGTCTGGTTGGAAAGGAAAGTTGGGAACTGGGAGAGAGTGGGAAGGAAGGAAAAGGGAGAAAGAGAGTCCATACTCATCATCTTCAGTTTGGGGGGTGGGGAAGGCAGGGGAAAACAGGTTGAATGAGTTTGCTCAATTTTAGAATTAAACTGGATTTCCATTTCAAATTTCATTTACATGAACCTGATATACAGCCGTGACAGGCATGCAAACCGTGTCACATGTAGCCCCTCACTTGACTCATTTCCAAAAGCAGAAATATATTGTTTAGTTCAGCAACTTCCAAATAAAGAAACTAACCACTGGAAGAATGAAATTCAGATAATTCACACAACAGGTCCCTATGTCACCCAGTCCCCTCCTGCAACAGACCTCCCACCTTCACAGATATCCTCTCACTAGGAATTGGGGTTCAAAGAACAAACCCAGTCTAAGTAGTGGTTCCCTCTCCTCTACAGGCCTCCCACCCACTCACTAAAGAACCAGATTGGGGAATCTTGGGAAATGCTGCTTAAGTCCTATCTGCCTTCCATTGTTCAAACTCACGCCAAGTCCAGTCCATTGGCTCAGGAGAAATACACACTGGAGGGAAGTACTTATGAAGTCCCTGGATTCAGGGGTCAACAGAGCTTTGTAAACAATTATGGGAGGGAAAGAGGCACTTCCCCCCCCCCCGTGGAAAACAGCAGGACGTTTGGGAAGCAGCATGGCATAATGGATAGAGCACAGGCCTTGGCAGTCATGGCTTCTAATCCCAGTTCCACCACTTGTCTGTTGTGTGGCTTGGGCAAGTCACTTCACTTCTCTGTTCCACAGTTACCTCATCTGTTAAGGGGGGATTAAAACTGTGTGTACTATGCAGACAGGGAATGTGTCCAACATGATTTGCTTGTATCCACACCAGTGCTTCGTACAGCATCCGGCACATAGTAAGTGCATAACAAATACCATAATAATTATTATTCTTTCAGGCCTTTTACAAGCAGTCACTGGAAGTCAAGCACATTCAGTGGGATTTTAGGAGCAAATCAAGCTTCAAAGATCTTCTGAGACCTAGTTCAGGTGCTTCGGTCCTCTGGGAGGCCGCTTAGGGAGGCAGCGTGGGTTTTCATCTCAGCTCTGACATTGCTCTGTTGTGTGACCTTACACCTCATTTTTCACATGTGTAAAATTTAAACAAGATACCTCTGTCCCCTCCCTCTTAGATTGTGAGCCCCATGTGAACAGGAACCAAGTCTAACCTTATAATCCTACATCTAGCCCAGTTCTAAACCCAGTGCTTAGCATGTAGTAAGCACATAGTATCATAGTTATGGTGATATCATTACTATTACTGCTAATAATAATCAGTTGGCGGTATTTATTGAGTGCTTACTGGAGCCTTGTATGTTGGGAAAGTACAAAACAACAGAGTTGATAGGCATGATCCCTGCTTGCAAGGAACTTATAATCTAAAGGGGGAGATGAACATTAAAATAAATTGCAGATAGGGGAATTAATGCTGTGTGATGCACTTGCCGGCTAGCCACTCAGATTGCTTGGAGAGAAATGGCACAAAGGCCAAAAGTTTCTTTTGAATAGTAACCATTTCCCAAAGAAGTTTGGGTCATTCCCTAATTATTTGAGATAAATTACGGTGGTCGTCAGTTTTTTAGGGCTGCAAGTGAAGTCTTTGGTGAGCCCCAGTGAGACAGCCAGTTTAACAGAGATGAAATTAATGTGTCCTCATAGGGAGCACAGAAGGCTCGCTAACGAACAGGCTGACCCAGTTTTTGTAACACTTTCCAATGCCCTGCAGAGCAAGTTGAATAACTAAAAGCTTTGACATGTCCCCTTTTCTTGGCAGATGACGTTTATCCTTTTCATTAGTATCATAAGGATTTTACTGCAGAAGTTACGATCACCTGATATTGGAGGCAACGATCAATCCCAGTACAAGTGAGTATATTTTTTGAAAGTGATAAGAATACATTGAAATGCAGTCTCATATTTCTCCTTACCTAACGATCACCTCCTCCTCTACTGAACCAAAACAGTAGTAATAATAATAATAATAATAATGGCATTTATTAAGCGCTTACTATGTGCAAAGCACTGTTCTAAGTGCTGGAGAGGTTACAAGGTCATCAGGTTGTCCCACAGGGGGCTCACAGTCTTAATCCCCATTTTACAGATGAGATAACTGAGGCACAGAGAAGATAGTAGCCTCTGGTTCTGGAATAAGCATGGGTTTTCCACCAGGGAGAGTACAATGCAACAGAATTGGTAGACACTCTCCCTGCCCAGAGTGAGTTTACAGTCTAAAGGGGGGAGAATGGCATTAATATAAATGATTTACAGATGTGTACATAGTGCTGTGGGTGAGGTGAATACCAAATATCCAAAGGATACAAATCCAAGCTTATAGATGTTGCAGAAGGGACGACTCTAAAAGTTTATGAATTTCACTTAAAAAACAACTAATACCTAATTTGAATGGCTATAACCATATCCTCAAATATATTCAGGAGGATGGGTGGTCCCAGGTATATTTTCTATGACGGGGGGTGTGGGGAGAACAAGAGCAGAGAAAGAGCCGGGAATGAACTGTTTCCCTTTCAATAATCTCTTGGCGTTATCTTATAAATTAGCTCACCAGGAACCCAAAATCAGGGAGAAAAATTGGTGGTAGTACTCTGTTCGAAGCACAAACAGGTACAGCAATTTAGAACAGACTTCACCTCATCAAGGGCTCGGGAGTGAACCGGGTGAGGTGAATGAAGCTTCCTGATGACTGGGTGCTAATCAGGGTAGAGCAGAGGTAATTTACCAAATAATCTTCTGGGAGCAACTCAACTGCAAGGGTGACCTGTCTGACTGAGCACAAATCCAAGCATTATCCAAAAGTCCTGCAAAGTGCAGGTGGGCCTATTTCACCTGCAGCTGGATGAGGTGGGGAGGAAAAAAAATTTCCACTGGCTCTTGAAATATTTGCATGACAAATTAGGTCTGATGTTTCTAGGAGGAGTGAAAATTTCATGTACATGTGAGAACCCAAATTACTGCCATGTAGGCAGAGAGGAATCATTGTTTTGCAGTACTGAGTAAACTGAATGCCTAGTTTGGCAGTCCTGTGTAAAGACTAGTGTGGGAAATTTACTGTCCACTCCGGTGGAGCCAATGCTCCCCAGTAATTTCAGTAATCTATTACAGAAGACTTTAATGACCGAGAGTGAAACAAAATCCTCCAACAATTAGAGAAGCTTTCAAAGAATTCATCACAACACTAATGTTGAACCCTTCCTCATCCCACAGTTTTTGAAAAATAACCTCACGGTTAAAAAAGCACTTTTCAGGACATTGGTCCAGGGCCAAAGAAACTTTACTATACTGCAAGTAAGTGATTTCAGCTAGCTAAACTGGTGGACAACAAGCCATTAAAAAGCCTGGCATTTGCAGCCTTCTGAAAAAGGGGATGTTGCTTATAAGTCTTATTTCTCCTGGCAGTGCGTTAAAATGATAATAATGGTAGTAGGAATTGTAATATTTATTAATAATTATGGTATTTGTTAAGTGCTATGTGCCAGGCACTGTACTAAGTATGGGGTGGACACAAGCAAATCAGATTGGAAACAGTCCTTGTCCCATATAGGGCTCAGAGTCTCAATTCCCATTTTACAGATGAAGTAACTGAGCACAGAGAGGTGAAGTGATTTGTCCAAGGTCACACGGCAGACAAGTGGTGGAGTCGGGATTAGAATTTATGACCTGACCCCAGGCCTGTGATCTATCCACTAGGCCATGCTACTTCCCACATACAAGTCATCTTGTATCTACCTCAGTGCCTGGCTCATAGTAAATGCTTAACAAATATAATTTTAAAAAAATCTCCATCATGGCAGACAGCCAGGGGCACCATTGGAGGTCACCTGGGGGAGGGAAAAGGTCAGATTCAAAAATCTGATAGCAGCCAAGCGAGGACCAAGTGAGCCAAAAACATGTCATTCAAATGTCCAAGTTGGAGAGACAAAAGCAACCAGGAAGCTCCCAGGGTTTTTAGAAAATGGAGTTGATTAGGAAAATCCCCAGTGGGTGGGTAGAGGCCAACACCTCTACTCTCTTCTAATGACTGGGGAAATGGAAGCACAGAAAGGTTAAACTGTTAGTTTGTGGCCACCCAGTCGGTGTCAAAAGTTATGGCTGGGAGCCAGCACTCCAATCCAATGTCCTGCCCATTCTACAGCACTTCAGCTTGGCCAAGTCTCCCAAAGTCCAACTAATACTCATATTAATGAAGGAACGCGACGAAGGTTGTATCTGAGCTTTTCTCCCATTCTTCCCATTTAGGAGGCTTACCAAGTCGACTTTGCTGCTGATTCCATTATTTGGTATTCACTACATGGTGTTTGCTGTGTTTCCTATTGGCATTTCAAAAAAATATCAAATTACATTTGAGTTATGTATCGGATCCTTTCAGGTAAAAATGTGAAAAAAGCTGTTGCATTTTTTTTTTTAAAGTTTTCTGATCCAAGTCTTGTTCTCACTACTGTTTCTATCCCACTTTCAGGGGCTGGTGGTAGCAGTCTTATACTGTTTTTTGAACAGTGAAGTAAGTTTCTTTTCTTTTCCCCACAAAATTGTTGGTACTGGATCCTGATATGCCAATTTCACTCAATTTCATTTCAATTTAAGTGAAAATTAAATGTTTCTAAAATTTCCCAATTTTAAGTTTCAACCAGTCAAGGGCAAACAGATATACTGACCATTTCCCCCAATCAGTTAATCAGTAGTATTTGAGTATCTGTGTGTAGAGAATTAGACTAAGGGCCTGGGACAGTAGAGTATGGAGAAGTGATCCCTGGCCTCAAAGGATTTACAGTCTAGAGGAGGAGCGTATTAGGTACTTGGGAAGTACAAAATAGTCAAGTGATTCATTCCCTGCCTATAAGGAGCTTGCATCCTAATGGGGGAAACAAACATTAAAATATATTCAACTAGGAAGGTCAAAAATAAATAAAGACTTACAGGAGTGCTAAGGAAGGTATAAATATATTTCACAAGTGCTAGAGTTGGCTGAAGGAACAATATGGTCCAGGGTACTGGGAAATAAGTCTGGGAAGGCTCGTTGAAAAAGGGGGGAATTCAATGTTGGGAATGCTGAGGCTTGTCTGATGTGGGGAGAGAGGGAGGTCCAAGCTGGGGAAATAGCACGAGATGGGGAAAACCTTGAGCAAACTAGGGTGTAATGGGAGAAGTGAGTGGGTAAAGGAGAGTGGGTAAAGAAGGAGAGAGGTAATTAAATACCTTACAGTCAATGATCAAGAATTTCTGCTTGATTCAGAGAAGAATTGGGTAACCATTGAGAGTCTGGGGGGGAGTGGGCAGACTGATGAAGGACAACATTTTAGAAAAATGATCCACAAAGCAGATTGAAGAATGGACTGGAGATGGGAGGGGCTGGAAAGACGACCGATGAGACTGATGCGACCAACTAGGATATTCCAAGCGCCTGGACCAGCATGGTGACCATTTGAGAATGAATACATTTTGTAAGCATTGTGAAGGAAAACAAACTGACAAGATATTGAGTATGAAAGTTAAAAGAGAGGCAACAGTCAAGGGAATCGCCAATAATTGTGGGCTTCAGAGATGGGGAGAATGGCAGTATTGGAACTGTGATGGGAAAGTTGGGGAGAGGAGAAGATATGGGAGGAAAGATGAGGGTTTTGGACACATGAAACTGGAGGTGTCCCTGGAACATCCATGTAAAGATGCCCTGGAGGGAGAAGGCAATGTAAGGTTGCAAAGAAGAAAGGTCAGTGCTAATGAGGTAAATTTGGGAGTCAGCCACTTCGATCCGACACCCAGTCATTCCTCTCCCTATCCTTTGTTTTTGTTCAGGTGCAGTGTGAGCTGAAAAGGAAATGGCGAAGTTTATGTCTGAACCAAACAATGGGTCGAGATTACAGGCTTCACAGCTCTTCTATTTCCCGAAATGGCTCAGAGAGCGTCTTACAGTTCCACAGGAACTCAAGAGCCCCGTCATTTCTGCAGACAGAAACCACAATGATCTGAACAGGGCTTGTGTTTGTTTAAAAAAAAAAAGGCATAACGAGAGACGGTACGACACCAGGCACAGCTCATTGTGGCGCTTTCCAAAGTGTACAAATGTGTGCTTCGCTTTTCTCCAGATCTGCGTTTTTAGGGATGGCCTAGTTCTGTGCATCGGGTGAACCAGTGACGTCTTGGCTTTACAGACTCTCTGAGCTTAAATCTAGTCCTAGCACACAAGGCAGCCCCATTGTGTGGTTGTTTGACTTGAATTTAAATGCAAATTATTGTATCCCTACAGTTTTTAAATGCCTCATTTCTAAAGAACTTCAGTTCTGGGATGTGTGCCGAAATCTGTCCTACTATGTTGTCATTTCCATTTTCAAAGGCAGAAATTAATAGAGGGGCACATCAGTCAGGAAACCGGTGGCTAAAGGAAAGTGCGACTCCCATCAATGTGGTTTCCTTCCAGAAGGTCAAAGGGAAAACAAAAAGAGCAGAATCTGATTCTGTCCTCCTTCCACCTGCACCTTTCCCATCCACGCCAGCAAGGGGTGCTTCCACCTTATCCAGACCTGTGGGTTGTACAGAGGAAAAGAAAAAGAAGCCATCTAGAATTCAGAACTACTTCCAAAGAAATGTTTTATCCAAGGGAGATAATCCTCCTCTACTAGAGGAGGGCACGAGCCTCGGGTGTATGTCAGCACCAGCAGCTCTTGGCTTGGAGAGAGTGATTTCTAAGCTTTCTGACAACACACCCATTAGAAAATGCTCTCAATCCTTCAACCAGCAGGCCAGGGGAAAAACATAAAATGCGCTGAAAAATGATTCCGGGCTGTGCATTTTTTAGCTGTCCTGCTAGCCGGCTAATGGTAGACAGGAGGATTACGTTACACTGGGAGAATTAAGCATCAGGTGGAGGTCAAACAAAGTCTTTGTGCTCTGGAAGACTGTATCCTCGTTTGCTGGATTGATGGACAGCTTTTCCTCAGAGGTACTGGGGGCTCTGCACTGCTCCCTCACCCAACAACAAACCATCCCGGACTCTGGATTCTTCCTAAAGGACCTCCGTGTGGGCAGGGAGGAGTGAGGCGGAGAGATGGGGCCGGTGAGCAGGAAAAACACAGATTTCTCCCTGGCACCATGCGGACATGCTGAGGCTAGGGTTCTCAATATGTGTTTTGAAGTACCATTAGATGACCAAAACGCAAAAACTTTCACCTTGTCTGCACTGAGTGCTATTTACGCCTTGTCCTCTGAGGGCAAAGCACAGTACTAAGTATTTGGAATAGAACAGAAGCAAGACTCATGATCTCTGCCTATAAGGAGCTTACAATGCATTGCTCAACCCGGGCAGCGTCCTTTAAAGCTAAACTGACTCTTCAAGTTTGTTTTGTCCCCGGCAGATTTAGGTCCATAGTGAGACTCTTCCCATTCGAAAATAACTTGCAAAAGCTACGAGTGGCCCCCATGCAGACTCCATCACTGCCAAAACAAACCAAATTGAAGCAATTGGCCGGATAGCACAGGTAAAAATGGTGAAGGCTGGAATTAACTGGGAAAGAGAGGTGAAAATACTTTTTTTGCCTAAATGATCCAGATTCCAATTCCCTCGCCTGTGGGCACTTGGCCAAGTTGTGCCTTCTTAGAATCAAGAGAATCTAGTGACGCCCTGCAGATCACTATGAAAAACTCACCAACCCACAAGGGTCCACCCCAAAGGCTGAGCCAATGATACATTTGCAAGGAATTTGAGAAGTGGGCCTAGCGAGTCTCATTAAACACGCAAGTGGGAATCCAAATGCAAAGAGGGAAGAATCCAGGAAAATGCACTTCAAGATAAATATTTGCAAGGCAAATGGGGAGCCCTAGACTATTTTTATCTCTCAGTAAAGGGGACAGAATGAGTCTCTGCAAATAGAAACAGCTCGGTGGGAATTCAACAGGGGGAGCCAGTTGGGATCAACCAGATTGATTTTGTCAAAGGAGAGGGGGGCTAAATTAAATACAATTCTAGATTGCACATTTGGCAACGGCAACAAAGAAACTATTTGGTAGACATTATCTAAGCTTAATGAACTGTGTAAATACTTTTCAATAAAACACCATTTCGTGTCTGCAAACCAACTAAAAATTCTATGCTGACCCATTTTAATGGCCATTAAAGAGGACATTTTTTGCCAGCTTCAGGGTGACAAAATGACAAGAGACAAGTACACAAAGCAAATGTAGTATCTGTACTGAAAAACAGGTATAGTCCATGGCAATAGATGCACTGCACTGTACGAAGCCCCAGGAAATGAGGGGGTCAACCCCGTTCTTAAAAGACAGCTCATATCCTCCAATTAGAGAAAGAACCAGGGACTTGGGGGCTTGCAGAGTGGGTAAGATTCATGACATTGCTGAAACTACAATTGATTACAGGAACAGGCCAAGAGTAGGAGGATCAAGGTACATGCCTTAGCTGCCCACTCAGGTATTCTCGTAACAATAGGACCCAGGAGCCTGGGTCAAAGAAAAAGAGAGATCAAATGAAAAGACAAAAGGGTGAATGTAAAAAACTCTGGGGAATGGGAGGAAAGAAGGGCTGTTCACTAGGAGGAGCCAAAAGGGACCTAAGGGTAGAGAAAATACCACCCTGTTAAATCGTTCCAAAGTAAAGGGAGTGGGGAATCAATCAGTGGTATTTATTGAGCACTGACAGAGTGCAAAGCACTGTATTTAGAGCTTGGGAAAGTACAATACAGCAGAGTTGGTAGGTGTGATACCTGCCCACAAGGAGTTTTACAGACTAAAGGGAGGAGCAAGGTGTCTGCATTTCAGAAAGAGAGAAAGAAGGGAAAGGCATGATCTCCTTAAACCCTCTCCTGCCCCTCTCCAGTCCCTCCTTCCTCCTGCCTCTCCTTCAACTCTTCCACCTTTCCCAGCAGTATCTCAACAGATAATAATAATAATAATAATAATAATGGCATTTATTGAGCGCTTACTATGTGCAGAGCACTGTTCTAAGCGCTGGGGAATTTACAAGGTGATCAGGTTGTCCCCCGTGGGGCTCACAGTGTTAATCCCCATTTTACAGATGAGGTAACTGAGGCCCAGAGAAGTTAAGTGACTTGCCCAAAGTCACACAGCTGACGAGTGGTGGAGCTGGGATTTGAACCCATGACCTCTGACTCCAAAGCCCAGGCTCTTTCCACTGAGCCACGCTGCCTTCTCTCAAATTCCACCTCCTCCACTTGTGCATCTGATCCCATCCCTTCTCACCTTATCAAAACACTTGCCCCCACCCGTTTTCCCTCTGTAACTTCCATCTTCAACTGTTCACTCTCCAGAGGCTTCTTCCCCACTGTTTTCAAACATGTCCATGTCTCCCCATCCTAAAAAAAGCTCAAAAAACAATACCCCCCAAAAAACTCAACTTTCCTTGACCCCACAACTCCCTCCAGTTATTGCCCCATCTGCCTACCATTCCTCTCCAAACTCTTTGAGCAAGTTGTTTACACCTGTTGTCTCAAGTTCCTTTCCTTGACATTCTCCAATCTGGCTTCCATCCTCTTCACTCCACAGAAACCACCCTCTCAAAGGTCACAAATGATCTCCTTGCCAAATCCATTGCCTCAACCCCATTCAAATCCACCTCGACCACTCATCTGTCTTTGACACTGTCAGCCATACCCTTCTGGAAACATTGTCCAACCTTGGCTTCACTGACACTGTCCTCTTCTGGTTCTCCTCCTATCTCTCTGACTTCTCATTCTCCATCTCTTTCAAGGACTCCTCCTCTGCCTCCCACACCCTAAATGTGGGTGTCCCTCAAGGTTCAGTTCTGTGTCCCCTTCTATTCTCCATCTACACCCACTCCTTTGGAGAACTCATTCACTAACACGGCTTCAGTTACTACCTCTATCTATCATTATATCCTGGTGGTTCCACCTCCACAACATCCTAAAATTCATCCTTCCCTCTCCTTCCAAACTGCTATCACGTTAAACCAAACATCCTAACTTTCCTTGATTACTCTAACAGCCTCCTTGCCGACCTCCCTGCCTCCTGTCTCTACCTACTCAATTCCATATTTCACTCTGCTGCTCCAATCATTTTTCTACAAAAACATTCTGGCCATGTTTCCCCTCTACTCAGGAACCTCCAGTGCTGTCCCTCCACCTCTGCATCAAACAGAAACTCACAATCTAAGAGTGTAAATGCAAAGAAGTATAAATATGAAAGGAGAATGTGAACTACTGGAAATCGATCAATTGTATTTATTGAGCACTGTGTGCAGAGCACTGTACTAAGTGATTGGTATGGGCCTGGGAGCTAGAAGGAATCCTGACTCTGCCACATGTCTGCTGGGTGACCCTGGGCAAGTCAATTAACATCTCTGGGCCTCAGTACTTCATCCTTTAAATGGGTATTAAGACTGTGAGTCCCACGTGGGACGGATTGTGTCCAACCTGATTATCTTTTATCTACCTCAGCACTTACTACAGTGCCCAGCACATAATAATTGCTTAATACCACCAAAAAAACCACAATCCCCCTGCCAAAAAAAAGCACCTCGCTCTACCACACAGATTCCTTGGAAGCAAAGGCCCTCGATTGCCAAGAAATGATACTTGGGAAAGTAGGTATTTTCATCAAAACTGAAATCACGACCAACAGTGTTTACTGAATTCTGCCGGCCATTGATGCTCATTCTTGCATTATCTTTGTATTGAGTGGAAAAGGTTGAAGAAAACTTTGCCGGCTGAAAGATTGTTTTTAACCTATAAGACTGATGTAACTCCTTTGTGTATTACAGAGTCAAAGTTTTTCAAAGTGTCCTGATTAGGCCTGTCGTATTCTGTCCTTTATAAGCAAAGGCAGCTAACCGTGAGGATTCAGCATTAAAATACGTTCTATTGAGGAAGTAAATAGTCCACAGCACACAGCTGAGCCTCTTCATCCTGCACTACCTGAATACAAGCAGCGAACATATCAATCTCTGAAGTCTTCATCTGTCCCTCTGCTCTCTGGTATCTAACAGAATTCCCTTTCTTATTCTAGAGAAAACAAAAATGGCAGTTCAGTCTTAACGCTGCTTTCAAAGCTATTTCATAGGTTAGGACTCTAGGTGTAATGACATTGCAGAGTCTGAATAAATACTTTCGGGTGGAAAACTTTCTCAGCTATGAAAAGGAGAAAAGAGTCTCATGAAGCTCAGTGAGTAACTAATTGGACACAACACATTACAGGACATACTGAATTTGGAGAAACAGCTGTTTCCATTTGGTCCACTGCTATGTCATCAAATGAGAAACTAAATTATACTCTTAGAAAGTTTCATATCACTGAAAGAGATTATTGCTTTAACTGAAAACAAAAAGAGGCTCTTTTCAGTTTCATTTGGGGGAAACAGAAGCAAGGACTAGAGAGAGCAGAGACTTTTATATCATCTAACACTAAACTGATTTTAATTTATATTTTACAAAGACACAGTGGTCAAATATGGACAGATCAAAATAAACTTCTGACAAAAAGAAAGTGGAATCTACATGTTTCTCAAAAGCACCAACATTTTAGCCTTAAAAGTCCTGGTCATCAGACTAGGAGGGAGATGTGAGCTTTTTTTATTGTTTTAAGTTAAGAAACAACTGAAAACCATCTGGCTGAGAACCAATAGAATAATTTTTTCTGAGATTATATCCTTGGAGTTGGCTCCTGGCTGGCCCAGAAATCTGATTAATAGACTGTTATTTCTGGGTTGGAGAATACTTGTAATCTATATGTTTATGTCTCTGCAGCAACCCTTATGTGGGAACTGTGGAAATACTTATGGAAGCCTGGTGTTATTTAACTCATTGGGCCTCTCTGTAACTTTTATTTTCCCCCCATCTCCAAAACAGGACAGAAGCCTTGTCAGCAGCTGCAGTTATTCACCCAGTCAATCAAGAACTCTGTGCTAAGCATTTGGGAGAGTACGATGCAATTGAGTTGGTACTGTCCCTGTCCTCCTGGAGTTTGCAATCTAGTGGCTGCAGCAGTCTCCTAGCTTGCTTAAGTCTCCTAGCTTAGCTGGAGTGTGATGGGAGGGGAAAAGAGATAATTCAATTTAGTTCAGAAGTAAACTTTTCTACTGTAAAAATACTTTGAAAATATAAACCTAGTCCAAGCATATTCAGCTAACATATAATCACAATTGCAGTGTGTGCAAGTACTACAAGGTTAAAGCTTTTAAAATGTGGATTAATGGAAACAGCCTGGGCTTGGGAGTCAGAGGACGTGGGTTCTAATCCTGTCTCCACCACTTGTCAGCTGTGTGACTCTGGGCAAGTCACTTAATGTCTCTGTGCCTCAATTACCTCATCTGTCAAATGGGGATTAAGACTGAGCCCCAACCTGATTACCTTGTATCTCCCCCAGTGCTTGGCACATAGTAAGCGCTTAACAAATACCATCATTATTATTCCAGCACTTAGAACAGTACTTGGCACATAGAAAGCCCTTAACAGATACCATCATTATTATTAAGATGTGGACTTTTCTAACTGTTTCAAACACAGATGGTTAAAGTTTTACACCTACATGGAATATTAACGCTTTCTGATCATCATACCAAATTGTCATGTTTGCTAGACACAAAAAGGCACTTTTATGGGTAAAAAAAGATCCGCTTGGTTTATTTAAAATGAATGTCATTACCCAAGAGGTTTTGAGCAATATGGATTTTAATAAAAATTAAACATATTTTAAAGGAAACAACATGTCTAGTGATCATAAAGATCCTTCAAACTCACTTTCTTGAGAACGTCATACCCCAATTCTATAGAATGTAGAACTTCAGAAAAGTGATAAACAGTTCATATTAGCCACAGTCACCTGTAAGTCAAGATGCCCAGCTGGCAAAAAAAATGCTTTGAATAAGGACTTAGTGGTCTATTGCTTTAGCGCTCTTCAATTGCCATCTGAGTCCAACCCTCTGCTGTCCAACCTCTACTTAAGCATGGCCATTTTCATTAGCCCTTATTTTTGGTTTTGCAATGAACCCAATCTAGCATTTCACTGAGGCTGCTGCACTCATTTCATAATTCACCAATAACTGGAGAGTATTTTTTGATCAATCTTATTTGCAATTCAACAGACTCCCAGGAGAAAATTCTAAAAAAAAAAAAAAAAAAAAAAAAAAGGATTTTATAGGACATTGCACTTGTAGAGGACTTGAGAGTGCAGATGTTGCAAGGCAAGTAATCAAAACTAAAATAACACAAGCACAATCTTGCTTCTAGTGAGATGTCTGTTACTGGAAATAACATCTTTAGCAATACTATCTTTGACCTTAATTTAAACTACTCATACATGGCTGTGTGAATTTGTCTATTAATGTGATCCTATAAGTTGAGAAGTAGGTGAAATATCAAACACCAAAATCAATCCCTTGCTTTGGAAGTGTCTATTGGGGTGATGGATTTTTTTCAGATAAGCTTTGAGTCAACGTGGGTAAATTTTATTCCTGCTAAACAGCGTTGATGGCATGCAAAAAGCAGTCTGGTTTTAAACCAAGATCAAGTTTTCAGAAAGAAGGGTCAGACTTACTGCAAGCCAAACATCGAGTCCTTCCTTCACTAGTGTGACAATAGAGAATCAATCAATCAATCAATCGTATTTATTGAGTGCTTACTGTGTGCAGAGCACTGTACTAAGCACTTGAGAAGTACAAGTTGGCAACATATAGAGACAGTCCCTACCCAACAGGGAGAACGTTGAACATCCAGACTGGGCATTCTCATCTTGGTCACAATAAAGAAGATGGATTTGACTTGATAAAGCTGCTTCCAGTGGGCATTCTGACCTTCCTGCTCCCTGACCCATGTTAAAAAGTCAGGAATAGAGGCTATTTTAACAAGACAGTGTCTCTCTGCCAGGGATAAGGAGTAAAAAGTCCCTTGTGAGAACCTCTTTGCCTGTTTCCCAGTATCCAGAAGTGACCAATCAACCTCAGTTAAGCAAGTACCTTGACCAAATGATTCAGAGGAGCTTCTATTCATAGACAGTTCTCCCACAGCATGGGTTTTCACTAGGCATTTTGGATTGTTGTTTGGGAATGTCCTTTTGATGACCCAACTGACCAGAACTCACTCTGCTGTCAGAAGAAACGATTGTGCATGTGAGCATGGCATTGGTCAAACGTGTGTGCTCTAACCCAAGTCTTCCCTAATGCCGAGTTTAGTCAGGAATGTTAACCCTCTGTTTAGAGAGAATGGAGCCTGCTAGGACATCATAATGCAGGCTGATCATTTTCTACTGATACATCTTGATGTGGCAGCTGGACCGATACAGCTCTTTCAGTTAGGCAGAGAATTAGTCACCCACCTCTATTTTGGCACCATGTAGGAGATCCAGATGCTTGCCAGGCAAGATCTGGACCTGAAATTGGTTTGGGGTGACTAATGAATGTGCAAGTCTGAATGCGGCAAAGTTTGTAAAAAAGAAAGTATGTAGGACAGAGGAGGGAGGTTGGTTTTCAAGGTGGGAGTGGATGACAATGGGACTGGGGAGTTGGGGGGAAATCTGTACAAAAAGGAAGGAAAATATTTCAATCCTTCATCTAGATTTATCCACTGCTACCTCTGATTTGGGTCTAGAAGTGCTTTGAAATGAATGGGAGCAAAGGAAAAAAATTGGGATAGATGAGCCCCAGAGTTTTTCATCACCTGACCTTTGGTGATTCTGAAAACCTCTGATGATTCAGAGTAGAAAAGATAACAGAATTCAGGCCAGATCACTGAATGAATAAGGAAGCCAATTTCAGGCTGGCAGCACAGACTAGCGACGGGCCTGAGACATCAGGAAGGGGATTGGCTGCTGTGTGGAGTGCTTGTGTGAGGGCTTAATCACCGCAGCCAATTTCACCTTTTGCAGAGTCACATGGAATATATGGAGGGTTCCGTGACAAAGATGTATGTCAGAGTTTCATTACACCACTATGGGAAGCTAGGTGACAATGAAGGATTCTCTTCCAACTCATGTCAGTTTGGGAGTATGGCGATGGTGCCTGTCCCGCCATTGACCCCCGGCCCACGTCATCCCCCGGGCCTGGAATGCCCTCCCTCTGCCCATCCGCCAAGCTAGCTCTCTTCCTCCCTTCAAGGCCCTACTGAGAGCTCACCTCCTCCAGGAGGCCTCCCCAGACTGAGCCCCTTCCTCCCTCTCCCCCTCATCCCCCTCTCCATCCCCCCATCTTCCCTTCCCCACAGCACCTGTATATATGCATATATGTTTGTACATATTTATTACTCTATTTATTTTACTTATACATATCTATTCTATTTATTTTATTTTGTTAGTATGTTTGTTTTTGTTCTCTGTCTCTCCCTTTTAGACTGTGAGCCCACTGTTGGGTAGGGACTGTCTCTATGTGTTGCCAACTTGTACTTCCCAAGCGCTTAGTACAGTGCTCTGAACACAGTAAGTGCTCAATAAATGCGATTGATTGATTGATTGAGTACCATGGGACCAGAGCTGGCCTAGTGGGTTCCCAGGGACACACTCTAGAGAACCTGGAATGGGAAGAACAGACCAAGCACAGCTCCTATTTCAGGGATCCTCTCTACAGGGCTAGGATGGTCTGGACTCTCAGCCAACCCCAAAATGGAAGATTGTTCCCCAAGACTTCCCCTAGAGCTTTATGTTCTTCAGAAGGTCGCTATAACCATCCCACCCTAAAGGCTCAGACCATGGCTTAGTTGAGAGAGCCCAGGCCTGGGTGTCAGAAGGAGCTGGGTTCTAATCCCAGTTCTGCCACATATCTACTGTGTGACCTTGGGCAAGTCATTTCACTTCTCTATGCCTCCGTTACCTCATCTGTAAAACGGGGATGAAGACTGTGAGCCCCACATGGGACAACCTGATTACCTTGTACCTACCCCAGCACTTAGAACAGTGTTTGGCACATAGTAATCGCTTAACAAATACCAGCATTATTATTATTATTATTATTATTCTCTGGGGCTCAGTTACCTCATCTGTAAAGTGGAAGCCCCATGTGGAATGGGGACTGTGTCCAACCTAATCATTAGTGCTTAAAAAGTACAATAATTATTATTATTATATAGTTGGGTCTAACAGCCCAGACTCTCCATCTCTTTTTCACCCCCAGAGGCAACAGTGGCATAGAACAGGCCCCTGGAGGCTTCTCTAGGGTAATCCAGTCCCTCTGGCTGTCTTAGGTTCACCAAGATGACCACATCACATCACTCATGGGGAGGAGAGCTCTTTGGAGTTGGCATTTTGCAGCCCAGACAGCATGTGTTGCAGTTTGCTGCAGGAATTGATATTGCCCCTCACTTGTCCAGAGTGTTCCTCCAGAACCAGTCATGGGTCATTGGAAAAGTTGCCTCATAGTCACATGCTGGAAAATGGACATCCCATGTCTCCCAGCCATATGGGACATGATAGAACCCATTGGAGTGTGAGTACTTGAATCCAACATTGTTTCTTGTTTCAGTTGTATTTTCCCCAAGGATTTGATACAATGCTTTGTGCTCAATCCAAATATTTGATTTCTAGGTCTATGTCTGTGGGTTAAATATGATCAAAGGAAGGAAAGAAAGAACTTCTATGTAAACATAGGAAACCTTACCAAACTAGGAAAAAAAACTAAAGTGGGGAGAAGGATGCCTTTTCCAGACTCATGTGTTCAATATTTTGCAGCACACCAAGATCCTCAGTTATTACCATAGCAACAATGACACAATTGGCGAAGTATTTGGCCCAGAAATGGCCATGTTTTGCCTTAGAGAAACAAGCGTTGTTGCAGTTTTTCTTCTCTCTCACTTGAAAACCAATTCAACCCTCACAACCAGCACAGAGGTTTTAGCTGTCTGTTCACTCATGGACTTCCAACAGCTGAAGAACAACTGTCATTCCTAATTTAGTAATGCATAAATGCACCTGAAAACAGATCCCATGTAATGTGCCGTGTCTCTTATGGCTGCATTTATGTGAGCAATATGAAGAGCTGAGCAATTATCCTGAAAATCATCATCAATATCAACAGCATTATTGAACATCTACTCATCGCAGAGCCTGGGGGATGTAGAGCAACAGAAGACCTGAACCCTGCCCTTGAGGAGCTTATACTCTAATGGGGTGAATAAGCAGATGCAACTCCAAAGGAGGCAGTTAAACCACATAGAAGTCCTTCTCCCCAGTGGCATGCTCTTATGTTTGAGTGTGTCATTTCACTGTCCATATAAGTTATCTCAATGAGGCCCAAATGACCAATCATATTTATTGAGTGCCTACTGTGTGAAGAGAACTGTACTAAGCGCTTGGGAGAGTATAAGAGTTGGTAGACATTCCCTACCCACAATGAGCTTACAGTCTAGAGGGAATGTATTTTTGCCTTCATAGACAAGAGACAGGCTTCATCTCCCCAGCTAACATACTTGTACTTGATTTAGATTTTGCTCTTCTTACTCTATCTTTTAATATTTTTGAAGAGTGCAACTTGAGGAATATGTTGTTTTCTTTTTGGATCAAGACAGCGATCGTTCCAAGTAATGATCGGCTAAAATGGGTGGACTCTGTAGGCGAGTGCTGACTGATACTTTCCTGACATGGGTTAGCGGTTGGATGTGACAGGTTTCATGGAATGAGTTTCTCTTTCATTTAAAACTAAAAGTTTGTCATTTGCCCAGTATTTTTTTTAAATCTTCAAAATGACGCATATTATCCTGAGCTCATTTCAAACTATCTTATCTCTTCATCCACTAATCCCCAGATAACAAATTTTACCTCTCCCAAAGTAATCTTACTGCACATAGCTCTTACCTTTCCTGCCTCTGACAGATAAGCTCATTGTCTATTACTGGAACCCCTTCCCCACTCAAATTCTTAAGATCATAGCTCTAGATTTTGCTTAGTGTAATAGCAGAGGGAAACTATGAATTGGGTAGGGTTTTTGTGTATTTTGCAAAGCAAAATTTTATCCCATTAAATCAAATTATGTGAATTCTTGAGTATTCTTTACACTCTGCCATTCCTTTATGAAACAGTTAGTCATTTTCTGTCAATTTGAAAATAGCTTTTCAATTCATGGTAAAAGCTCTTCAGATTACACTGCACAGAGTAACATTTTAGTGATCTCTTGAGAAAACTTGCCTTGCCAAAAGTCCAAATTCGTAATTTTTGCTTAACAGGCAGAACTTTTCACCCCACTCTAACAGTGATTGATCTTTAAACTCCTGTGGTGATGTGAAACATAACTGTTGATGGTAGCTGCAATATATCACTATCTCAGTTCAGTTTGGAGTCTACTTTACCCCCATCATTAGCATTTGAGGAAGAGGGAGGAAGGTTACCCGAAGGCAAGAGAGATGTAGACCGATTTAGAACAAGAATATGAGAATTGTCTTTATGAGGTCAAATCAATGGTTGCACAGAATTCCACTTCCTTCAGGACAATAGGATGCTTAGAGAAACTGTGGGATGGTTGTTCTCATGGACAACAACTCTAATGTTGAAGATAATTTTTCTAGAATCTGCCCTTTCTGCTCCATCTAAACTGCTACCATGCTGAGCCAAACACTTATATCCTGCCTTGACTGTTGTCTCTGTCTTCTCCCTGACCTCCCTGCCTCCTGTCTCTCCCCACTCCAGTCTATTCTTCACTCTGTCTCTCCCCACTCCTCAAAGACCTCTCTGCCTTCGCATCCAACAGACACTCCTTAGCCTTGGACTTAAGGCTTTCACTCAGCTCTCCCCTCCAACCTTACTTTACTGCTCTCCTACAACTCAACCTTCACACTTTGCTCTTGTAACACCAACCTACTCTCTGCACTTCAATCTCCTCTATCCTGCCACTGACCCCTTACCCTCATCTTCGCTCTGGACTGGCATTCCTTCCCGGTATATATCTGACGGTCCACCACTCTCCTCACCTTCAAAGCTCTCCCTAGAACAGATCTCCTCCTAGAGACCTTCCTAGCTAAGCCCTCATTTTTCCCTACCTGACTTGCCCTCTGCCTCACTTATGCACTTGGATCTGCAATTTTTAAGCATTTGATATTTACCCCACCCTCACCCCCACAGCACTTTATGTACATATGGTTACACTCTGACACATTGCCTGTCTGTAGACTACAAGCTCTTATTGTGCTGAATTTTCCCTAGCATTTAAGTACAGTGCTCTGCACACAGTAAGTATTCAAATACCATTGATCTACTGATCAAAAGCCCCAACTACTACCCACCTCAACACCACTAAGTTACCCTCCAGTAACCCATTATGGAGCATTCATCCATGAATTTATCCAAACCCCTTCTTGAATTTTTCTAAGTGTTATCCTGCACAACTTCTGGTGCTAATGAATTCCAAATATGTATCATCTGCTACATAAGGAAGCACTTCTTTTTTTTGCTGTTCCCTGGTGCTATGGGATTTGATTGAAAAAATATTTCATGTGCACCCAGTCCAGACTTCTATGATTTTGTAAATCTCAGTCATAACCCCCTCTCGACTTTTCTTTACAGACTATGGTAACCAGAAATCTGGTCCCTTTCAAGTGGAATGGGGCAGGGGCAAAGTGGAGGAAGAGAATATAAAAGGCAGAAGGATGAGGGGAAATGGGGTAAGGGAAAGAGAGGAGCCTGGGAAGAGATGGGGGTGGAAAGGGGTGACAATGTTGTTGCTGGAGTTGTTGTCTGCTGCCACATTACACCATCTAGCTGGGCTCAGCCAGCGAAGGCTGCTGCCATTGTCCTCCACACTCAGCCCCAACCATTTGGATGAGGGCAGGAGGTCTGAGCTACCACCACTAAACCAGGTTGCTGGTGGTAACTACAGCTAGCTGACTGCACCAAACATTTTCCTTTCAGGACAAGAATGGTCCAGAATGGCCAAATAATAATAATGATGGCATTTATTAAGCACTTACTATGTGCAAAGCACTGTTCTAGGTGCTGGGGAGGTTACAAGGTGATCGGGTTGTCCCACGGAGGGCTCACAGTATTAATCCCCCTTTTACAGATGAGGTAACTGGCACAGAGAAATTAAGTGACTTGCCCAAAGTCACACAGCTGACAATTGGCAGAGCCGGGATTTGAACCCATGAACTCTGACTCCAAAGCCCATGCTCTTTCCACTGAACCACGCTGCTTCTCTGCCAATTAGCAAAATTGCCACGCTGCCAAATGATATATATCCAGTAGTACCCCAAATATCTGCCCACAGCCTGGTGATGGTAAAGATGGTAATGGCCACACCAGTTTGCTCTAGCTAAAGAGTTGGGTCCCATCCCCTGAAAAGCCTAGGGTGGGATGACAACACAGAACCCCAGAAAGGCATAACCCACCCTGCCTTAAGGGGAACTTGCAGTCATCGCCCTCCAGATCAGAGAGCTTATCCTCATCACGAAGCTTCTTCATTGATGCTCTTTTCTGTAACATCAGGAGCTCTCCGATCAGAACGGCTCACAGTATTCTAGAGGAAGATGAGCTATTTTGTTAAAAAAAAAATGTTTTTTTCTTTTAATTTCTGCCTTTCCTCATGATACCCAGCAACCTGTTGGGCTCTTTGGCTGCTACCTCACAATGGGCTAATAATAAGAAAGAAAAGGCAAGAGGGACTCCACAACTCCAAGCAACCTCTCTACCTCATCCCATACTCCATCCTGGTAACAGAGGTGTCAGGAGTGCACTGCTAAAGTGACTTATTTTTAGTTACCACATCCCGAGTGTTTTGAGTTACAAATAAGCACACCTGTTCGTTAGATAGTAGGTGAGGGAATATCAAAGTACCAGTAAAAAGAGAATTACCAAACTCAAAATATTTCAGCAATCTTATATTAAACCAATTTTACCAGTGTTATACTAATCAACTAAATATAAGCTAGCTATTTATTAAAGTATAAAATTGTGAAGGTGTGTTCATTTCCACTTGATTTGTTCTCACTAGCTCACTAATCTCTGCCACTTTTTTAAAAGTTTCAATATGATTCAAACTTTCTTTGCATGTCTCTATCTGTATTTATCTCTATTTGCATTATATTACCTTAACCATGATAAAAATTAATGATGTGATTGTTATTGTCAGAAAAAAATAAATGTCTACAAATAGACCCACTTTCCATTTTTTGTTATATTACTCCACCCTTGGCTGCAATTTTGCTAGTTGACAACATCCTTATTGCACCAGTGTGGTTTTTATCCTATGCATAAAAAAGAATCTAATAACAAAAGTATTTTGTTGGCCCAAAGAAGCTTGTAAACCCCTATGGCTGGGGAATGCAAAATAGCTGTGATTGCTAATTTCCACATGTGCTTGACTTGCTAAATAGAAGATGATATGGGAAACGATCCAATTTCTAGCTGATGGGAGAGCCAGGGAAATTAATCTAATTGGAATGGAGTGAAGTGACCCTTAGTTTTTATTTCATTTGCTAATCATATTTATCTTTGTAAGAAAAAAAAATCATTTCTCTCAAGTGCACGTTTAGAATTCATCAAGGATAGCCATCCCTAGCTTCTTTTCATCAAAATATCACAGAGAGTTCATAATAATAATAATAATAATAATAATAATAGCATTTGTTAAGCACGTACAATGTGCAAAGCACTGTTCTAAGCGCTGGGGAGGTTACAAGGTGATCAGGTTGTCCCACGGAGGGCTCACAGTCTTAATCCCCATTTTACAGATGAGGTAACAGGCACAGAGAAGTTAAGTGACTTGCCCAAAGTCACACAGCTAACAATTGTCAGAGCCGGGGCTTGAACCCATGACCTCTGACTCCAAAGCCCGTGCTCTTTCCATTGAGCCAAGAGGAAAGTGTAATCAGCAATTAAAGGGTTGGAGAATTTAACTGAAAGGCAAATTTCTCAAACGAACTAGTGTATGGAGAGTGACCTGAACACGCCTACAAATATTCTTAGGTTGTAAACAACAAGATGGAAACAATTATTTCTCAGTTGCAGGGAAATGAAAGGACAATGATTTTATCCTGACAGATACATTTAAAGTAATGGAAATTGAACTACACAAATTTTTCTTGACCTCCTGCCCAAGTTTTCCCAAGAATGGACTTTCCCAGCACTGTACTTGTTCTAATATTTGCTTGAGCAGGTAAATATTACATATGTCCCATCACTTAGAACTGTCTCATTATGTGTTTTCAATCAGATAGTCCTCAGACTTATGACACAATTGGTTTCTGAAAAAAATAAATGGATCTTAAATTGAAGCCTATATTGGGCTTAATTTTCCCATAAGGACAAGGTTCTAAGTGGGGGATTGGTTCCTGACCCACTGTCTGATACCTTATTTTTACCAAAATGGTTTCAAATTGTGTCATCAACTATTGATTAATGTACTAATATCGTGAAAGGGGCTCCACAATAAGGTAGCCAATATCCTTGGAAGCAAAATGGATGTCAACCTTCTTCCCCATAGCCTCTTTCTCTCATCCACCCCCTCATCCACCCAATGCCCACTAAGTCATAAAGTCAAACAAATCTGTTATAAGGCTGAAACACGATGTAAATTTAGAAACATTAAGTACTTTCAGTGTAAGTGGAACTATCATGTCCAAGGCTGCCTGCAAGTGCTTTGGCTTGAACACATTTAGGGAATGGTCTTTCAACCACGTGGACCTTCTGGGGGTCAGTGAGCCACATAGTTGAAGTAACTGCTCATGGGCACACATGTGGCATTAAATTGGGCATATACTACAGCACCAGTTTTCCTTAATGAGGAGTTTTGCAAGTATGCAATGCTTGCGTGATTGAAGACCCGAGAGCATTTACATGCCAAGTCAAAGAACTTATACATTAAGTCATAACAAAACCAGGCTGAAGACTTAATGGGAGAATATTTAGGCCACATCTACTCAAGGCAAGTGTTTCCCACCTGCACTTTATTTTTATGGTCCCAGTGTTTTCTCGCATGCCATGGCAAGCTCTACATCAGAACAAGGAAATAAACTCCAAAAAGCAATCACACTGAGTGGGTATATTTGTTTTTCTGGTCAGAGTTTTCCCTGAGTGCCTGCTGAGCTACTGGGGTTGGCCAATATCTGCCCACTGTCCTTCCCACTATATCCCTCAATCCAATAACCTCTCCTCCTAACAACCCAGCCACCGCATCAAATCTTAGCATTTCCATGAACTTGGTATGATGGAAGAGAATGAGTGACCTTCCTTGGGGAGTCCTGTGGGTGGGGGCTGATGTTTGGGTTGACTGCTCTTCATTATTATACATTTCCTTTTGGCAGTTGATCACAGTCATTCACTCCTATCATTCACCCATTGCTTGACATGTACCAAAGCGGAGCTCTTATCTACCCGAGGCATTAACAAATAGCTCTGGAGATTGATATGGGAAAGTAGCGCCGCAGACCCCACTTAAGCCACTTTATATTAAATATGCCGCTAATGCAACTCAGCAGCCGGACTGGATCCCCTTAGCTTCCTACCTTACAGGTGCTGAAGGATCTGTCTTCCACTGAGGAATCTTTGATCCCAAGGTATTCTCTGGATCATCTCACTCTCAGAGGAAAACTGTGGAGGAAGAACAGGAAGGGAAGGAGGAGAGTTGGTGAAACTGGAGAAGATGCAGCCCCCAAAGCTATAGTGATCAGTCACTGTGTCTCTCCACCATGGTAAGATGGTTACACACACTGATCTCTTCTACCACACAGGAGAAGCAGCATGGTTCAGTGGAAAGAGCCTGGGCTTGGGAGTCAGAGGTTGTGGGTTCAAAATCCCGGCTTCACCAATTGTCAGCTGTGTGACCTTGGGCAAGTCACTTAGCTTCTCTGTGCCTCAGTTACCTCATCTGTAAAATGGGGATTAAGACCGTGAGCCCCCTGTGGGACAACCTGATCACCTTGTATCCCACCCAGTGCTTAGAACAGTGCTTTGCACATAGTAAGCGCTTAACAAATACTATTATTATTATTAGAAGTCAGTGGGACCAGCAAAAATTGCTCTTCCAGCCACAGAGGTGGGGTTGAGAAGGAAGATCCTAGGAAGCTCAGCAGAGTGCTGCCAGCTCCTCAGATTACCAACGATTTTAAAGCTCTTCATCACCTTGTCCACTCCAACCTTACCTCCCTGATTTCCCACTACAACCCAGTCTGCTTTGCTACAACCCACTTTGCTCCTCTAATGCCAACCTACTCACTGTAACTCCATCTTGTTTATCTCATCTATCTCACCGCCAACTCACTCACCCACATCCTGCCTCAGCCTGGAACTCCCTCTCTCTTCATATCCTACAGGCGATCACTCTCCCCACTTTCAAACCCTTATTAAAAACACATCACTTCCAAGAGGCCTTCCCTGACTAAGCCCTTATTTCCTCTTCTCCCACTCCTTTCTGCATCACCCTTGCACTTGGATTTGTGTACTTGCGGATCCATGCACTTGTACATATTTATTCTATTTATTTTGTTAATATGTTTTGTTTCGTTGTCTGTCTCCCCCTTCTAGACTGTGAGCCTGCTGTTGGGTAGGGACCATCTCTATATGTTGCCAACTTATATTTCCCAAGTGCTTAGTACAGTGCTCTGCACACAGTAAGCGCTTAATACAATTGAAAGAATGAATGAATGTGCGCACTTTATTCACCTATCCTTCATGCCCATAGCACTATTTTTTATGATATTTGTTAAGCACTTACAATGTGCCAGGCACTGTACTAAGTGCTAGGGTAGATACAAGGTTGGGAAGAGTCCATGTCCCATTGTGTTCACCCCATTTTAAAGATGAGGTAACAGGAACAGAGAAATGAAGTGAC
The DNA here is from genome assembly GCF_015852505.1 of Tachyglossus aculeatus. Lineage (NCBI taxonomy): Eukaryota > Metazoa > Chordata > Mammalia > Monotremata > Tachyglossidae > Tachyglossus > Tachyglossus aculeatus. The sequence goes on along the minus strand of NC_052078.1, from coordinate 9,655,343 downwards.
TTGCCCCACATCACAAAAGCAGAGCAAGTGGCGGAGCTGGGATTAGAATCAGCCCCTTCTCGCTTCCAGGCCCGTGCTCTATCCACTGGACCTCACTGCTTCTCTACCAAACATTATTTTCTGTGGGTTTATATCTGCAACATGTCTCAGGGGTCACCAAAGAGAGTTGCTGCAATGTCCATCTCAGCCTGGGATTCCAGGCATCCTTTACTTCTTTTGCTAAGGATTCTGGATATTTGGAGTTGTCATTTTAATAGATACCAACCAACAAGCCAACCTTAAGGTGAAGGATTTGAGCGTCTCTCCTTCCCTCACAAATGCATGATGGGAGACTGAGCATGAACTTGTTTGGTACACAAACTCTTTAAAATATCTACATTAGAGGAGCTAAGTGTGTGGACTGGGTTGTAGAAGGAGGCTAGTGAGTTGAAGTAGGAGGGGGGAAAAGTAACTGAGTGCTTTAAAGTCAATGGCATCAAGACCAGTGTAGAACAGTGCTTTGCACATAGTAAGCGCTTAACAAATGCCATTATTATTATTATTATTATTATTATTATTATTATTATCATACTAGTGGCTCCAAGTCAGTGCTTTAATATACACACATACACACACACATATATACATAAAATACAGGACTGCATCCCTTTAGATGAAAGAGCAAAGAATGCCTTTTTACAGATGAACTCCTTCAGGTACCAGGAAACTGCTTATATCATTTAATACATTATCAGATAGTATATTGGGTTTATATGTACAGTACATTCAGACATATGTAAAATATAGATATTTTGAAGAGTTTACATAGTAAACTAAAAGAGGTGGATAATTTTGTTTTACATCTTGCTAGACACATTATGAAAAACATACTCTGGTGGAGCATTCTATTCCTTTAAAAATCAACAAGCTCTATGTACAGAGTACTTACTATATGATGCACGTGGGAGAGTATAACAGAGTTGGTAGATATGTTTCCTGCTCATGAAGAGCATCTTGATCCTCCACGGAGAACAGTGTGGAAACTATTCTGCACCCTCTCCAGAAATGTGTTCAATCATATCATTCTTAAGAAAATCTATGGCAGATATCACAATTTCCCCCTGTGCCGTGTTGCTAGGCCTCCTGGGTCCCAATAACCTCTAGCTGCATTTATCCAAAACCTTCCATTCCAGCTCTCTGTAGATATTTGATAACTTATTATGGGAATGCCTCCGTAAGAGGTGGCCGGGATTTACTATCACAAGCTCACGAGATTGATGAGATTGCCCTTTAACAATATACATTGGAGATAAATGTGATTCAGAGCCAGCTGGTAAGCAGACACTCCTGGAGGGCTACCTCAGTTTTGACATCCAACTGTTGCCTTTGACTCGGTTACCTTTGCAACCTCATCCTGGCCCTCTCTGCTTCGTTTAAATTAGCCCGCTCTACTCCCTAACCAAATTTTTTAGGGTATTTGTTGAGCACTTGCTATGTGCTAGGAACTGAACTAAGCACTGGAGTAGGTACAAAGTAATCAGATTGGATGATTACTGATCAGATGTCCCGCATGGGGCTCACAGACTTTATCCTCATTTTACAGATGAGGTAACTGAAGCCCAGAGAAGTGAAGTGACTTGCCCAAGGTCACACAACAGACAAGTAACAGAGTCAGGATTAGAACCCAGGTCCGTGCTCTATCCACTAGACCTTGTTTCTCAAAGAGAGAGAGAGAGTGTGTGTGTTTTGTGGGGGGGAGGAAGGCCGTGGTGAGCACTTACTCAGGAGGTCTGAGAACCCTCACTCCTCAAAAATCTGCCACATAAACATCAAGTCTCCAAAACCAGCCACATTCACTTATGTAAAGAAAAATGTCATGGAAAGAAACATCTGTTTCTGATGCTACATCTCTGTGGCAATGGCTTCTTCCAGTGGTTTTTCTGCCGAGTCAATTAGTGATTTTCTGGGCTAATGTGCCAGCAATGTCAACTGTAATGGGTTGGTCTCCTCCTGCCCTTTGATTATGTGACAGATACCAGGGGCTTAATTTACAACTGAGAGAGCTTTGCATGAAAAGGAGAAAAATAACCCATTATTAAAGAGAAATAAAAAATGAGGGGCTTTAAGAGGAAAACACAACTTTGAAGTGGGAGGATAAGGAAGAGGGAGGATTTGAGGTGTCAGGGAAATGAAAAATGCACCCAGTGCTTATCGGTTCACCGTGGTACCAGGACAAGAAAATCTTGACCCTGCCACATAGGGTCATCAGGGGGGAAAAAAAAAAATTTTCACATTTACTTGCATCTATGCTTCCAGTGTGTTGGAATGGCTGGTTCTGCATTTCCTGATTTGGCATTCAGCCTGCTCCCATCTACATTTCTCTCCACTGATCCACATCAGTGGGTGGATCTGAAGAGGATAAAGCTAAATTAGGCTGGGAAAAAAGTTGGCAAAATCCTGACGCTTCTCATTGGCTTCTTTGAACTCTGCCATTTTAGCTAACAAATGGTGGAAAGATTAGGTAATCCACTATCAACATGGAAGGATGGGGAAATATAAGGATAGAAATGCTTGATAGTACTGCCTTTCTCCCTGGAGTTTGTTCTGGGGTAAAATCAATCGTATTTATTGAAATAAAAGGAGTCTGTTGGACTCCCCAAGGCTGTCCAGAACTGCTGGAGCCTCGTCCTCGTTACCCACTTTCCCTTGATGCTCAGGGGAAATCCCAGTCGGCCTTTGTGGCCTGTTCAGTGGGCTTCCAATCCCTAAGGGTCACAGTTGTGTGGAGTGTAGACAGTAGGAGCACTGGTTCTAGTTAGCATGCAAAAGCAGCTACCACAAGCCATCTCCTTAGGGGTGTTCATGCCTGAATGCTTACAAGCAAGTTTGTGTAAATGTAACTCAATGTTGCATCACTTCAGAACAGCCTATCCTGAAACTAAAAGATTTCCCGAACCTAATGGACTGCTCTCCGGTTATGGAGAACAAGGGCTGGCTTTCTCCTGGGCGTTTCTCCTTCTAAATGCTCTGAAAATTCCCTCAAACAGCCAGTTGAACACAGTCCTCTGTTATTTGGATTAATTTGGTATTTGTTTATGGCTGTTTTCAATACAAAGGGACTAGGTCTCCAGAGTCCTGTTTCTTTATGTAACCTCCTCCGACAAATATTGAGTATGTCAGGAAAGGAGCAGTTGGAAAAAAACAAAACAAAAACTTTTCACCTCTGTGCTAATGATCTCTTTTAAGTCCCAAGTTGTTACAGGTCTCCTTTTGCATTTCTCTACTGCTTGACACTGACAGAAGGACAATGTATTTGCAAAGTGGCACCCAAACCATCCAGATGGCTTAGTGTCAAATGCCTTGAGAATGAAGAGGCTTAGGAGGAGCTTCTTGGCAACAGTAAAGCAGCTCTATTAGAGCAAGGAACCCATCTGCCATCATCCACCAGAACAGGCAATGGGTACCCCCATGTCAACAGCAATTAACACACGAGAATGACGAGGATTATTCCCTGGGCTGGTTTGCTTTGGGAGGCAGTGCAGGCTGGTAAAAAGAACCGGGAGTCAGGAGACATGAGTTCGAGTCCTACCTGCGCCCCTGGCTTCTTGTCTGACTTTAGGCAAGTCCCTTAACGTTTGCACCTTTATTCACAAAGTCACGTGGTCTAGTGGAAAGAGCATAAGCCTGGGAGTCAGAAGATGTGGGTTCTAATCCCGATTCTACCACATGTCTGCTGTGTGACCTTAGACAAATCACTTCATTTCTCTGGGCCTCAGTTACCTCATCTGTAAAATGGGGATAAAAAGTGTGAGCCCCATGTGGGATAGGGACTGTATATGAACCAGCTTCGTTGCATTCACTCCAGGGCACAGAACAGCGTTTGGCACATAGTAAGTGCTAAAATACCACAATTATCATTATTCACCCCTCCCACAGCATAACACTGGAAATATATTTGTAATTGCATTTATTTCTGTTAATGTCTGTCCCCCTCTCTAGACTGTAAACTCTTGGTGGACTAGGAACATACCTACCAACTCTGTTATACTGTACTCTCCCAAGCACTAAGGCCAGCGCTTAGAACAGTGCTTTGCATGTGGTAAGCACTTAATAAATGCCATCATTATTATTATTATTATTACTGTGCTCTGCACACAGAAAGCGCTCAATAAATACAATTGACTGATTGATAGAAACACGAGCAACAACTCTGCAGGTCGTTGGACCTCAAAGAAGCTACCCCAGCACTGGTGAAGAGTGGCGAGGCCATTATGGATGATCTGGAGAGGCTGGGAGAGGAGAAACCCCTGTGGATTCCGATTGGATGCAAACACCTCACGGTCTCTCCCCAGGGCCCCGCAGTCAGCCAGAATAGGCTCATCATTCAAAGCAGGACTTCACAGGACTATTCCAGGAACTTGTTTGCAAGATTACAAGTCAGGGGATCAAAGTCCACTCTAGGAGAGGCCCCTGGCCAAAGTGCCTTCTTGAATTTCATCCAAGTGCGAATTTTGACCTGATCTCTGGCTTCTGATATCAGAAATGCAGGCCACCATTTATCAAGAGCCCAGTCAATCGGTGAAACTGCCCTTTATCAAGCTGCTAGCAGCCTGCCTTGAAGTGCCACAGCAAAGCAGAGATGGCTTAACTTAGTGGAGCAGGAGTACCTTTATTAGACACCTCATCACCGCTCAGAAAAGTCCTCAGTTAGGCCAGGCTAAGTGAAAGCCAGTTGAATGGATGCCACAGAAGAGCTCTTTAAGGTCAAGAACTACGAAGTCCCTGAACACAACAATACAACTAAGCTTATCAGTCAATCAGTCATTTATTATGAGAAGCAGAATGGCTTAATGTATACAGCAAAAGCCTGGGAGCCAGAAGGACCTGGGTTCTAGTCCCGGCTCCACCACATGTCTGCTCTGTGACCTTGGGCAAGTCACTTAACTTCTCTGTGCCTCAGTTACCTCATCTGTAAAATGGGGTTAAGAGTATGAGCCCCATATGGGACAGGGACTATGTCCAACTGGATTAATTTATAATAATAGTAATTTTGGCATTTGCTAAGCACTATGTATGTACCAAGCACCCAGTGTTTAGAAGAGTGCTTGGCACATAGTAAGTGCTTAACAAGTGCTATAATAATAATAATAATTTATTGAGTAGGTGTGTGCAGCACACTGTACTAAGTGCTTGAGAGAGTACAACTTAACACATTTGGTAGACACATTCTCTACCCAAAATGAGCTTATAGTCTAGAGGAGGTGTCAGACATTAATATAAATTATGGATATGTACCTAAGTACATACAGAGAAGCAGAGTGGCTCAGTGGAAAGAGCCCGGGCTTTGGAGTCAGAGGTCGTGGGTTCAAATCCCAGCTCTGCCACTTGTCAGCTGTGTGACTTTGAACAAGTCACTTAACTTCTCTGGGCCTCAGTTACCTCATTTATAAAATGGGGATTAAGACTGTGAGCCCCCCATGGGACAACTTGATCACCTTGTAACCTCCACAGTGCTTAGAACAGTGCTTTGCACATAGTAAACACTTAATAAATGTCATTATTGTTATTATTAAGTAGTGTGTGGCTGAAGGAGGGATGAATAGTTGAGAGAGAAACAGTGTCATCTAGATTGTAAAATCCTTGTGGTCAGGGAGCATTTCTACCAACTCTGAAATGCTCTGTTAACTCTTTTACACTGTACTCTCCCAAGGACTTAGTACAATGCTCTGTACATAGTAACCTTACCATAAAAAATTTGTATTTATTGAAATTATTTGGCACCTACTATTTGTCAATCTTTATTCTTAGTGATGTGTAGATACACAGTAATTATGCTGGCTGCAGTCCCTGTCCCACATGGGTCTCACAGTCTAAGCAGGGGGAGAACAGGTAAGTGAATCCCCATTTTGCAGTTACGGAAAGTGAGGCACAGAGAAGTTAAGTGATTTGCCGAAGGTCACACAGCAGGCAAGTGGCAGAATCAGAATTCAGATCCTCTGGGTCCCAGGACTATGCTTTATTCATTGGCCACGCTGGTGCTCAAATGATCGACTAAGTGCATGCCATAAGGGATTTGGTTGCGGGATAGTTTCATCCCACCTAACCAATAATTCCATTCAGTTCCTCCTCCTCCCTGCTATTTCGGTCACCTCTGTAAACGGAATATGAATTATTGCTGCTTAAGCTCATGACACAAGTGCCACTCACACAAAGTGTCTTCTTAAATGTCTTTTGTCTTTAAATTTCCCTTTCAATTGTTAAATTTCCACAAGGGAAACAGTCACGTTTTGGTCTCCTTTGGAAACTCTCCAAGGTGACTATATTGTTGTGCTCGGCTCCCAGGGATGAGCACTCCGCAGATTTTAGGGATTGGGAGACTCCTTGAGAAGGATCTCAGCTGGTGTGGACCCTCTCATCAACTCCTTACAGGGCAGGAGTTTGGAATGAATGGCCCTTAATTCCTCAAAGATGGCAGGAGTCTGTAATTAAATCTAAGAAGCAGCTCTTCACTGAAGAAGTGGATATTGAAAATTCAAGGCAGGTACTTAGGCAGCATAAAATGGTTTCAAATTCCATAAAAATCTACTTAAAGTGCTGCCTTTTATATAAGATTTCCAGGTTCTGAGAATGAGGCAGGATGGAAAAATCAGAAATATTTTTCAGTGGAAGAGACAGCATGGCAAATGTGCTGCCAATAATTTGTTTTTCAGGTGGGATAAATGTGATTCATAACATTTTACTTTCCTACAAAATAATCAACAGTTTTAAGCATCGTATATGGTTCTTTCCTCAAAGAAGGATTTGTGCAACTAAACAGAACATCTCTTCCACCTCCTCCTTTGGGAGCATCAAAAAACACCAAAACCTTAAAAAAAACCCACATTTGACTCAATAGTAACCTTAAAAAATAAGGCAGTAACTTCAGAGGGAGTGGTTGATTTAAAAAAAAAGGGCCATGGACAGAAATAGAGGGGACAGGGTAATCTGCAGAGATGAAAGACTGCACCAACAATTCTCCACCTAAAAGTGAACCCAAGTGCAAAAAAAAATATCAAATTTTGCCAATCATATTTATGCCTCTTGGAATATGAAGAATATTTGCTCGTAAGTAGCAGCCTACTGCTTCAAAGAAAGCAGAGTTAAACTCCAAAGTTTATTTGATACTCAGGAAAAAAGAACTACCATTAAAGTTTGAGTCACCTGAACAGGAGAAGAGCTGCAGATTGATGCCAATTTCGCCCTACGTATTTTTCAAAGCACTTCGCTTCCAGAGCTTCAAACAAAAATCAGAAGATCCCAAGAGTTTAGGGGTCCGGTGCATGTTGCTCTGAAATGCTACCTACTTGATTGCCTGGGATACTTGAACAGAACTGATTTCTTTAAAAGTATGGAGTTTGGTGAGCGCTGACCTTCCCCTGTTCCTTTATGATGCTAGATTCTGTTGAGAGGGACAATCAAATCATGTTCAGAGCTGCTGAGAGGGAGCATGTGAAGAATGGGTGGCAGAGTACCCAAGCAGCTGTTGAAAAGAAAATTCAAACGGAGCGACCTGAAAGCCTGAAAGAGGTAGTGAGGCATAGTCTCAAAAGTGCAACAGGGCAGAAGAATGTTAACAGACCTAGGCAGTAGGCAAAAGTCGTGACAGGAGCTGCTCTCCTTGAACAAAGGTTTTGTGAAAAAAATCGGGATAATAATAAAAATCACTGCGGTATTTGTTAAATGCTTACTGGGTGCCAGGCACTGTACTAACTGCTGGGGTGGATACAAGCAAATCGGGTTGGACACAGTCCCAGTTCCACATGGGGCTCACAGTCTTAATACCCATTTTAGAGGTGAGGTAACCGGAACAGAGAAGTTAAGCGACCTGCTCAAGATCACACAGTAGACAAGCTGCGGAGCTGGGATTAGAACCCAGGTCCTTTGGGCTCCCAGACCTGTGCTCTATTCACTAGGCCATGCCAGGGGATCACCTCTAAAACAGAGGCACACCCAGTGTGTGGGGCTGGATTAATTCACCTGTGGGACTGGGGCTATTTGATTTTGTGTGACTATATAACGAAAAACAGTAGAATTCCAGCATTGAAGAAACTAACACTTTGTTAAAGCTGCCCTTTAATTAACCTAAAGCAGCATGGCATAGTGGATAGAGCATGGGCCCAGGAATCAGAAGGTCATGGGTTCTAATCCCTGTTCCACCACTTTTCCACTATGTGACACTGGGCAAGTCACTTCATTTCTCTGGACCTCAATTCCCGCATCTGTAAAATGGGGATTAAGACTGTGTCCAATCCGATTTGCTTGTATCCACCCCAGTGCTTAGTATAGTGCCTCACACAGAGTAAGTGCTTAATACCATAATTATTATCATCATAAGCCTTTTTGTATTGGAAAAATCCATTCGCATTTTCCTTGATTTCTAATATCCTTACCTTGCACGTCCCTGCTCTCACTTTTCCTTTTTTGTGTCACCTTATATCTTCTATAAAATATAGAGAAGCAACGTGCCTCAGTGGAAAAAGCACGGGCTTTGGAGTCACAGGTCATGGGTTCAAATCCCAGCTCTGCCAATTGCCAGCTGTGTGACTTTGGGCAAGTCACTTAACTTCCCTGGGCCTCAGTTACCTCATCTGTAAAATGGGGATTAAAACTGCGAGCCACCCGTGGGACAACCTGATCACCTTGTAACCTCCCCAGTGCTTAGAACAGTGCTTTGCACATAGTAAGTGCTTAATAAATGCCATCATTGTTATTATTATTATTATTCTATTACTTCTTTTTATTTGTAATTTATTTTAGTGCATCTCCCCTACTAGACTGCTATCTCCTTGCAGGCAGGGATCATAACTTCTAATTCTATTGTACGTTTTCAAGTGATCAGTCCAGAGCTCTGCAAAAAATGTTAGCAATGGAGCAGTGCAAAAATGACCTATTCTTCCTTGCAAAGAATAAAGGAGCAGTGTTGCATATATAGAACCACACACACAATACATTTTGCTTCTCTATTTGGTCCCCATTTTCCAAGTAAAACAACCTCTTCAAGTTGGTCCCTTCCTCCAACTCCTAGAAAGCACAGGCTGTTTCTCCGTCTAAACTGATTCTATCATCACCTGTCCCTGCCTTAGGTAGTAGGCTCTAGGTGTCAGTGATCCTTTACTCCTGACTTTAGTCTAAGTTGATAATAACAATAATAATAATGGTATTTGGTAAGCACTTACTATGTGTTGCGCACTGTTCTAAGCTCTGGGGTACATACAAGGTAATCAGGTTGGACACAGTCCCTGTCCCACATGGGGCTCACAGTCTTAGTCCCCATTTACAGATGAGGGCACAGGTTGTCCCATGGGAGGCTCACAGTTTTAATCCCCTTTTTACAGATGAGGTAACAGGCATGGAGAAGTTAAGTGACTTGCCCAAAGTCACACAGCTGACAGTTGGCGGGGCTGGGATTTGAACCCATGACCTCTGACTTCAAAGCCTGTGCTCTTTCCACTGAGCCACGCTGCTTGCTCTCCAGAAAGCTTCCAGATTTGCTTCCTACCAACCCACGCCACGGAACTTATGAAATTTTATTTAGAGGAGGAGGAGGGGACAGGGTTACAGAAACCACAGAATAAACCATTTGAATTTATTCCAGTTAACCCACTTCAACTGCTCAACTGGAAAAGAAAAAAGCCACCATCATCAGTACTCACCAACATGCACCCCATTTTGAAAACAGCCACCAGTGATACTTCCATGGGTATTCTTTAGTGTCAATAAACATCTCTGTTTATAGATGTCTGATGCAAAATATTTGTGAAATCATTTGCTAATACAAATGTGTCTAGAAAATTGCTCAACCATTTCATAAAGAGTGGGTAGCAGTGTTTACTAAGTTTCCAACTGGGAGAAGCGTATACATCATCCTATCTCTCGCTTTTCTCGGGTTTGAGCAAAGATAGAACATGGCTCTTTTTCTCTTTCTTTTAAGTTGAGCTGTCCAGTGGGAGACTGAGGCTCCCTGGGGGAATGCTTGAATTGTTGCTACTGTGCATACAGCACTAAGGATTCAGTGCATCTCTTCCGTCCATCCAGGCCATCTGGGAACATGTTGCTCATTTGTATCTTGGACTATTTGGTCCAAGTGAAGTGTTGGATGGTTAAATCTAAATCACTGATGATCCTCAAAGTTTTCAACCTAAACATCACCTTAAGACTAGGCTGGATGAGAAGAGCTGGGAAAATAGCAGGTGGAGAGGAGGGACGATAGGTCTCCATCCACTTTCTAAGCACACCATCTATCTGATGGTTCCTAGATTTCCCTGAACATCTACCCTGTAGTGGGGGCAGGGGGGGAAGAAGAAAGGAGGAGAGAGGGAGAGAGGGAGAGAGGGAGAGAGGGAGAGAGGGAGAGAGGGAGAGAGGGACAGAGGGACAGAGGGACAGAGGGAGAGAGGGAGAGAGGGAGAGAGCTCACATCCTACACCGAAAGTAGATAGTAGTTCTTTTTTCCTTAGTATCAAACAAACTTTGGAGTTTAACTCTGCTTTCTTCCAAGCAGTAGGCTGTTACCTATGAGAAAATATTCTTTGTATTCCAAGAGGCATATTACATATATGATTGGCAAAATTTGACTTTTTTTTTTTTTGCATTTGGGTTCACCGTTAGGTGGGGAATTGTTGGTGCAGTCCCTTTCATCTCAGCAGATTACCTTGTCCCCAGCTCTTTTTTTAAAATCAACCTCTCCCTCTGAATTTACTGCCTTATTTTTTAAGGTTACTATTGAATCAAGTGTGGGGTTTTTTTTAGGTTTGGGGTTTTTTTGACGCTCCCAAAGGCCTGGGAATCAGAACAACTTGGGTTCTAATTCCTGCTCCGCCACTTGTAACTGAAGGCAGATACATTATCAACACAAATACCACTAGATCCCTGCTGTACAAAAGCATTTGCCCTATAGAGCACCTGACTGTTTTCAAGTCCTGTGTGACCTTGGGCAAGTCACAACTTCTCTGGGCCTCAGTTAGCTCATCTGTAAAATGGGGATTAAGACTGTGAGCCCCTTGTGGGACAACAACCTGTTAAGCTTGTATCTACCCCAGCATTTCCTCTCTCAGGATGGCACCTGGAGAGTTTCCAGTACTCTACCAATCTCAGCTACAGGAGGAAGAGTCAAGCAGAGGCCTAGCTTGCATTCCTAGTTTGGGTAGGGGCTAGTGAGTGGAAAGCAATCTGCTACAAGTCAAAACTTACCTGTGCTGGGCAGCCGCACCACGGGAGAGAGATGGGGGAGGAGACTCAAGTTTATTGTGTGGAAGAAGGTAAGGACTGCAGATGGAGAGTGGGATTTTCTGGGAGAGATGTGTCCAGGGAGTCGCTATAGTCAGAGACGACTCGACAGCCTAAGACCCCAGCGCTTAGAACAGAGCTTGACACATAGTAATTGCTTAACGGATACCATTATCATCGTTATTTTAGCAGTCTATGCTGTCCTTGGTTTTCAAAGATGATGCTCCTGAGGATTAGATCCTAACCACTGGCGCAAGTGTAACTGAAGACTGATATATTATCAACACAAATACCACTAGATCCCTACTGTACAAAAGCATTTGTCCTATACAGCACCTGACCATTTTCAAGCCTCCTAGTACCCTCATCTACACATGGTCTTTGCTTGGAGCAAGACCTGATAACAAGGACCTAGGATACTCCCAGGATTTCTGAATCGGGCTCTTTTTCCCTGAGAAGATTACCCTGAAGTGTCACCACCTGCAATGTAATGAAATACCTCAGAACTGGATGGAGAGGATGCTGGCAAAGAGAAAGGGAGGCAATGCTGCAGTCAAGGGTATAAATCAGGCTGGCAAAGGAAGAGAGGATAGAAACCGCTCATGAGACGCTCTGCAGGCAGAAATTCAAGGTGGTGCCAAGACATCACCTCTCCGCGGATGAACAGGTTGCCAAGGAAGCAATGCTTCCAAAGGCTCATTCAGCAAAACCCCAAGGCACCAATAGAGATGACCGGTCAAGGAGGTGATGGGAAGTGGCCATAGCTGCTGAATCTCTCTTGGCCGGAGGGACAGAGAAGCATTTCAAAGTTGCCACTGCTGAGTTGAAATAGTCCGCCCTTCAGCTGAGATGATGAATGAGTGAAAGGAAAGCAAAGAGAGGCATTTCTGAAAGTGTATGCTCACTCAGTCATCATGATGTTTTCTGAAAGACCCCATTGGCAGCTTCAGGGCCCAACCCTGCCTTGCTTCTAAGGATTTAATAAATGAATACTTTGTTTGAATCATCAGCCACATTTGAATAAAAGCAGCCCCAGGCTTGTTGCAGAATGCAATCTAGTGGCCCCAGAAGTGGCGAGATGAGGTATCAGGTGGTTTGGGGTCCCAGATTCTGTTTTATCCTTTTTTTTAAAAAAAAGTGTATTTGTTAACCACTTACTATTATATGTCATGCACTATATTAAGCATTGGGAGAACTACAAAATAATCATCTTTGACCCAGTCCATGTCCCACATAGGGCTCACAGCTTTAATCCCCATTTTACAGATGAGGAAACAGGCACAGAGAAATGAAGTAACTTACCCAAGGTCACAAGAGAGACAAATGGCTGAGTCTGGATTAGAACCAAAGTCTTCTGACACCCAGGTCAGTGCACTTCCTACTGGACCACACTGCACATTCATTCAATCGCATTTACTGAGCGCTTACTGTGTGCAGAGCACTGTACTAAGCGCTTGGGAAGTACAAGTTGGCAACATACAGAGACGGTCCCTACCCAACAGCTGGTCCACAGTCTAGAAGGGAGAGACAGACAACAAAGCAAAACATATAAACAAAATAAAATAGAATAAATATGTACAAATAAAATAAATGAACAGAGTAATAAATACATACAAACATATATACATATATACAGGTGCTGTGGGGAGGGGAAGGAGGCAGGGCGGTGGGGATGGGGAGGGGAAGGAGGGGGAGAGGAAGGAGGGGGCTCAGTCTGGGAAGGCCTCCTGGAGGAGGTGCGGTCTCAGTAGGGCTTTGAAGGGAGGAAGAGAGCTAGATTGGCAGATGTGCAGAGGAAGGGCATTCCAGGCCAGAGGGATGACACGGGCCGGGGGTCGACGGCGGGACAGGTGAGAATGAGGCACAGTGAGGAGATTAGCGGAAGAGGAGCAGAGGGTGCGGGCTGAGCTGTAGAAGGAGAGAAGGGAGGTGAGGTAGGAGGGGGTGAGGTGCTGGACAGCCTTGAAGCCGAGGGTGAGGATTTTTTGCCTGATGCGTAGGTTGATTGGTAGCCACTGGAGATTTTTGAGGAGGGGAGTAACATGCCCAGGAGTGTTTCTGCACAAAGACGATCCGGGCAGCGGCGTGAAGTATGGATTGAAGTGGGGAGAGACAGGAGGATGGGAGATCGGAGAGGAGGCTGATACAGTAATCCAGTTGGGATAGGATGAGAGCTTGAACGAGCAGGGTAGCGGTTTGGATGGAGAGGAAAGGGTGGATCTTGGCAATGTTGCGGAGGTGAGACCGGCAGGTTTTGGTGACGGATTGGATGTGAGGGGTGAACGAGAGAGCGGAGTCGAGGATGACACCAAGGTTGCGGGCTTGTGAGACGGGAAGGATGGTAGTGCCGTCAACAGTGATGGGAAAGTCAGGGAGAGGGCAGGGTTTGGGAGGAAAGATAAGGGTTCAGTCTTGGATATGTTGAGTTTTAGATTGTGGGCAGACATCCAGATGGAGATGCCCTGGAGGCAGGAGGAGATGCGAGCCTAGAGGGAGGGAGAGAGAGCAGGGACAGAGATGTAGATTTGGGTGTCATCAGCGTAGAGATGATAGTTGAAGCCACGGGAGCGAATGAGTTCACCAAGGGAGTGAGTGTAGATAGAGAAAAGAAGGGGACCAAGAACTGACCCTTGAGGAGCCCCTACAGTAAGGGGATGGGAGGGGGAGGAGGAGCCCACAAAAGAGACTGAGAATGAATGGCCAGATAGATAAGAGGAGAACCAGGAGAGGACAGAGTCCAAGGTTGGATAGCGTGTTGAGGAGAAGGGGGTGTGTGACCACCGTCCACAGTGTCAAAGGCAGCTGAGAGGTCGAGGAGGATTAGGATAGAGTATGAGCCATTGGATTTGGCAAGCAGGAGGTCATTGGTCACCTTTGAGGGGGCAGTTTCCGTGGAATGTAGGGGACGGAAGCCAGATTGGAGGGGGTCGAGGAGAGAGTTGTTGTTGAGGAATTCTAGGCAGCGTGTGTAGACAACTCATTCAAGGAGTTTGGAAAGGAATGGTAGGAGGGAGATAGAGCGATAACTGGAACGTGAGGTGGGGTCAAGAGAGGGTTTTTAGGATGGGAGAGACGTGGGCATGTTTGAAGGCAGAGGGGAAGGAACCAGTGGAGAGTGAGCGGTTGAAGATGGAAGTTAAGGAGGGGAGAAGGGACAGAGCGAGAGATTTCATAAGACAAGAGGGAATGGGGTCAGAAGCACAGGTGGCTGGAGTAAAACTTGAGAGGAGGGAGGAGATCTCCTCTGAGGATAATGCTGGGAAGGATGGGAGAGTAGCGGAGAGCGTTGAGAGCTGGGGGGTTGGGGGGGGGGGGAGTGACTTTGGGGAGCTCAGACCTAATGGATTTAATTTTATTAATGAAGTAGGAGGCCAGATCGTTGGGAACCGGGGGCCTGAGAAGGCAGTTAAATGTACGGAAGAGCTGACGGGGATGATGGGCATGGGTGTCAATAAGGGAGGAGAAATAGTTTTGTCTGGCAGAGGAGAGAGCAGAGTGAAGGCAGGAAAGGATAAACTTGAAGTGAACGAGGTTGGCATGGTGTTTAGACTGCATATCATATCTAACGACACGAAAAGGAACTCCTTTGGTTTGTAGGTGACTTTGTATCTCTGCATCAGTGAAACATTCTCCCTTTATCTCAACCATGAGGACATTGGGACTCAGTGAAAGAATATAATGTAGAGCTCCTCCAGTGCTATGCGCAACATCATTAAAACGAAGTTCAGAAGCAGCATGGCTTAGTGGGTGGAGCACCGGGCTGGGAGTCAGAAGGTCATGGGTTCTAATCTCAGCTCTGCCACTTGTCTGCTGTGTGATCTTGGGCAAGTCACTTCACTCTTCTGTGCCTCAGTTACTTCATTTGTAAACTGGGGATTGGGACTGTGAGCTCCCATGTGGGACAGGGACTGTGTCCAACCTGATTTACTTGCATCCAATCCAGTGCTTAGTACAGTGCCTAGCACATAATAAGCACTTAGAAAATACATCATAATTATTATTTTGACATTCCCTGTCTGGGCCTAATGGAGAGAGTTTTGAACAAGATTCTTTCCCCAGCTCCTGCCCTGACTTGTTCTGGGATTCCCAACTACCTGGATCTCCTCCTGTATCAGGAAGCTGATTTGGGAAGCCGCGGGAGGTAATTTGGAAGTGATTTTAATCCTTCCAGAACCTAATACAGCGTTAAGCAACTTGTGATCATTCAATATATACTGTAGGGTTGGTATGGGTTAGGGAAGAAGCAAAAAGGAAAGACTGGAGAAGCTTTGATACCTGTAGCAAAAGCTACCTCCTCTTTTTTTTAATGACATTTGTTAAACACTATGTTTAGGCACCGTACTAAGCACTGGGTTAGATACAAACTAATCAAGTTGGACACAGTCCAGATCTCACATGGGGCTCACTGTCTTAATTCCCATATTACAGATGAGGGAACTGAGGCCCAGAGACATTAGATGACTTACCCAAGGTCACACAGCAGATAAGAGGCAGAGCTAGGATTAGAACCCAGGTCCTTCTTCAAAAACCACCACCCTCATGCCTATCCTTGGGGAGTTTCCATCCTACAAAACATAGGACTCCTAGCATGGTTTTTCCCCAACACATTTGAGCAGGGAATCCTTTGAAATCCATGACTTGTGGACTTCATTTATCCCCATTATGCCATGATGGTTGAGAACCTGTATATTCTGTTGATGATTTAAGGAAAAACATATCTGAGAGACAATGAGAAGCAGTTCTATTTCGAAAAGCTCCAATATTTACTTGATGTACTCTTTCTAGGTCTAAAGAGGCCTTAACAGAAATAAATGGCATACAGACTGCTACTAACAGATGGAGATAAATTTTGTGACTAGATAATAACCTTGCTAACATGCAGCACTGTCCTTCTGGAATCCACATAAAATACTTGTTTACCTCTTAGCAGAGTCTAAATCCCTGTTAGAATGAATTTGACCTCTTTGTCTCGTTCTTTAGTGAGACCAGACCAAAATTCTCCTCCTCCCTCGGGTTCTCAGCTTTCAATTTTTCCTGCCCGCTCCCTCCATACCCTGCAGCCTCCCCTTTGGCCCCCTCCATGCCCCATCCCCTCCAAACCCACACCTGTTATCTCTAACATGTCCCCTGCTATTGTGTAAGTTCCTTGTGAGCAGGGATGAGTCTCATACTAGTTGGTTTGTTTATGGTACTAGTTAAGTGCTTACTGTTTGTCAAACACTGCTCTAACCCCTGGTTCAAATCCCTGTCCTAAATGGGGGTTCCCAGTCCTAAGTAGGAGGGAGGATATGTATTGAATCCCTATTTTACAGTTGAAGAGGCACAGAGAAGGTAACTGATTTGCCCAAGGTCACACAGCAAGCAATTGGCACAGCAAGTGGCAGAGCCGGGAGTAGAACCCAGGTCTTCTAACTCCCAGGACCGTGATCTATCCACTAGACCATGTTAATAGTAGCAGTATTTATTCAGCACGTGCTAATGTGGTGTGGTGCACTTTAAGAAGTAAGGAAGTAACACATAAGCTGCCCACAAGGAGTTTAAACTGTAATGGAGGACGGCATGGCCTTTCAAAAATGCACCTCCAACCCCTTTTTTCCCCCACTCCCACAAAAATAGTTTCTTACACTGTAGGAATTATTTATATAAACTTTATTCCCCCCCCCCCCCCAAAATAGAGGACTTTCTTTTTGTACCATGGATTCAAGTTTTTAGAATAGACACAGAAATGTGTTGTGGAGTCCCTCAGAAGCTAAGCAAAGGCTGGGGATAGATTCAACAATCAATGGTATTTATTTAGTGCTCATTGTGTGTAGAGCACTATTTTTTTGTGGGGGAGTGGGAGGGATTTGTTAAGCACTTACTGTGTGCCAGGCACTGTATTAATCACTGGGGTGGATAACAAGTTAACCAGGTTGGAAACAGTCCCTGTCTCACATGAGGCTCACAGTCCTAACCCCCATTTTACAGATGAGAGAACTGAAGCACAGAGAATTTAAGTGACTTGCTCAAGGTCACACAGCAGACAAGCGGCAGAGCCAGAATCAGAGGAACTGGGTTCAAATTCTGGTTCCACCACCACTTGTCTGCTGTTTGACCTTAGCTGAGTCATTTAACTTCTTTGTGCCTCAGTTTCCTCCTAAAATAGGGATTAAATTCTACTCCCTCTTACTTAGTCCCTGTCACATGGGGGAATCACAGTCAGTGTCCAAACTGATTAGCTTTTATCTACCTCGCACATAGTAAGTGCTTAACAAATACCATTGTACTTATTCAAGTAAGGTGTCCTAGAGGAAATGTGGTTTTAGCAAATCTTTGAAAATGGGGAGCGCAGAGGTCTGCAGGACATAAAGGGGAGATTGTTTCAGGAAAGAGGAATGGACATGATCAAGAGATCAGCAGTGGAAGAAAATGAGACACGTAAGTAAAATTGTCTTGAGATCCCTCCAAAGTCTAAGTTTTCCTGCTGGACCACAAAAACATCCTCCTTATGAGCACTGTAGAAAGTGAACAAAGGAAGGAGAAGATACAAAAGTTTCTAGGTGCCTTTGCTGCTGAATTTCATGTTGTATTTACCCCATCACTTAGTGGAGTGGTCAGCATGAAACAAGCTCTCAAAACCAAGTATTAATCTGCCATGCAAATATTTATCTTTCAGATCTCTAGTAAACAAAATAGAATCACTTTAGCCATTGTCTGAATTTCTAATTTTAGTGCTGCAAAAAATTGGAACTACCCAAAACAAGGAGGACAGAGGAAACGTTTTAAAGGGCATAGTAAAATAAAAGCCACAGGCAATCCCACATCAGTTGTACTTCCCAAGCGCTTAGTACAGTGCTCTGCACACAGTAAGCGCTCAATAAATACGATTGAATGAATGAATCAGGAACCGAGGATAGACCAGCATGGCATTTCACCGCCAAGAAAAAAGCTGCTCTTTTTGAGGTTTGTAGGGGCTGAGAGACAAGGAAGCAGAAGAAAAAAAGGCACCAGATGCTACAGACATCAAACATGATAACACAATAATAATAATATTTATTATGGTACTTGTTATGTTACTTATTACTATGTGCCAAGCACTATTCTAAACACTGAGTAGATACAAGTTAATCAGGTCATACCCAATCCCTGTCCCACATGGGGCTCAGGCTCTTACCCCCATTTTTCACATGAGGTAACTGAGGTGGAGAGAAAGTGACTTGCCCAAAATCACACAGCAGACATGTGGCAGAGCCCTTTTGTTCACACAGTGTGGCTGCGATTGAGAGTCCCACATTGGTCTTTTCAGACACACACACACTTGACCATCAGTGTTTTCATCATTGAAAGGGCGGCCAGATAAATATGTTGCCTCTTACTGAACTGTTGTACTCAAGAACGACTTACCCTCTAGGATACTGAAGAACTTGGAGTGTTTCAAGGACATTAGAAAGAAGAATAAAGGCAGAAAATTGTGTTTAACTCCTCTACCACAAATCCAGTCAGTTTGGCTCACTGGGATGAGCAACAGCTTGAAGCTAAAGGGGCCAGATGTTGAGCTTTCCGTTCAGCAGGGACCAGTTGTCCACCGTGGCCGAGTACTTCCGCAGAATTGGCATTAACTGCATTTTCCCTAAAGGCTTAGCATAACCGACTCCATTGTATGCAGGGCATGTGAGAAATAGGCACCGGCCTATTTCTGTAACAGGAATATTCTGTAATGGAGGAGGGCTGACACTGATCAAGGCGGCTATGCCCTGTCTAAAACGACCCCATCCTGTGTGGGCAATGTCTCCTGCTAACAGCTCCTTTCATTCATTCAATCATATTTATTGAGCGCTTACTGTGTGCAGAACACTGTACTATGCGCTTGGGAAGCACAAGTTGGCAACATATAGAGACGGTCCCTACCCAACAGCGGGCTCACAGTCTAGAGGGGGGAGACAGATAACAAAATAAAACATATTAACAAAATAAAATAAATAGAATGAATATGTACAAGTAAAATAGAGTAATATGTACAAATATATATATGTATATATGTATGTGTATGTATATATATACAGGTGCTGTGGGGAGGTGAAGGAGGTAAGGCGGGGAGGTAAAGCTCCTCACAACAAGGTGCCAAAGTTTCGCAGGCGGGGGAATCCTTCGTGTAGCTCGGATGGGAAACCAAATAAAAGGGAAGAAGCGGCTGGAATCGAGGCTGTTCGTCTCTCGTACCTCTTGGGAGGTGAACGGATGAGCAGTCAGCTTTCCTACCATTCATTCATTCACTCAATCGTACTTATTGAGCACTTACTGTGTGCAGAGCACTGGACTAAGCACTTGGGAAGTACAAGTTGGCAACATATTGAGACGGTCCCTACCCAACAGCGGGTTCACAGTCTAGAAGGGGGAGACAGAGAACAAAACCAAACATACTAACAAAATAAAATGAATAGAATAGCAAATATGTACAAGTAAAATAGAGTAATAAATACCAGTCAGCTTTCCTACCTCTATTTCTCTATCTGAACTCATCTCCGAGTCACTTTTCCTATCTGCATCACCACCTTGGGTTCTCGAACCCTGCGGCTGATTTACACCAGTTAATTTTTACCCCTACTTATATATAACAGTATTTAGTGAGCGCTTACTGTGTGCACAGCACTATACTAAGCCAGTCTTTATTTCCTCTGGGCTGACCCTTCAGGCCAGATTGTCCTCTGTGGGGCACCTCGACAGCTCACTCTAATCAAGTTCAAATGACTTCAAATGAGAAGCAGCGTGGCTCAGTGGAAAGAACCCGGGCTTTGGAGTCAGAGGTCATGGGTTCAAATCCCAGCTCTGCCACTTGTCAGCTGGGTGACTTTGGGCAAGTCACTTCACTTCTCTGGGACTCAGTTACCCCATCTGTAAAATGAGGATGAAGACTGTGAGCCCCCCATGGGACAACCTGATCACCTTGTAACCTTCCCAGCACTTAGAACAGTGCTTTGCACATAGTAAGCGCTTAATAAATGCCATTATTATTACTATTATTCAATGCTCCCATAGCTAAAATTCTTTACTGTCGATAGAACTTCAAGCCCCACCTCTCTCCAAGTCCACTGCCTGCCCCGCACTTGATAATGTCAAGATAAAACACCTCTTCCTTGACGGGGTAGTTTTGCAGGCAGTGAACATAGTTAACCCCCAGAGAGCATGATTAATGAGCCCTGCTGAGCCCTGAGCAAAAGCTTCCTTTTGAGCTGCACGATTGGCAGGTCCACAAACTGGGTAACCATTAGGAATAAAATGAATTTAAACAAAGAGATGGGTCCACAGATGAAACTCCTGCATTCAGGGGAAAAAGGATGGTTTTTTCCATTTTCGCCACCCTGCCAGTAAGTATTCAGCTTTGTCAAAACAGTTTTGTGTTTATCTTGAAACCCATTTTCTAGGGGCCTATTTTACGTTTTGGGAACAGTACCGTTACATCTGACCTGTTGGTCAGGCACAGATCCCGGCTCCTCCACTTATCTGCTGGGTGACCTTGGGCAAGTTACAACTTCTCTGTGCCTCAGTTCCCTCCTCTCCAAAATGGGGATCAAGACAGGGACTGTCCAACCCTATTTGCTTGTATTCACCCCAGTGCTTAGTACAATAATTATTATTGTAATGGAAGGTGAATAATTATTTGAAATGCATTAAATAGTTCAATTAATGATGGGTTTTTGCTTGTGTTTCTAGGCTTTGTGGCCAAGAGAGCAATTTCATAAATTAAGTCAAATAAGTTTGATGATTCCTTCCTGAAAAATCAGACATTGGGTCAAGGGAAGTGGTGAGGGAGGGGTTACATGGGGATAATGAATTATCACACTGTACTAGGACATTTAAAATGTACTTATGTTTGAAAAACAGGAACTATTTCCTTGTACTGATGAAACTGTTTTCAAGCACGGTATATTTGTTGTTATGAATTTTGTCAGTTTAGATCATTGGAATTTTTCTCTTCATGTTTCTTTCACTTTTCCCTTCCTCTCCAAGTCTGGATATTGAGCAACTTGAGGGCAGGGCCTAATTTTCACTATTTTCTCTAGCACTTAGTACTTTAATATTATTATTATTTAGTAGTAATATGTATTACAGCTAAGCACTTACTTTGTACCAACCACTGGGGAAAAGGTACCTGGATATTGAATTAGATATGATTCCTGACCCAAAACAGGCCCACAGTCTAAAAGGTGGGTAAGGGACAGAAACATTGGTTTTAAAGTCGTCTCTCATCACCCCACCCTATTTCCCCCACTACTGCCACTCCAGCATTTCTGAATCATAAGTATCAATCAAGCCATCAACCTGATGAACTTGTATCTACCCCAGTGCTTAGAATAGTGCTTGGCAAACAGTATGCACTTAAGTACTAGAATAACCATAGTTATTATTATGTCTGCTAAATTTATAGTGCTCTCTCAAGGGCTTAGTGCAGGGCGCTGTACAGAGTAAAGACTCAGTAAGTCATTCTGCTTGATAAACTGAAAGAGAGGAAATCCAGTAAAAAAAAACAAAAAGAAGAAAAGCTGCAGTCTGTCATTGCTCCAGTCAGGGTTGTTCTTAGGCAAACAATGATATTTATTGAGCACCTCCCTACAGTTGTGCAGAGTTTTGTGCTGAGCACTTGGGGGAGAATAATACAGTAGGGTTAATAGACACGATCCCTGTCTGTAAGTATCTTGGTCAGTCAGGAAGGTAGACGTCTATGTCTGCGGCTCTAGCGGTACAGGGCTCCTCTTCCCAGCAATGGAGGAACATTCTGGTTTCAGAGACCACCACTAAGCCCCCAGAGCTCTGCGGATGGGAAAGACAGTTCTCCACATCCTCTGCTGCTAGCCTCCTCACTGTGCCTCGTTCTCGCCCGTCCCGCCGTCGACCCCCGGCCCACGTCCTCCCCCTGGCCCGGAATGCCCTCCCTCCGCACATCCGCCAAGCTAGCTCTCTTCCTCCCTTCAAAGCCCTACTGAGAGCTCACCTCCTCCAGGAGGCCTTCCCAGACTGAGCCCCCTCCTTCCTCTCCCCCTCCCCGCAGCCCTACCTCCTTCCCCTCCCCACAGCACCTGTAGATATGTTTGTACAGATTTATTACTCAATTTTACTTGTACATGTTTACTATTCTATTTTATTTTGTTAATATGATTTGTTGTCTGTCTCCCCCTTCTAGACTGTGAGCCCGTTGTTGGGTAGAGACTGTCTCTATATGTTGCCAGCTTGTACTTCCCAAGCACTTAGTACAGTGCTCTGCACACAGTAAGCACTCAATAAATACAGCTGAATGAATGAATGTACTAATTCCTGGGGAGATGATGATAAATCCACTAACATGGAGGATTTCAACCGCAGCTTGTTCCGAGAGGACAGTGTTGGATCTGGACATCCACATGGGTGCTGTTCATCAACCAGGGCAGAGTTGGAAAAGGGGAGGAGATTCTGTTATTCACGACAGCCCGAGTGAGCACTGACAGTGGCTCAGGGAAGATGTGGCTGGAACTTTTCTCCATGAAACCACCCTCCCACGGGCTTGCCCTTACTCCTCCTCCTCCTAGTCTCCTACCAGCCCCTCACTGACCTGTTCTTCACTCCCAGGCTTTGCTGACATCCCTGGACTGACCTTCTGTCATTGGGAAACAGTGTGACCAGGCAAAGAGAACCAAGGACTGGAAGTTGTGAGACCTCCTCTGCCACTTACCTTCTGTGTGATCTTAGGCAAGTCACTTAGCTTCCTGCTGCCTCAGTTCCATCATGTATAAAATGGAGATTCAATACCCTTTCTCTCCACCCTTTTGATGCTGAGCCCCATGAGGGCCAGGGACTGTGTCTGATATGATTTGATTGTGCTTATGCTAGTGCTCAATACTGCTGTTATTATTGTTAAAATTCCCTCAGTTACAATTTATCATAGATCCACCCTGTGCACGGTCTGTGAGTGTCCCCACATCTGTGCAATAGAAATTATGGTACTTGCTAAGCATTTACTATGTACCAAGTGCTATACAAGTTAATTAGGTTGGACACACTCCACACACTCCCTGTCCCACATGGGGCTCACAGTCTGAGGAGGAAGGAAGATTTAATCCCCATTTTACAGGTGCAGTAACAGACACAGAGAATTGATTTGCCTAAGATCACACAGCAGACATATGGAAGAGCTGGAATTAGAACCCAGGTCATCTAATTCCCAGGCCCGTGCTCTTTCCATTAGGCCACACTGCTTCTCTGCTTCACATGCAAGAGATGTCCGTAGTCCCTTCCTGACTCTCCACGTTAAAAAGCACCTCAGTGACCTGCTCTCTGGGAGTGATCAGCTGACAAACCTAGGGCCCAACATCCCTGAGCCCTTGGCAAGCCCCTACCACTGGGGAAAGAGTGTTCCCGTGATCCTTAGATGCTGCCAATTGCCAAACCTTTCCTGCTTTTAGGGCAGGATCGGGAAGGAGCTAAACTCCTTGTATTTACCAATTCCAAAGTGCTTAAAGTGCTCCACACACAGTAAGCAGGGAAAAATTACCATTCATTGGACTGACAAAGCCATTTAGCCCTGCCCCTCTGGGAGCCACTTATCTGTCCCCCAGAAAGCAACAGCTTCAAGAAGTTGAGCAGGCAATGTCTTAGTCTGCCCTTCCCCCAGAATGTATTTAGATAAGGAAATAAATGAAACTGAACATCCCTGGCTCTTCCTGTACAAATTTCTCACCCTGGATGAATGGCTATTTCCAAGGAAGTTCAGTTCTCTGTACCTTCTAGGGGCTATCATTTTATCTCATCGAGATGTTCTCACATCCCAGTTCTCTGTACCTTCTAGGGGCTATCATTTTATCTCATCGAGATGTTCTCACATCCCGCTTCACTGTTAATGGAACTCAAATTCAAAAGGAGTCCTGAGAGAGTCTCCCTTTCCATATCAAATCAGGAGGGCAAACACTTCCTTCAGATAAGGGGGACTCATGCTGAGCTAGACACACTGCAGTTCAAGCTTTTAAATTTAAGGATTCTGTTTCATTCTCTGGTGGATTGTAAACCCGGGAGATAACCAGGTGACTTCATCACTAGCTTCACTTTTATTAAAACCCAGAGTTGCTTCCAGGACTAAGAGGCTAGAAGGATAATCAATTTGCTTCTCCTACACAATACATGTAGATTGTGCTATTAATCAATCGTATTTATTGAGCGCTTACTGTGTGCAGAGCACTGTACTAAGCTCTTGGGAAGTACAAGTTGGCAACATATAGAGACAGTCCCTACCCAACAATGGGCTCACAGTCTAGAAGGGGGAGACAGGCAACAAAACAAAGCATGTTTATGTTACGTTTACATTCTGTGGTAGCTGTTCAGAGGCAGTCTGGGACTACAGGAAAAAGGTCCAGGCTTTTTTGTTTTAATGATATTTGTTAAGCACTTACTCTGTGCCAAGTACTGGGGTAGCTACAAGTTAATCAGGTTGGACACAGTTCCTGTCTCATACAAGGCTCACAATCTTAATCCCCATTTTGCAGATGAGGTAACTGAGGCACAAAGTGAAATGACTTGCCCAAGGTTACAAAGCAGACAAGTGGCAGAACCAGGATTACAACCCAGCTCCTTCTGACTCCCAAGCCCTTGCTCTATCCAGTAGACCACTCTGCTTCTCAGGCTTGGAGCCAAAGGGCCTGAATTCTGCCAGTGGGGACAGCAGGACCTGGTCCAGTGGCTATGGTAGTCCCCAACAGTCACCATGAGTGATGATGATGTTGACAATAGTGGTATTTGGCAAACACTTACCATATGCCAAGCACTGTACTAAGTACTAATCAGGTCGGACAAAGTCCCCGATCCAAACGGGACTCACAGTCTAAGGTGGAGGTTGAACAGTTATTGAATCCCCATTTTACAAGTGAGGAAATTAAGGAACAAAGAAGTTACATGACTCGCTCATAGTCACACTGCAGGCCATTGGCAGAGCCAGGCTCAGAACCCAGTCCTTGCTCTTTCCACTAAGCCATGCGCTTGAAAGGCAGCATGGCTTAGTGGAAAGGGCCCGGGCTTGGGAGTCGGAGGTCATGGGCTCTAATCACTTGTCTGCTGAGTGACTTTGGGCAAGTCACAACTTCTCTGTGCCTCAGTTCCCACATCGGTAAAATGGGTATTAAGACAGTTATCCCTTGTGGGACAACCTGATTACCTTATACCTGCCCTAGTGCTTAGAACAGTCCTTGGCACATAGTAAGTGCTTAACAAATGCCATTATTATTATTATTATTATTATTATTATTATTCTCTCCCTTCCTGCAGAAGAATAGGATGAAGAGGATCCAGGAAGCACATGGATTTTTTTAGTTCCCTTCCCCCAAGGGTGCTGCCTACGTCCGTCTGCCTGACCAGATGGGAGTGAAACACTCTTTCCCTACTGTGATGGTCATGATATAAAGACTAGGGATTAGTATATGAAGTTTACATTATTAAATTATATATATGGGAATAGGAGCAAACAAATGAAAAGAATTACCAATTAACAATTCCCTACTGTGATGGTCATGATATAAAGATTAGGAATTACTATATGAAGTTTACATTAATAAGTTATATATATGGGAATAGGAGCAGACAAATGAAAAGAATTAACCATCATCATGTGGAGGGCACAATCCCTCAGGAGAAATGATCCTTGGAGACAACAAATAGGACAACAAATTAGCATCATACAAGGAAAGGAGCCTGCAGCTGAGCAGATGTTATGAAAACCAATCTCAGGCTAGCAGGAAATAGTCAGACTTAATATTCCAAGACACATGGCCTATATAAGACGTTGCTTTTGCAAAGAGCAAGTTTGCTTCACTCATTCAATCATATTTGAGTGCTTACTGTGTGCAGAGCACTGTACTAAGCGCTTGGGAAGTACAAGTTGGCAACATATAGAGACGGTCCCTACCCAACAGCGGGCTCACAGTCTAGAAGGGGGGCAGAGACAACAAAACAAAACATATTAACAAAATAAATAGAATAGTAAATATGTACAAGTAAAATAGAGTAATAAATATGTACAAACATATACAGGTGCTGTGGGGAGGGGAAGGAGGTAGGGCGGGGGGATGGGGAGGAGGAAGTGGGGAGGAAAGAGGGAGCTCAGTCTGGGAAGGCCTCCTGGAGGAGGTGAGCTCTCAGTAGGGCTTTGAAGGGAGGAAGAGAGCTAGCTTGGTGGTTGTGCGGAGGGAGGGCATTCCAGGCCAGGGGGAGGAGTGGGCCGGGGGTCGACGGCGGGACAGGTGAGAACGAGGCACAGTGAGGAGGTTAGTGGCAGAGGAGCGGAGGGTGCAGGCTGGGCTGGAGAAGGAAAGAAGGGAGGTGAGGTAGGAGGGGGTGAGGTGATGGACAGCCTGGAAGCCGAGAGTGAGGAGTGAATCTTTGCCTGATGCATAGGTTGATTGGTAGCCACTGGAGATTTTTGAGGAGAGGAGTAACATGCCCAGAGTGTTTCTGCACAGAGATGATCCAGGAAGCGACGTGAAGTATAGATTGAAGTGGAGAGAGACAGGAGGATGGGAGATCAGAGAGGAGGCTGATGCAGTAATCCAGTAGGGATAGGATGAGAGATTGAACTAGCAGGGTAGCAGTTTGGATGGAGAGGAAAGGGCGGATCTTGGTGATGTTGCGGAGGTGAGACCGGCAGGTCTTGGTGACGGATTGGATGTAAGGGGTGAACGAGAGAATAGAGTCGAGGATGACACCAAGGTTGCGGGCTTGTGAGACGGGAAGGATGGTAGTGCCGTCAACAGTGATGGGAAAATCAGGGACCAAGACTCCCTCCCACAAAAATGAAAAAGCTGATCAAATACCAACAGGAAACCAGTTTGTTTTACTTCACCATATCTTTTCACAAAATTCAGCTTGCCTCCATTTTTTGATCTGCTGAGCTCTTTTTTCTTGTGCTTGCTTTAAATATTCTGGAAAAGTGAATTGACTGCTTACAAGAGAGCACAGATCAGTAACTGGAAACTGAAGGCTGCCCATCCACAAAATGATACAAAAAAGAAGAAAACTGACATGGAAGAGAATTCTTGGTGCATCTGAAGAACACGGGCAGTACACAAAATGAATTGTTTAGAGAGTATATCTTATTGGTCTATTAAAGTCTCATTTGTCATCTGATAAAGGTCAAGGCAGGAGATAGTTTCTTGTCCACGAGTGACTTTATAATGGTTCTATCCATATTTAGTAGTGACTTTCTCTAAAATGAGATTTATGAGTTTGGACTAGGCTCTTGCTCTGAGGTCCTTTCCCAACTACTTCTTGGAATTCTGTAAACTTTTCAGCCATTTGGCATTTTGAATTTTATGTACAAAATGGGCACATCAGTGATGTGGTTAATCGCATTTGGAGTCGCTCTATCTGCCTCCCAAATAATCTTTCACAGCTGTGAAGATATTCAAATGCAAATCTTTCCAAAATATGTTGCTGGCATGAGATTGTAAACATTTTACCGGAGCAATATTAATGTGGGGTTGTCACATTTGAAATATAGAAATAAACATTACTGTTTCATTGCATTTGATTTTCTCTGGGGAAACATTTGTAAATGCATCCAAAGTGCTGAGTGCGTATGATAATGTACCTTTGCACATCTCCTGAATCAATGAAACTGGAAAACATACTAGGGAGAAACAGCAAATTCTCTTGTTGGTCCAAGTAAAAACACACAGCATTTTGCAACAACAAGAAAGGAAGGGCTAAGTTTCAAGTATAATTATTGCCATCTGATTATCGCTGGTTGGCCTGAATGTGAATTCAGTGGCAGCCACCCTGTCAGACTTCCATGCTTGGTTTCAGATCTGTGAATGATGACTAAAGTTCAACTCCAGACCACCCTCTCAATCAATGGCATTTACTGAATGCTTACTGTGTGCTAAGCACTTGGGAGAGTACAATCCAATCAAGTTGTTAGACATGATCCCTGCCCACAAGGTGTTTACAGTTTAGAGGGGGAGATGGGACTTTAAAATATTTTAGATGGGGGAAATGGCAATTGATTCTATTTACTGAGCACTGACTGTTTGCAAAGCACTGAACTAGGTGCTTGGAGAGTACAATAACAGAATTGGTAATAATAACGATGGCTCTTAAGTGCTTACTATTTGCAAAGCACTGTTCTAAATGCTGGGGAGGTTACAAGGTGATCAGGTTGTCCCAGAGGGGGCTCACAGTCTTCATCCTCATTTTACAGATGAGGTAACAGGCACAGAGAAGTTAAGTGACTTGCCCAAAGTCACACAGCTGACAATTGGCGGAGCCGGAATTTGAACCCATGACCTCTGACTCCAAAGCCCATGCTCTTTTCCACTGAGCCATGCTGCTTCTCAGTGGAAAAAGTGTGGGCCTGTAACATGGTAGACATGTTAAATGCCCACAAGCTTACAGTCTTGAGGGGGAGACTAATAAAATTGTGGATACGTATATAAGAACTCTGGGGCTGAGAGGAATAAAAAAAAAGGGAGAAGAGAAAGATATGCACATAAATACTGTGGGGCTTCAATCACAATCCCTACCCCACATAGGGTTCACAATCTAATGGGACAGAATAGTAATAATAATCACTGTACAATGTGCTGAGATAGATATAAAATAATGAGGTCAGGCAGTCCCCATTCCACATGAGGTTCGCAGCCTAGGTAGGAAGTAGAAGAGGTATTGAAATCCCATTTTACAGAGGAGTTCACTGAGGCACAGAGAAGGGAAACGATTTGCCGAAGGTCCACACAGCAGACATGTGGCAGAGCTGGTATTAGAACCCAGATCCCTTGACTGCCAAGCCCATGCTCTTTCCACCAGGCCATTCTGCTCCCTCTAGGCTGATAGACTCCAAGGGTCCCAAAACCTAAAAAGACCAGTTTTAAATTTCAGACCCATCAATTTCTCAATTGCCCTACAAGAATTGGAAATCTGGTCACTTTACTTTCTGGTTCCTGGAGCTAAAATTATCTGGGACCTGCCCTGAGAGGTGACAAATATGAATCAAAGTCTTATGGAACTAGATCTTAAGGAAACTTTTGAAAGCAGGATTAGGACGCTTCCTCAAGTCTTCAGTTCACAGAAAATTCCTACAAGCTTCCAAGTGCAATGCAACACACACATTTAGATTTTCCTAAGTGTGTTTTCGCTACAGCTTTGGGATAGAACTGTGTCAGAAGTAGATGTGTTGCGGGAAGAATGCTTCATGTAAAGTCAGGATATGATAGTAATGTAGGAAGAAACAATTGAGCAAGGCAGGTGGCATTGCTCCTCGTGAACTACAACTTGAGTTTATTTAACGTGGGGCTCCACCAGTATTTCACCTCCATGTTGTAGGAGAATTGAGTGTGTTCTTGTCCTCTGCACTTGAGGACAAAACTACTGACAGTGAAGTTCACCACTGAGATTTAACAGAGCCAGAGTTAGAAGCCAATCAAATCTGATGCTCCAACACCAAAATAAACCCAGCCCCGAAGGAGTTTATTCAGTCCTTCTTTGATTTCCCCACTTTGGGTCTTAGAAAGCTTCTTTTGTTTCTTGGGCTTTGGGATGGAAAACTGATTTGTAACAGCTTGCAGAAAATCTTGTAAAAATCCCCCCATGAAGTAAACTGGAATGCAAGCACAGGGTTCAAGGTCTAGCACTACATCACAATGAGCCAAAATGGCTGAAAAAGCATCTAAAAGGGGGAAGAAAAAATAAAAAATGGATGCTACAGTCATCTCCCACAGCAGGGAATTGGATCATCAAAAATTCTCTGGCTCTGTAGCAGCTGGCTGTGGTGCAGAGGGGAGAACTGGTTGAGTGACGCTATTCTGATTAAAAAGTGGCAACATCAACTCATTTGTATTTCACCTGCCCCACTCTCACTTCACTCTGCATCCATCAATGCAATTGATTCATAACTGGGAGCAACAATATCTTTGTTTTTCCTTAGTCATTATTGATTCATTACACAATTTCTAAAATGGTTCCCCCCATTAAAAGGAGCCAGAGGACCCTAGTAAAGCAAACAACATTGACTAAAATGCATCTATAAAACCCTTGACATCAGCACTAAGACCACACAAAATTTCATTAACAGCGACCATTATTTTATTATTCCTCACAGGTCACCATCTTAAAGATATACCTATGTAATTAAGTATTGAGCTATTTTAGGTTTTTTTTTTTTATATACTCACCTTACTTCTAGACTGTTGGTGTATATATAACTGGAAGAAATAACCAGAAGCCTTCTGGTCTACCTAATTACCTTCAGCTGTGCTATATCTAAGTCATATAGATTATACTTAAATCTGAGTTGACTTTTCTCACACATACACACCACCGACACAAAAAAAAAGGCCTCAAGGAAAGGTAATTTTCCAGTCTTCCTTTGTAGCCCATTGTACTAGGTAATGTCCCACTGTCAGAAAATTCTTCTTCATTTAACCTAAATTCAGTTTTGGTTAATGTCTGTTATCTTTAATATAGATAGAACACCTCTGATATCCATGAGAATGCCAGATGCTCCACTAGACTGAAAACTCCTTGAAGGCAGGCATGAAAAGCAGCACGGTCTAGTGGGTAGAGCACAGGACTGGGCATCAGAAGGACCAAGCTTCTAATTTCGGCCCCACCACTTGTCTATTGTATGACCTTGGGCAAGTCACTTCTCTGTGACTCAGTTACCTCATCTGTAAAATGGGGATTAAGACTATGAGCCCTAGGTGGGACACAGACTGGGTCCAACCTGATTAGCTTGCATCTACCCCAGTGCTTAGTACAGTGCCTGGCACATAGTAAGTGCTTAAATAGCAACAATAAAAAAGGGGGATTGGGCCTACCAACTCTATTGCACTCTCCTGAGTGGTCAGTACAGTGCTCTGAACATGCAAGCATTCAATAAATACCATTGATTATGAATAGTAAAGTCCACTCCTGTAACCAATGGACAAGCCCCCGTTCCATTCCCAAAGTGTTTGGGAATTAAGAAATGAGGGAAGGAATGGATTATCATGCTCATGGTGTACATAGCGTCACCTTCTTTCTTTATCCTTTCAGCTGGGTTCCCTCTGGGACTGGGACTGCCACATATGAGGAGAGAGGCAGGAGCGAAACACACCGCACCCACATATCTTATGTGTAAAACCTGTTCATGGCAGTAGGGCATTTATTAATAATGGCATTTATTAAGCATTTACTATGTGCATAGCACTGTGCTAAGCACTGGGGAGGTTACAAGGTGATCAGGTTGTCCCACGGGGGGCTCACAGTCCTAATCCCCATTTTACAGATGAGATAACTGAGGCACAGAGAAGTTAAGTGACTTGCCCAAAGTCACACAGCTGACAGTTGGCAGAGGCAGGATTTGAACCATGATCTCTGACTCCAAAGCCCGTGCTCTTTCCACTGAGCCACGCTGCTTCTCAGTGTAGGGGCAGGGAGGCACAGCGGTGAGGGAGGAGTTGAGAGTATGGCAAAATGAATGGGAGCTCACCACAACCTGAGCAGAATTTAGCACACACAACACACAAATTGAGCAGAATTTAGCACAAAATGAACTCCAGATCCAAGACACATTCAGTTGCAAACTGAATAAAAGTCCTGACAAAGATCAACCCTGGTATAATTTAGGCTGAAAGAGTGGACAGAGGTTAAAATTTGTCTCAGGATTGTGAAGTTCCACAACCCTTCCCCTGGGAACTTCCCCCACCCACGACCCCCTAAAAAACAAACAAACAAAGCCAGAGATGAGAAATGAAATTGCTTGCAGGCTTAAGGGGAGGAGGAACTGTACCAGCAAGTCATTATGCTCTTAAATCCTCTTCTTCCCACTGCTGACACAGCCACAACAGAATTGTTTTTCCAGGGCTTCCCCAGCTTCCCACCCCCAACCCCACTTAATGTTAGTCCTGCCCATACCCTGAGAAAATCCTACCTAGGTTTGGGAATACCATAAAACATTTTCAGATGCAAGATCTCTATGTCTTTTGGTATATTTAATTACTTGCCTGAAAAACAGTAAACATTTCTCTAGTTTGAGAGAGGGCACAACTCATTTCTCATTTCCTGCATGTCTCTCAAAAAGCAGATGTTCAACGTAACCCAGTACCTCATCACTGATTTTTGCCTTCTGTAGGGTTCAACCTGGAATCAGGCGCTAAGTGGAGATTTTGTAGCCTATATCCTTTGACAACCTTCTACAATATCTGCCATAAAAATATATTAAATTAACTTTAAATCTAATCCAACTAAGAGAAACAGAGGAAGAGAATAAATTAGAGGATGTCAAGTTACACCACATTTTAGTCACTTTAATTTGTAGTTACAAGCATGTTACAATTTGTTGCCTTTAATGTGCTCTGCAGCTTTTACAATTTCCTTCCCATAGATGACAACAAAAAAACCCTACACACCCAGGCAACTGAGAACATTTAATTTTCATGATTCATCAACACCTATATTTCTAGAGTACACATGTCAATAAATTCACTTTTTAGTCCATATAGAAAGGAGCAAATTAAATGTTTAGCTTCAGAAGGAATAAGCTCTGATCTCTAGTAGATACTTGAAATCAAATATAAATAGCGATTCTGATTCTCTTCTGAATAAAGTGTGCCTGGCAGACAAAGTCTCTTCATCTAAGAGTAAACAAGCCAAATATAAGCCTCTCCAAAAGCCCTTTATTGCCAACATTTTATGGTCTTTCATAAAGCAAAAACCCCTAATGTTTTCTTTGACAATGATGAGAAAAGGGCCACTCTGAGTAGATTGTTTCATACGATTCTCTCTCAGCCTGAAAAAGTCTCCATAGGACAGTCCAGAATGAAGCACACTTTAGGTTTTCTTGAGCAATGCAGCAAGTCTGCACTATTTCTATAAGAAATTCAAGGATTTGGGATATTAAAAAGATGAGAAAGTGGATTAAGTTCCTGCTAGCATCCAACGCTGCACGGCCTAGTGAGAAGCAGCAAGGCCTAGTAGAGTACGGGCCTGGGGATCAGAATAACCTGGGTTCTACTTCAAGCTCCACCACTTGCCTGCTGTGTGACCTTGGGCAAATTACTTAACTTTTCTGTGCCTTAGTTACCTCATCTATGGAATAGGGATTAAGACTTTGAGCCCCAAGTGGGACAGGGAATGTGTAGAACCTAATTATTTTGTACCCACCCCAGCACTTAGAACAGTTCCTGTTACATAGTAAGTGCTTAATGAACATCATACAAAAAAAAAAAAAAATCCAAACTGGCTTGGACTGCAAAGAACTAGTGTGAAAGATTTCTTTCTCCATTTCAACTTTTTCACAATCATGACATTTTAATAAGTGCTTACTATTTGCCAAGCACTGTGCTGAGTGTTGGAGTGAATAGGAAATAATCAGATGAGATCTGACATAGTTGTGAGCCCCAGTGGGACAAAGACTGAGTTTTCTTTAAGAATTTTTGGTCAGAGGAGGAAGAGATTGTTGGTTTTACCAGCAACTTTGGCATGCATGTGTGCACGTACACACATGCACCCACAAAATCAGTAAAGAGCAAAATATCTCACTTTCCTTCTCTTACCAGTTCCAGAAGAGGAGAATTCCACTCCCTGCTTTGTCCTCTCAGAGTGTAAGCTTGTCTAGATAGCAAGCTCATTGTGGGCAGGAAATGTGTCTATCTACTCTGTTCTTTTGTACTCTCCCAAGCTCTTAATACAGTGTTCTGCACAGAGTAAGCGTTCAAAAAATACCATGGATTGATTGATCAGAGCTCCTCCATCGGAAAGCCCAGGTTCCCTGAAGAGTCACCATTTGCCATTCTTAGTTCCAAGAAAGAGATAGGTAGTGAATGTGCACTCAAGGACTCAGAGAGGGAGCAATTTGAACTCAGAGCCCCTTTCTCCATCAGTAACTTCCTGAAAGAGAAGCAGTGTGGCCTAATGGATAGAGCACAGCCCTGGGAGTCAGGAGGACATGGATTCTAATTCTGGCTCCACCACTTGTCTGCAGTGTGGCCTTGTGCAATTCTTTTAACTTCTCTGTGCCTCAATTACCTTATCTGTAAAATGGGGATTGAGACTGGGAGACTTCTGTGGGACAGGAACTGTGTCCAACCTGATTAACTTGTATCTATCCCAGCACAGACCTGGCACATAGCAAGTGCTGAATACCATAAAAAAAATAAATTGAATCATATGGGCTGGATGGTTTTGAATCATACAAGGATGTCATTTAACCTTCCAGTTACTGCCTGTTCCGCCATAATGTACAATAATTGTATTATCTGTTACGAGACAAGCTCTGTGCTCAATTTTGGGGTAGGAAATACAATAAAAAATATCAGATATGGTTCCTGTCCCACATGAAGCTTTTAATCTAAGGGTCAGGAAGAACAGATATCTTACCCCATTTTACAGATGAGAAAATTTAGGCATAGGGAAGCCAAAGTAATGTGCCCAAGTCACAGAGCAGACAATTGGCAGAGCCAGGATTAGAATCATGATCTGCTTCTATTTCTCTCTAGCCCCCCTGCTAGTAGTAGTAGTATTTATTGAGCACTCACTGGGTGCAATGCATTGAACTAAGCACCCAGAGTTCATCTTCTGGCCCTTGCTGACCTGATCCTGAAATGGCCTGCTCAGTAAACCCAGGCACACTTGCAATGGCTGCTTTAAAAATAATAATAAAATTGGGACATGTAAGTTATTACAAAAAATAAAATTCATTCAATTGTATTTGAGCACTTACTGTGTGCAGAACACTGTATTAAGTGCTTAGAAACTACAATAAAGCAGTAGACAATCCCTTTCCACAACGGGTTTACAGTCTAGAGGTGGGGGGACAGACACCAAAGTAAGTAAAGAGGCATCAATAGAAATAGAATTATAGATATGTACATATGTGCTGTGGGGGGAGGAGAGAAAAGGGAGAGAGTCAAGGTGATGCAGAAGGGAGGGGGAGCTGAGGAAAAGGGGGTTTCATCTGGGAAAAAAAAAAGGCACAGATCTGTAGTAGCTAAACCAGGGCAAGATCAGGTAATCTACAAAAATGTCAATTGAAATATGTATATCCTAACCAAACATACCTAGTTCTTCCATAACATTAGCTTTTCACTATATAATTTGACTAGCATGACCTTAATGAACAAGGGAACAGTCATCCAACACTGCAAGCCCAATTGGATAGAACAAGCCACAGTATTGGGGAAAAAAAAACAACAAACCCAAACTTGGGTGGTAAGGACACAGAATCAGTCAAGTCACATGTGAGTTTCTTTAAAGGAGGTGGGGAAGGGTAGGGAGGGAGGGAGGGAAGGGAGATGAGGGCTTGTCAGGAATTCAACCACTTTAATTTTCCTACCAAGACACTGCAGTTTATCTCCAGCTGGGTTAAATAATCTAGGGGTGCTCCTTATTTTCCAGTTCTCAGTTCCCTTTGAACAAGGCAGAACTAGTTCTGCCTCCATTTTACTTTCATGTTAACTGAGTAAAAGACTTAGTAAATTTAATCTGACTCAGTGCTCTACATATGTTTCAATTTTCTTCCATGTTCACTCATGCCTAAATATAGTAAATGGGTTACCATCTGACAGAAAAAAAAACAGGCATCTTCTTGAATGATTCATTATGCTCAGACCTTAAGGTTCACTAGATAGGTAAAGGAAACTTTCAGATTATTTTTCTCTACTTGTAATGACAGTCTAGGTTTTCCTTCCAGCCTTCTAAATTTTGCAATGTTTTGACTTATGTAATACTCTCCCCCTCCTCCCCACAGGCTCCAAGAAGATTGTGTGATGCCTTAAAAAGAAGAGAAATGACTCCCTGGCTAGTAATAATAGAAAGAGACTAGCAGTGACATCCGCACCTCTCAGAGGTCAAAGCGCTTAGTGGGCATTGACTCATCAATATGCAAAGCATTCCTGTGCTCTTTGCCAAAGCTCCTTTGATTAGCCTAGAGAGAGAGAGAGAGAGAGAGAGAGAGAGAGAGAGAGAGAGAGAGAGAGAGAGAGAGAGAGAGAGAGAAAGAGAGAGATAAATATAAATCTCTCTCTCTCTCTCTATATATATATGTATAGGCTAATCAAAGGAGCTTTGGCAAAGAGCACAGGAATGCTTTGAATATTGATGAGCTAATACCCACTAAGCGCTTTGACCTCTGAGAGGTGCGGATATCAATGCTAGTCTCTTTCTATTATTACTAGCCAGGGAGTCATTTCTCTTCTTTTTAAGGCATCACACAATCTTCTTGGAGCCTGTGGGGAGGAGGGGGAGAGTATTGCATAAGTCAAAACATTGCAAATGTATATAAATATATCTCTCTCTATCTCTCTCTCTCTCTCTATATATATATATCTTTAATGGAATTTCCTCAAGATATGAGAGGCCTTCTGGCTATTCAGAATGTATGAGGGAGCTCAGCAGGCCACTGTAGAATTTTCTTGTTTTAGGTCAGAAACCCTAGAGAGACTGTGAGCCCACTGCTGGGTAGGGACCGTCTCTATGTGTTGCCAACTTGTACTTCCCAAGTGCTTAGTACAGTGCTCTGCACACAGTAAGCACTCAATAAATACTGATTGAATGAATGAATGAAAAGCCCATCACCCACAATCATTTCCTCTGCTTTCAGTCTGAGGTCTACCTAAACCAGAAGCAGATCGTGTATTTGGGCCTGGGAGTCAGAAGGTCATGGGTTCTGGTCCTGGCTCTGCCATTTTGTCTGTTGTGTGACCTTGGGCAAGTCACTTCACTTCTCTGGGCCTTGGTGACCTCATCTGTAAAATGGGGATTGAGACTGTGAGCCCCACTTGGGACAGGGACTGTTTCTAACTCGATTTGCTTGTATCCACCCCAGCTTTTAGTATAGAGCCTGTCACATAGTAAGCACTTAAATACCATCATTATTATTACTACCAGAGCTGGCTTTCTGCCTTCTTCTCAGAAGCTTCTGGGGAAAAATCTGAAAGGGGTGAGGGGCGGGGGCATGTCTTCCATCAGGAACAATAGAGGGGTCTTGATCCTAAGATTTCAGAACTTTGAATCTGTAAAAAGGAATTGATTATAGTAACTCTTTCCTGCCAGTCATGTTCCTGCTGGGGCACAGAGGGAAGTGAGTGAGTAGAGGGGCAAAGGATGCAGTACATTGTCAACTACAATCAGTGCTATTTATTAAGCACCTATGAGTAGAGAGAGCATTCTTTAAAATTGTATTTGTTGAACACTTACTATATGTCAGACACTGTCCTAAATACTGGAGTAGATACAAAATAATCAAGTTGAACACAGTCCATGTCCCACATGGGGCTCACAGTCTTAATCCCCATTTTCAGATGAGGTAACCGAGGCACAGAGAAGTTACATGACTTGCCCAAGGCCACTCAGCAGACCAGAGACTGACCTGACATTAGAACCCAGGTCCTTTTGACTCCCAGACTCATGCTCCGTCCATTAGGCTAAACTGTTTCTCATTTCACTCATGTTCTGCAGCTCCAGGCAGAAGCAGGACAAGAACCCAGGCTTCCTGATTTCCAGAGCAGTGCTCTGGCCACTGGACCAAAGGAAGAGCTGGGGAAAAGAATGACAATCTCTTCTCATAAGGTTTCAGTTACATATTCACTGCCTGAAATTTCTTCCCTTTGTTTCCACTATCTCTGTTCTGGAAGGGGTTATGAACTTAAATGCTGGTTCTCAGTGGGATGGTTTACCTTCCTAATTAAAAAAAAAAATCTGTATACTTAAGTTATCACCACTGAGCCTTCTTCTCTGGGGACTAAATTCCAGCTAACATCTGTCTAGCCACATATTTGAATCCAGTTTCAAGTTTACCAAGAGAAAATATCCATATTTAAGCAAAAATACTACAGAACATATTGAGGGTGAGTGTTTTTCTAGAATATGAAAGAGATATTGGAGCCAAAAAAAGTGCAATCTCACTGTGTATTCTCACTCCCTAACTAATCTAGCCCTGATAAAGCTGTCACCTCCTTGCCCAGAGCCAAAAACCATTTATTCTAGGTGAAAAGAAAAAGGACACCCAGTTCATTTATCAAGTTCACTTGTCTTATGACTCACCAAGGGAGTTAAGCATTTGCATGGGTTGGTGAATTTTGGGTGGCTGTACTAAACCATTCTATCCAAAGGGAAAAAAAAAAAAAGGTTTCGGCCACATACATGATGAATGAAACAAGTACTGTTGCATAAGAGATTGGTTTCTAGGCTCACTTTCACTGATCTAT
The DNA here is from genome assembly GCF_015852505.1 of Tachyglossus aculeatus. Lineage (NCBI taxonomy): Eukaryota > Metazoa > Chordata > Mammalia > Monotremata > Tachyglossidae > Tachyglossus > Tachyglossus aculeatus. The sequence goes on along the minus strand of NC_052078.1, from coordinate 9,616,929 downwards.
CAAGGCTGCGACACCAAGATTAAAGCCAAAACAAGTCTCAGCTTCTGCTGATAGCATCTGTCTTCACTTTCCACCCCTGGGAAATGGTGGGTTTGGAGGAGGCAGTGTCAGACCCGGCAGTTTCTCTTCTGAAAAAAAAAAAAAAAACAAAACACTGGTGCCACTTCGTTCTCTAAAGATTTTCTTTTGGCCGCCTGAACTTTCTGGGTGGAAGAGTATCCTGTTGAAAATCCCCAACCAGGCAAACATCTTTGAATCAGAAAATAGGAATGAGGAAATACTGGACTGTAGCCTCTAAGGGCAGGGAAGGCGGGGGGTCTTGCTTGTATCACACTCCCCCCAAGATGAGGGCACTCAATAAATACTGTTGACTGATTGGGAAAGAGGGCTAGAAAAAAATTTTCCCTTAGAGTTTACACCAAGAGGGAGGTGGTGCCAGCAGCTGCTGTGTGTTGGATTCTTTTTCAAAAGAGAAAGAAGTTTCACAACCCCAAAGGCATCTATTCTGCCATTGTCATGATGTTATTTATTAAACACTATATGCAAAGCACTGGAGAGTAAATAAAAAGATACTTAGATTCGATGCTGTCCCCTTCCACCTCAGTTTAAGAGGAAGGGGGAAAAACATTTCATTTGCCTCATTTCGTAGAAGAGGAAACTGACTTACAGAGAGGTTAGGTGGCTTGCTAAAGCTTACACAGCAGGCAAATGGCAAAACTGGGATTAGAATCTAAGTATTCTGCCTCTTGGTCCCAATTTCTTTCTACTAAGCCATGCTGTCTCTCTAAACTCAAATAACTAGGTAATACCAGACAAAAATCTGAAGTTGGAGAATTGGGGGGTGCTAGGAAAAAGGTGCACATTGTTAAAGTTGAATTGAAAAATTCAACAATAATTGTGGTATTTGTTCAGCACTTACTATATGCAAAGCACTGCATTAAGCACTGAGATTGATGCAATATTAACAGAAAAGACAATTTTCCCCCCTTGGGGCTAACAGTCTGAGGGAAGGAGAACAAGTATTTTATCCCCATTTTACCAGAGGTAACAGGTACAGAGAAGTTAAGTGACTTTCCCAGGGTCACACAGCAGGCACGTGGCAGAGTCAGGATTAGAACTCAGGTCCCTTGATTCCTAGGCCCATGCTCTTTCTACTAGGCTATTCTGCTTAAAGGAGAAGAGAATAGATCGGAATACATACACAATTTCAAGGGAGCAGCAGGAGAAACATGGCCTAGCAGATAGAACATGGGAGTCAGAGAACCTGGGTTCTAATCCCAGCTCTGCCTCTCATTTGCTGTGTGACTTTGGGCAAGTCACTTAACTTCTCAATGCCTCAGTTACCTTATCTAAGACTGGGCCCTATGTAGAAATGGACTGTGACCAACCTGATCAGCTTGTATCTACCTCCAAACTTAGTACAGTGCCTGGCACATAGCAAGCACTTTTTTATAGCATTTATTAAGCACTTACTATGTGCAAAGCACTGTTCAAGCACTGGAGAGGTTACAAGGTGATCAGGTTGTCCCACGTGGGGCTCACAGTCAATCCCCATTCTACAGATGAGGTAACAGGCACAGAGGAGTGAAGTGACTTGCCCAAAGTCACACAGCTGACAATTGGCAGAGATGGGATTTGAACCCATGACCTCTGACTCCAAAGCCCGGGCTCTTTCCACTGAGCCAAGCTGCTTCTCAAGTACCCTAAAAAAAAAAGAGGGGGCAGGTCCTGAGGCTACTCCCACCCCAAGACACAGTCGGTGCAAGTGAGTGGGGGCATAGGATCACAGTGCCTGGGCTACAAAAGCAGCCTAGCAAACATTTGTGCAAATGCTTGGGTTTTTGAACATGCCTCCCGTCTCCGGATGCCCCTGTAATCCAACCCATAAATTGTTCTCGACTCTCCACTAGGCCACTGCTGAGACGTAGCATGGCCTAGTGGAAAGAGTTCAGCCCTGGGAGTCAGAGGACCTGGGTTCTAATCCTGGCTCGGCCACTGCCTCCTGTATAAACTTCAGCAAGTCACTTCACTTTCCTATGCCCCAGTTTTCTCATCTGTAAAATGGGGATTAAATTACTGCTCACCCTCCTAGACTGCAAGCCCCACCGGGGTCAAGAACTGTGTCCAGTCTGATTACCTTGCCTCCACTGTTCCCCGCTCCACCCCACCAGGTAGGGCAGAGAAAAGTAGCAGCAGGAAGCTGGCGTCTCTACCAAAGCTCAGGAAAGCTTTGACAAAAAAAACCCACTCATTCTAGTAGAACCTGGTCGACAGGAGAGGAGCATTCAATACTGTCAGTTACAAGTGGAGGTATGGGAGACAAGGAAGAATTGAGAATCTCCCTCTCCTTTCCAACCCCAGGCCATCACCCACGGTGTGAAGCCTAGGGGAGGGTTTATGGCAAGAAAGAGGAGGCTCTGCATTCCACAGCAGCAATGGCCCTCTCCCAGCCTTTCCCTACCCCCAGCCCCTTCACCAATTCCTTATTGGTTTAGCCTCTGAGGTGGGTGGGAAAACTGGAGAACGGAGAGGAGAAAGGAAGAGGGAGGCAGGTGGGGGAGATGTCCAACCAATAACACCATAGACTGTGGTCAGATAAGTTATTTTCCTCATCCTAGGTTTGAGTACACACCAGGCATTCATTCGTTTGGTCACAGGCTTACTCATTCTTTTCGTCACTGGCTTTGCAAGTAAGCCTCCGCAGAATGACGGTTTTTAATAGTGACTCTACCACTTCTTTCCATGAGTATCCACACCTTTTGTGTGAAGCATCGGAACTATTTCTATCCACTGTGTAGGGAAATGAAGATCAAGGGGGTATTAGGATTGCATAAATTTACAAAAGTCTTCATCCTAGGCTTTTGATCAGTCCTCAGGAGTTACCTCTTCCAAGCATTAAATAGCATTTCCAAAAGCTAAACACCTGCTAATTGTTGTTAGAGTAATGCAAATATTAGCCCTTCTCTATTATTTACCTTTAAATATATGCTGCATTTCTACTCTGCTCTCTGCTGCCCCAGTTATTCCTTTTGTTAACATAATTTGGTGAAATACAGGATTTTACATCAAACCCATTTAACTGACACAAATAATAGGCAAGCAATTTCCACAGTGAAAAGAAATGTTAAGACCGGATAGTTGGCTTTTTAAAGCACGACAGATGCCACACTAAATTATAAACTCTTCAAGTTTAGGGCCCACATGTAATAATCCCTCTGACACCCTTAAAGCCTCATCCAGAGCTCTGAATATAGAGGTCGCTCAATAAATACTGTTGGCTGCCTGCTTAAATGTTCCCAAGAGGATGCTTCCTAGAGCATTAGACCAAGGTCAAACTCCAGGTTATCAGAAACACCAGTGAAGTACTTATTCCAGGTCAGACAAATCTCTAGATAAAGAATCATGTAATTAGGGAGATAGTTCAGAAAATTCTCTAAAACACTTTCTTGGTAATGGATGAGCTGATGTCATTGCTTTTTACCATTCCTTTCATCCTTGGCATGTCACAGGCGATTTATAGTCATCTATTAGCTCATGATAAGCATGATTATCTGCATTTTTACATGGAGAGATATGGAAAGATTATGGGACAGGTAAGAACTGGACTTCAGGAGCTTCTGTTCACAGGGTTTTAACTACTCCCTACCAATTTAAGCTGAAAGAAAAAAAAATAGCCCACTCCACCAACTAATGCTGTAAAGGATAATTTGGACTCTAAGGATTTGGGGGAAATTCCTTATCAGTTGGACACATCTATTCCATTCCACCAGGTTAGTCTACAGATCCACTGAGTCTAAGCTTACTCACAATGCTCCATCCTGTTGTATTTTGAATCTGACAGTCCTGACTAAAGATACAGTTTTTACAAAACATTTGTGCCCTAAGTCTGAACATTGCAAATCAGAGCCCCTTTTCCCATAAGAACTATATTATAAATGGGACACACTGCTCCTGAACTATGGTAGAGACTCTTTTTTAACCAAAACGTTTACTAGAATGATGTATTCAAACAATAACACAGCTACAGTAATAAATGCCCATGCTCCCAGAGCTAAGTGGCATAAAGGAGGATAGTGTTGTAAAGTCAAAATCAATATGTTGCAAAGCTATAACAGGGTATAAATTGAGGTGTTTTGCTTTTGTGGCATTTGTTTAGTGTTTACTATTTGCCAAGCACAGTATTAAGCAATGGGGTAATTACAAGATCATTAGGTCAGTCAGAGCCTAAGTAGGAAGGAGAATAGGTGCTGAATCCATTATTTTACAAATAATGGAAACTAAGGTACTAAAAAAAATGAAGTGACTTGCCCAAGGTCACACGGGCTTAGAACCCAGATCCTCTGACTTCAGGCCTGTGCTCTTTCCACATGGGGCAGTTCATCCTAAAAATCCAAGTCTTCCATCAAGGACTTAATGACAAGAACTTTCTTTCACAGAATTATATGATGCAGCAAGCTGGATTGGCAAAAAAAAGCTGGGGTTCTAAACAAATGGTGGTCTAGTTGGTAACAATCCTGCAGCGATTTTTTAAGATTTTCAGATGAAAACAATGAGTTTTGCCATTTATTGAAAACAGTTTGAAAGAGGCCTCCAGCTAAATATCTGCGAGATGCCAGTTCAAATCAGACAAGAGAAGTCGGAGGGAGGCGGCAGCTGTGTTCATCTCAAATATTGATCGACTTACATTTGCTGAGTCAGGTTCCTGCAGCATTTAAATTTCTCCCTGGAAGTGAAATAGGCACTTGGAAGCTGAACTATTCTTCCAGGCCATTAGGGTGCCATTTAGCAAATCCTTGCTTCATTGCACTAAATGGTTCCTGGGAGTCCAAGTGTCTCAAATTAATTAATTGCTATTTATAGTGCTTCCAAGAAAGTGATCCTGGCCCTGCCCTCTGGGAACTTGCATTCTAAAAGCACCACATTATACATCAATGCACCACACACAGTAAGTGCCCAATAAATAGCATTAATTGATCTTTCTAGAGTGCCAAATTATTATGATAGATTGCCTTCTACATATTTAAAGTCTGCACTGTGGAGTGAATGGAAGGGGTTTGTGCCATTAAGGTGATGAGCTGGTAGGTCCTGTTCAATTCACCTATTTTAAGTGCTTAAATACAAAAATACTACTACTAATAATAGTAATAAAGAGAAATCTTCCTGAAGGACTCCAAAGGAAAAAGTTCATCTTGAACAACAAAAATGTAACCCTGTCATTTCCAATCAACATGGAATTTCTTCCCTGCTATCAGGGAGGATTGTAGGATTAAAAAAAAAGCACTACAACTTAAACATATTGTTTCCAGGACTCACAACTGACTACTTTCTCTGGGCAGTTTCAATAATTCAAGTGCTTCCTATAACTCCTTTACAACCCCATGTTTACCCATACTTGGAAAAACCATTGCTTTGGAATTTAACTGGATTTGCCCAATCCAGTTTATGAGATTTCTTTATTACATCCAGTGTAACTGCACCAGCCAGAAGAGTGTGATTCATGAGTGAAAATAATTCTTCAAGTTTTGACGATGCCCTATCTTCACTTGATCAGGCTCAAAAGTCCAAATCCCAAATTAGAAGGGAAATTTTAGGTTTCTGGGCCCTGATACAAAAGTCCAAGATTTAACTACCTGAGTACTCTCTCATTCCCCCACCTCCCCTTTTCTGCTTGTTGGCTCACAACTCCTTGGGGAGAATTAGGGAATGATCCTTTACCTTAGAAGACGGATTAATCTGAATTTTAACTATTCAGAATGTCCTTCCTAGTCATGAATTATGCATCATCTAGATGGAAAAGTTACAGCAGAAATCCTTCTTGTTTCATAATTTTATTAAAAAATGTCAAATCAGAGTAATTGTACAATAAATGGCTGTTGGGAAAATGTATTAAACTGCATTTCTACAAGTTGTGGAAATTTCAAGTTAGACAATCAACTTGAGTATAATGAGGGGAAAATTATAATTCAGTGGCCACCATCTCGATTCAGAGCCCATTTCAATGGTAGATTATCTAAAAATTAGCTCAAAATCCCTGTATTTTGAAAGGCACATGAGTTTAAGGGCTTATACAAGTAAAAATGTTGTGAACATGCACAAATCTTCAATGAGTTCTAATCTTGGTCTCTTCGGACATAGGAAGTGGCATGGCCTAGTAGAAAAAGCATGGGCCTGGGTTCTAAGGGCAGCTCCACCACATACTTGCCGTGTGACCCTGGACAAGTCATTTAACTTCTCTGTGCCTCAATTTTCTCATTTACAAAATGGGGATTCAAAACCTGATCTCTCTCCTGGACTGAGAGCTTCTCGTGGAACCTGATTATGTTGCACCTATCTTAGTGGTAAGACTCATAGTAAGTGCTTAGCAAATCCCCCAGTTACTATTATTTGGCCTCCACTCTTCCCTCCAAATTACCACTGACTCCAGCTCAGTAATAGCAAGTGTTATGTGTTAAGCATTTACTGAGTGCTAAGCACTGTACTAAGCGGTAGAGTAGAAACAAAAGTAGAAACAGACCGTGAGCTAGATGAGGGACAGGGACTAAATAGGAGGGAGAACCAGTACAGAGCCCCCATTTTACAGAAGAGAAAACTGTAGCACAAAGAATGTAAGCGACTTGCCCAAGGTCACACTACAAGCGAGTGCTGGAGCCAAGATTAGAACCTAGGATCTGAGAAACAGGGTGGGCTAGTGAATAGAGTCATGCCTAGGAGACAGGAGGACCTTGTTCTAATTCTGGCTCCACCTCTTGTCTGCTGTGTGACCTTAAACAAATCACTTCACTTCCTTTTTGCCTCAGTTACCTCATCTGTAAAATCAGAATTAATAATAGTCATTATGGTATTTGTTAAGCATTTACTGTGTGCCAGGCTCTGTACTAAGCACTGGGGTGGTTCCAAGAAAATCAGTCTGGAAACAGTCCCTGCCCCATGTGAGCTCACAGCCTCGATTCCCATTTTACAGATGAGGTAACAGGCACAGAGAAGCGAAGTGACTTGCCCAAGGTCACATAGCAGATAAGTGGCAGAGTCAGGATTAGCACCAAGACCTTCTGACTCCAAGGCCTGTGTTCTATCCACTCCACATGTGGGACAGGGACTGTGTCTACCCTGATGAGCTTGTATCTACCCCAGTGCCTAGTACACTCTCCGGCACATAGTAAGCACTTAAGTTATCATTAAAAACCAAAGTCTTCTGGAACCCAAACCCATACTTGCTCTTCTAGACCGTGAAACACACACATTTGTGCTACCCTAAGTCTGTCTTGTTTATGGGAAGGAAATCCTTCACCCTCTACCCAGCTCTGGTCCTCCGCACTTATGCCTCCTCATTACTTACTGCTTGTGGTTTCCTGCCTTCTCACCTCATAATCCAAAGTGTCCAAGGGAAACATCTTCCCACCAACTCTAACACCCTTCCAGGAGTCTCCCGCTGCGTGATTGGTGCTCTATGGGCTTGGGCTTTAAAGGGGCTATAAATGCAGAGGTTCCTGTTGGTGTATAAAAATCACTAAGCCTAATAGTTTACTGCGTGCTTCTGGAGAAGAGGAGAGGTGGGAACCATCTGTGTATGAGTGAAGGGTAGGGAAAGAAAGCCACGAAGAACAATCATGTGCACCTGGACTCTCTCCTCCCTCAGGAAACATTTCATCAGCAATGGCAATTGTTGAGAGCTTATGGTTTGCAGAGAACTGTATTAAGCACTTGAGAGAATACAACAGAGTTGGTAGACAGGTTGGAGTCTCAAGTAAAATGGTTGAATACAGAAAAGCTTATCTTCATTATTGTTCCCCTTCCTACCTCGCTTCAATCCCTACAGTTTCTCTTCCCCCCAAATTCTGGCTTCTGATCAGCAATTCAGCCTCTCCCCTCTCTCTTCACCTCCCACACACACACTCCAGTGAGTCACACACAGCCATGGGATTTCTAAAACAGCTACTGGCATATTTTTTAAGAAAATGTACCCAACTGCCCACAAACTCAATACATAAAATGAAGTCAGAGGAGCAAAAAGATGAGTGACAGAGAATAAGAGTGGTCTATCTATAGTGAGGTTAATTTATTTTAATAATGTTAAAGTATCACTAAAGTGTGCATTCAATTAGGTTATTTACATTTATAATTTCATTTTGAAGTTAAGGGGAATTTCACTCTGATGGTTGATAATGTCATATCAGAAGTTACAAGTTTATTATGTCCTATTACACCTACAGATTGTAGCACTTGTTAAAAAAAAGCTCATATTTTAAAAAAATTATTTTCTCATCTGAAATGGTTGCTTTGTATCAGAATGAAAGGTTGGCTGTTTTTTTTAAAACAAAGTTCTTGAGAAAGTAGCTGAGTTTTAGAAAAAGTAAAGATTAGCTCATTTTACTAAAACTCCAGTCTCTGAAATAATGAAAGTAATTATACATTTTGCTAGCTTGAATCTAAAAATGATTACTCTGCTCCTATGGAGGCTGTTTCAAATCAAGTTCTGGATTCATATCAACTTTCTGACATCAGTAATGGACACAACTTTATAAAGTTCAGTGTTCTAATGATAGCAAAGATCATGGGGCTTTTTGGCAGGACTGGATTATCCCCTAGTTTATGTGAAAGGCACTTCTAATACATGTAACAAAACAACGTGAGCAGTAAATTTCACAATAATAACATTTAAGTACTTACTGTGCAAGGTCATGAGCTCAAATACAAGCCATATTTTCTCCATTTCACAGATAGAGAAACAGGCTCAGAGAAATAAAAGATTCCTTAATATCAATAAGCCACTAGTGATACTAAAAACCCATCTCCCAACTCACCCTCTAGGACTTTGCCCACTAAGCCATCTTAACACCATTGTTTTAACAATCACTTTCCCTTAACTCAACTGAAAACAAAAAACCTATAAGCAGGAAAAAAACCCAAGAACATAAGTCTGTCTCTTGTTCTTGAGGCTATAACTACCATCATGGACATCTAAGTAAAACATGAGAACCTACCTGCCAAATTAGGTCCTTTAATCCTGAGTCAGGACTCTTGGAAATACAGAGAGACAGGTAAGACTGAATACCAACCCAAGCACTTACTACACTGAAGTGAGCCCAGTAACCCCTCAAAAACAATGCCATTTACTGATTGATTGATTGTTTGCAGGTGGGGAGAAGGAGGCAGGGTCTGTCCGTCACACTGAAGCATGCCCAGAATTAGAGGCTCAGCTGAAAACCTGATTCTCCCCGTTTCTCTCAGGCAGGAGGCTCTCAGCTGGAAGAGATCATTAGAGCAAGGCTGAAGGCCATTAGAGCTGCAAGTGCTTTCTTCCAGAGATATGGCTGTAACTGTGACCCAATCCTTAAAATAGAAAATGTGGTTAGCAATAAAATCTCAAAGCTAGGACTGGGTTAAGCCACTTGAGCATCCCTTGGGGCCATTTGAACCATGTCTCAATGGGGCCAATACACATATTATTAATAATGTTATTATTATGAATAATAATAGTGTCATTTGTTAAGTGTTTACTTTAAGCCAATCACTGTACTAAACACTAGGGTAGATACAAGATAATAAGGTCCAACATGGGGCTCACAGTCTAAATAGGAGGGAGAACAGTACTGAATCCCCATTTTGCAAGTGAGGGAACTGAGGCACAGAGAAGTTAAGTGACTTGACCAAGATCACGCGGCAGGTGTGTGGTGGATTCAGGATTAGAACCCTCGACCCTGGTTCCAGGCCCATGCTCTTTCCAATAGGTCACACTACTCCCTAATAAATCTCTCAGAGTTTCTTCCTGGACTGCTCAAAACTCTTAGAAGAATCCCGGGACCAACTCACCCACCCAGGCCTCTCCCAGACCTCTGGGGTCAATGTTGGCCCAGAGAAGATCCTTCAGGGTGGCCATAATAATAATAATAATAATGATGATGGCATTTGTTAAGCGCTTACTATGTGCAAAGCACTGTTCTAAGCGCTGGGAGGATACAAGGTGATCAGGTTGTCCCACGTGGGGCTCACAGTCTTAATCCCCGTTTTACAGATGAGGGAACTGAGGCTCAGAGAAGTTAAGTGACTTGCCCAAGGTCACACAGCAGACATGTAGCAGAGCCGGGATTCGAACCCATGACCCCTGACTCCAAAGCCCGGGCTCTTTCCACTGAGCCACGCTGCTTCCCGATGAGCCACACACACCACCAGACCACCCCACACCCCTCAAAATTGGCACATCCAGAAGAACTACATTATGAAAAATGGTACCCACTTATCGATAGGGAGGATGTAAAAAAAACCACACGGTTTGCACATAGGCAATTGAAGTACAGCAAGAGCTGTTCTAATTATGTATTTAGTATGGATTCATAAAATCCCAACATCAATTCTTAATTAGACAAAAAGCATTAAGGCTATAGTTGTTCAGGCATTCATGAGGCTCTAGTCCCAGGGTAATTGAAATTAGTCATTGGCTATGGAGGACAAATTGCATCCTGGAACCTAATTCAATGGGAAAGGAAGGAGTGTAATAATCATCAGGATTTCAACACTTTAATTGAGAAAGAACTGGGGAAACAGAGGACCTCTGTTCTTGGGAGGCCTGGGCTGTAGGTTTGGCAGCAGGAGGTTTGCATTCACAGTAGGGACCCAAACAGAACCAATCAAATGGTTCAAACGGTCTCCCAGTCCTGGGCGGCCTGGTGTCAAGTCAGGTTGGCTGATCCAGGAACAGTGCAAATTTACGGTCAGGACAAGGAAATCCCGAATGATCCTGATTCCTAAGTTTGCTATGTTGTGGAGACAGCCAAGAAGAGGGGTCCACCAGTAACTACAACCCACCCATCCTCCTCCATCCCTCGGCCCACACCAAAGAGTTAGTAGAGACAGGAAGCTACAGAAAAAACAGCAACAGGTCTGACTAAACTTCCAACCCAACTCTCACTCTGATTCATGGTGAATTGGCAGCATTAAGGGAGTAAATAATGGTGAGAGAAGGAACTTAAATGTCTCATTAGACAAATGTGCTGTATATTTGCAATACATACACTCGCAGACAACTTAAAACATTTCATCAAATTCACTGTTTGCAGAGGCAACACCATTTCTTCTGGGTGTTTCACATAATCCTTCAACAGAAGTATTTCTTGGAAACATTTCATCTCAAATGTTCACCTGATGTAGTTAAGGAATAATTCTGGTAGCAAATGTGTTTAACTGGAGAAGCAGCTTGGCCTAGTGGAAAGAGCACAGGCCTAGGAGCCAGAGGACCTGTCCCGGCTCTACCAACTGCTTGCTCTGTCACCCTGGGCAAGTGGCTTAACTAATGACCCTAATTTCTCTGTCAGAACCACAGACTTCTTTCTCGGCCATGACATCTCCAGCAAGTCCTGGTCTTGATCTTTCGGCTATCGCTAATTTTTTCAAGATGAACAAACTGCCATTTTAAAGGATGCCATTTTTCCTTATCTCCATTTGGCTCCAGCTACTACCAGATATTTATCATATTTACCATCCGGATTAGTTTGGTGTCACCATTTGTGACATTATTCCTCTACAACCAAGATGGTCTGAAGTGCAACCATTGTAAACTGCTGCACATCCAGGGATTTCTAAGAGCCGAAAAATTTCAGTTGCAGGATCAAACTTGGCATTAAAATGTCCATTTAAAAAATTTTACATTTTAAATGGAAATAAAACTTTTTATCATTTATTAGAGCTTATACTTTACATATAACTGTCCTCTACATTCAAAGAAGGCACCACTGATAGTTCTGGAGTTTAAAATAAATGAGGGCAAACAAAATTTCATCACTTTTGAAGTAGAATAGAGTTTTTGAGCACACAGGTGTGTGTGTCTGCACGAAGATGGAGGACCAGAGGGGCTTTATTGGACTACAGGGCTCCCATAATTGATCACTTGTGAACTCTATCAAGACAGCCAAGAACTGTTGGGCCTTGGGATTTAAACATCCCCCCATCTGGGAACAGTCATCTGTGAGCACCAACAGCTTTTCAACCAAGAGCAAAGCCAGGAAACTCTTCACAGATGTCCGACGAAACCCAGACAAAACATTAACCAAAGCAGCTCAACACACAGCAACCCTGATGTGTCCACTTACCAAAGATAGAGAGCCTCTACGCATAGATTTGTCCTTCATTTTTTCTTAATGGTATTTAAGTGCTTACTATGTGCCAGGTACTGTACTAAGCACTGGGGTAAATACAAGCTAATCAGGTTGAACACAGTCTTAATCCCCATTTCACAGATGAAGTAACTGAGGCCCAGACAAGGGAAGTGACTTGCCCAAGGTCACATAGCAGACAGGCAGTAGAGCCCTTCTGATTCCCAGGCCCATGCTCTATCCCACTAGGCCACACTGCTTCTCAAGTTTGAAGATGTTTGGTTTGGTTGTTATCAGGATGAAGAGAGCAGATCAAACTGAAAAACAATCCATGATTTCTTGTAAAGCCCAAGGAGCCAGATGAGGTTTTTTTTATGATCTCTGATGTTTTAGCTTCCAAAATTAGAATATCCAGTTTAATAAACACCATTTTTTTCTCTCTGCCGGGTGGCACTGATTTCTTGTTTAGATTAAAAGCTCATTCAGATCTAATAACTGTTAGATAATGTGTTAAAGTTTGATTCATGTCAGGAGTCTTATTTCCAGGGGGGCTAGATTACCAGGCCGGAGGCTGTAGATAAAATAAACACCACTTATAATGGAACGGGTGATTCGATGCCTAGGCCAGATGCAGAGAAACAGAATTACCTACTCATAAAAAGCAAAAAAATAATCAATTTCTTTCTAAATTATTATCATTGTTCCCCTTCAGAAGATGAAGCTCTAGATTGATCACGTCATCTGAAAGCCTGGAATGACTGCAGAAACCGCTTCCCAGGATTCTGCGATATTCATAAGACTTCATAATCTTGGCTTTAGATTCATCTCCATAATAAGGGCCCTCCCTTCAGCGACTCAAAACCTCATGAAAGTTGATTTCCATTGGAAGTGCAGAGTGAAATTCCTACCTTAGGTCCCATTCTTTGTGATTTCCCACTCTCCCCACCTTCAAAGCCTTTCAAAAATCACATCTTCTCCAAGAGGCCTTCCCTGATTCAGCTTTCATTTCCCCTACTCCTTCTCCCTTCTGAGTCACCTAGACACTTAGATCTGTACCCTCAAAGTACTTGACATTCACTCCATCCTCAGCCCCACAGCACTTATGTCCATATCGTAAGTTATTTTAATGTCCGTCACCCCTCTAGACTGTAAGCTCCTTGTGGGAAGGAAACGAATCTACCGACTTTGACGTATTGTATTCTCCCAAGCACTTAATACATTGGTCAGCACCCAGTATGTGCTCAAAAAATACCAATAATCGATTCATTCCCTTATCCAAATGTGGTATTTCCAATCGGTTTGAAGTTAGAGACTATGAGAGATAAACATATTGATAAGGTTGGGAATAAAAAGTAGCTGTATTAAATAAGCAGTGTGGGCTAGTGGATAGAGCATGGGCCTCAGAGTCAGAAGAACCTGGCTTCTAATCCTAGCTCCACCACTTGTCTTCTATGTGATCTTGGGCAAGTCACTTGACTTCTCTGTGCCTCAGTTGCCTCAACTGTAAATGGGGGATTAAGACTGTGAGCACTGTGTGGGGCAGGCCTTAGAACAGTGCTTGATACATAAGAAGCACTTAACAAATACCATTAAAAAAATATTGGGTGCAGAAATCCTCACAGAGACTCTTGTTTCTAAGAGAAATGATTTTAATTAACTAGGAGATGTAGAATCCTAAAAGGGAGATTCTTAGGAAGTACTGTTAAGAACTAGGTTTGAACCTTTAATCATTGTGAGAAGACAATCTGAGATGAGCAAACAGAGGCAAATAAAGCCCCGTTCCACCGCCAGACTGGTTTAACACACTTCAGTAGTCTCATTTAGACATGATTGGTACTTGCTAATGAAGTATCCACTTTGTCTAGTGTTCCAGCCTGGCCAAACCAAAACACTTCAGCCACTTAATAGATGATAATTGAGGAAGTTATTTAGAGAAAAATAGGTAAACTTTGAACGCTTAATCTTTAGAGGAGATCAATCAACCAATAGCATTTAGTGAGCATTTAGTGAGTGCAGAGCACTGTACTAAGCACTTGGGAGAGTACAATATAGCAGAGTTGGTTGACACGTTCCCTGCCCACATCAAGCTTACAGACTAGAGAGGGAGACAGCCATTAATATTGGTACAAAAATTATGGATACATATATAAATGCTGTGAGGCTGAGGGAGGGGAGAATAGAATAAGCAAATCCAAGTGCAAGAGTGATGCAGAATGGAGTGGGAGAAGGTTAAATGAGGGATTAATCGGGGAAGAGGAATGCATTTGATTTACCATAGGTGCCAGGAGATAACATCTTCCCCTTTCCTGGATGACGCAGAGACTTACCTCAAAAATTGTGATTTAGCTACCTTGGGTGGAGGAAGGGAACATTTCCACCCTAAAGTCTCCACGTAAATTGGTTATGTGATGCAGGTAGACTTAGCTGTCCTGAGGTTCCAACGTAGAGGAAGAAAGAGAACAGATCTCCCGCTCCAAATCAGAACTGTGCGAGAGCCAAGGTCATTCTCGGTCTCAAAACCCACTTTCAGGAAGGCTAAAGGAGTCGGCTCCACTACCCTGTAACTGTGCCAGTGGGAAATGTAGGATTCAGTTCTCGAGCCCTGTTTGTATGGGATCCTTATCTCTATTTTTATTATCCTGCTTAGATGTTGGGAATCTAACTCCCTGTCTCCCCTTGAATCAAGGATTCAAAAATTCAAGTCTCACAAGACACTGGGTTTTACGATTAGTCTACATACTTCGTAAGGTTTTACTCTGCTCTCAGGTGAGGACAAAGAGGAATTTATATTGATCCAGATTGATATATTGACACAGATTGACTCTGCCACTCAGTTGTTGCCAGGATCTAGGCACTTCTACAGATCATCAGTAAGCAGGCAGCAAACCACAAACTGTTTTCCAAGAGCATTCTCGGAATCGTACTTTGGCTTCATGGTTTGGCAAGCCCAGTCTCCACCTACCAGATAGCTCCTCCTCCTCACCTTTGCAATGCTCTCTTCATGTATGGATGCCATTTTAGTTATCTTGCCTGAAAAAGAGGGAGAAGGATGGAAGATTTGGCCTTGAAAATAGGAAGCTGGGTCAAGGCCCTTCACAAACCGAACTCATACCAAACCTCCCCCAAATGGACTTTTCCTAAATTCCCATATTCTCTTCTCAATAATTTACATTCTTAAAGGCATAGCATTTTTTTCTATAACCAATCTGAGCAAAAAGCAGCCTCTAGGCTGATACAAAATGAACAATATGAAATAAAGAGTGAGACATCCTTGAAAACATTTTTCTTTGCATAATATTGATTTCTTTGGAGAAGAAGCAAAAGAGTTTGTCTCACTGCCAATAAATCAAGGTAGAGTACAATTCTCTAAATCATCAGTATCTGTCAACTGCTCAGATTATGAGTGCCCAAAGGAGAAGGCAAACAACATGTAGGCTAGCCTGCCCGTGGAAACCCCATGCCCATATTAAGAAATGAGGAATAGGCACATTTAGCCAAATTGTTGCATTAAAAATTAAACAAGTGCTTAATAATTTCTTTTTGAAAGCATTGAGCTTCTCCCTTTCCCTCGTTTCTTCCCCTCCCCTCTATTGGATTCTGTCTGCCTCCCACAAAGAATTAATTACCTCATCACACACATACCCTTTTACTGCTTATGAGATAAAATCCTTTTCATTTGACTTGGAGTTGCACTTGCAGCAATCACTAGGCTAGCATCACCCTGTTTAGCATGCAGCCCCATTAGGAAAGACGGATGACATTATTCGATTCACTCTATAAAGCATTGTGGTAACAGACCATAAGAGCACGTTTATTCATTTTTTTTTTAATCTCCAGGAAGCCAGAGCTGTTTAGACAGAGCACAAGTACCGTATGTTAGCATCATGCTCCAATGATGCAGCATAACTGCTCAGAGAGAACAGCAACACAGAGACGAAGGTGGGCTGCCATCAGGATTGAGATGGCTATTTTAGAACTAAGTCTTTGGGAAGATCATATTAAGAGGCAGACCGGATGGGCTGGATAATGCAAACGGCAAAACCGCAGCAGAGCAAAGGACCATTTTTACATGAACATGGTATGGGAAGTAGCAGTAATACCAGTTATTAAACACTAACTCTGTGCAGAGCACTGTAGTAACAGCTGGGAAAAATACACAGGGGATGGTTAGATACAATCCCTATGGTGCCAAAGAGGAAGGATTTTCATCACCCATCAGTCTTCAATCAGATCTCAAAAGGCTGAAATCTGACTATTAATAGTGTCATCTTCATACTCAAAAACTATCTTTCAGGCTTCCAAAGCATCTCAGTGACAATGAGGAACTGTACTAAGCACCTGGGAGAGTACATTATGACAGAATTAGCAGCAACGTTCTCTGCCCGTAAGAGGCTTACAGTCTAGAAGGGGGGCCAGACACTAATATAAATAAATATGTGACATAATGCCTTCCCATCGCCCTTACTGTGAGTCATCCCATTAATCACCTTGCTACTGTAGCTGGCACCATCTAATTTGTTCCTCATTTTCTAACTTTCCCAGAGCCCTTTTCTGATCACCTGTCTATCCTTGTTTGTTCCAGGGGAGGTTTCACCACTCTAATTTTGGCTCCTCCTTTTCTTACAGACCCTCATTTCATCTCACGCTTCAGTAACTGCTCTTTAGGAACATGTTCAACAGAAGCTTCACCCGGGCTTTTTGGTTCAGAGACATATTGCTCACGCTTTCATTTGGGTTTTGGCACATACAGGAGGAATCTGTGCTTTTCCAACATCCCACTTTCTCTCCGTGTTCAATGCTCCTCTAATTCAGTCAACAGCTCCTTTAATTCCAGAGCCTCCCCATCTTCAAATTGGAGGTCTCCAGTGCTACCTCCCCAGTTAATGACCAAAGTCCTCCATCCCAGTTGCTGCTAAATGCAATTCAAACTTTTGCTGGAACTGCCTCTAATTTTCTGCAAGATGACCTGACCTCTGAAGGCTAAATGGGAGTCCCAAAACGTGCATATTTAATTTCTTATCCTCTCTACTTCTCAGAATGTGGTTTGTGGGGAAGGGGCATTCCCAGAAGTCTTTATTTCCAGAGGAGCGTATCTGTGCCTGTTTGCAGGCGTATGTTTCCACATGCTTTCAGCTGAAAACGTCTTTGGCGGGATCACCTTTCCTTCCATATCTTTTTGATTTATCACTCTGACACTTTAAAACCTCAGGATTCAGTAATAACACCTCCTCAGGAATGAGACGTGACAACTTTCAATAATAACACCTGCTTGAAATGTATCCTTCTATACAAGGAAACACTGAATTTCTCTTCAAGGTAAGAAATGCCTCTCAATTTCCAACCTATCAGCCCATGCCCACCTAAAGGAGCATCTTTACATACCTATGTACCTACCTATATACCTACCTTCACTACAAGAATCGAAGGTGCTAAGTACTTGTTTGAGAAGCACAAGTCCCAAACACAAGGTCTTTCACTGCCATCATTAATTCTGCCCCACCCAAAGAGCCTGTGATCCTGCGAACTCTGACCAATAAGGAAAGAAAATGAAATGAATGGAAGGAAATTTAAAACCAGAGGTAATCTTTTTCCACTGTAAGCAATCCCAATCAAGGCTCCTTCTTTCTTTCCCCATCTTCAACCCAAGATCATTTTTCTTGGTATCCCATTTGACATTGGGATGAAGGATGCACCTACATTTACATTTTTTCTGACATGGACTTAGGTACCCAGGACACAGCATGTGTGGCAGTCGACTCATCCTAAGATCTCCTACCGGCAGGAAGAGACCATATATATTTATTATTAAAAACCCCCACAATAACAGTATGTCTTTCCAGAGAGAGGAATCCACTAAACTATTGTCCTTTGTCTTCACATCCAGGAATTAAAAAAATTCTATATAAACAGCAAATGTCTATTTCTGGGCCACAATAGAATAAATTGGGGACATCATTTTTTAAATAGCATTATTAACTTACAGTGACTGTAATACAAATGCTCTTAATTTGAAATTTCTCTTCCAGCAGCTAAATTTTTTTGCCCACTGTGAGGCCAAACAAATGTCTTAGTTCATAGTTTGCATTCCTCACCAACAGGCATGCATAGTTTTATCTCCATGCTACGAAAAAGGCAGAGCCCAAGAAGTGTTTCATTAGGGACACTTTTATAAATGCACAATTCTGTTAGTGCTAGAGAGAAGATATTTAAAGTCATTGTTGAATCACATTAACAAGGAAACTACTATTCAAACAAATGGCTGTGTTTGGATAACATGCTACTACTCCCTTTTCTTTTATCAACCTGCTTTCATCTTTGTCTTTCATTCATTCATTCATTCAATCGTATTTATTGAGCGCTTACTGTGTGCAGAGCACTTTACTAAGCACTTGGGAAGTACAAGTTGGCAATATATAGAGACAGTCCCTACACAACAACGGGCTCACAGTCTAGAAGGGGGAGACAGACAACAAAACAAAACATATTAACAAAATAAAATAAATAGAATAGTAAATATGTACAAGCAAAATAGAGTAATAAATCTGCACAAACATATACCCAGGTGCTGTGGGGAGGGGAAGGAGGTAGGGCGGGAGGGATGGAGAGGGGGAGAGGAAGGAGGGGGCTCAGTGTGGGAAAGCCTCCTAGAGGAGGTGAGCTCTCAGTAGGGCTTTGAAGGGAGGAAGAGAGCTAGCTTGGCGGATGTGCGGAAGGAAGGCATTCCAAGCCTGGGGGAGGACGTGGGCCGGGGGTCGACGTCAGGACAGGCGAGAATGAGGCATGGTGAGGAGGTTAGTGGCAAAGGAGCAGAGGGTGTGGGCTGGGCTGGAGAAGGACAGAAGGGAGGTGAGGTAAGATGGGGGGAGGTGAGGTAAGATGGGGCGAGGTGATGGACAGCCTTGAAGCCGAGAGTGAGGAGTTTTTGCCTGATGTGTAGGTTGACTGGTAGCCACTGGAGATTTTTGAGGAGGGGAGTAACATGCCCAGAGCGTTTCTGCACAAAGATGATCCAGGCAGCAGCGTGAAGTATAGACTGAAGTGGGGAATAATAATGGTATTTGTTAAGTGCTTATTAAGCACTGTTTTAAGCACTGGGGGGGAATACAAGTTGATCAGGTTGTCCTATGTGGGGCTCACAGTCTTAATCCCCATTTTCCAGATGAGGTAACTGAGGCCCAAAGAAGTTAAGTGACTTGCCCAAAGTCACACAGCACACAAGTGGTAGAGGCGGGATTAGAACCCACAACCTCTGACTCCCAAGCCCGAGCCCTTGCGACTGAGCCAAGCTGGGCGTGCAGAAATATACTCAGTTCCTCTGCCCAGATCCCCATGGAAAGTACTATGAGCCCCATGTGGGATATGGGCTGTATCCAATCTGATTGGCTTGGCTCTACCTGCACTTGGTAGTAATAATGATGGCATTTATTAAGCGCTTACTATGTGCAAAGCACTGTTCTAAGCACTGGGGAGGTTACAAGGTGATCAGGTTGTCCCACAGGGGGCTCACAGTCTTAATCCCCATTTTACAGATGAGGTAACTGAGGCCCAGAGAAGTTAAGTGACTTGCCCAAGGTCACACAGCTGACAATTGGTGGAGCCGGGATTTGCACCCATAACCTCTGACTCCCAAGCCCATGCTCTTGCCACTGAGCCGCGCTGCTTCTCCAGTACAGTGGCTAGTATAGTGTCTGGTACATAGTAAGCACTTAACAAATACCATAAGAAAATAAACAAAGGGAGAGGCAGAATTTAATTTCTTTTCGGTTTATTTTCTGTTTTCTATTTGTCCTACTCAGCCTTCCTTTAGGTCCTGGCCATGTGAATCAGTGATTATCCTCATGGTTAGTACGGACACATTTCTCTGTAATGTCATCTTGAGAGAGTGCTGGCCTCAGGGGAAGACTAGAACTTCTTCCTTGGAAACAGAAGGAATCAGAGAACTGCACTTCTCAGCATCAGTTTTTCAAAGGACAGGGTCCTTATGAGCTCCTTGCGGGCAGGGAACGTGTCTACCAGCTCAGTTCTATGGGATTCTCCCAAGCACTCAGTATAGTACTCTGTACCCAGTAAGTGCTCAATAAATATCATTGGCTGATTGATAAAAAGTTTATTTTTCTATCAGAGGAAATCCCAGCCTTGCAAATGTACTCCTTTATATTAAACATCCTCATCATCAGCATTGATTAAGCCGCTACTGGGTGTGGAGCCTCTGATTAGGGCCTTGGTGGCCTACAACAGAAGTAAAATCAATCAGTGTTATTTATTGAGCACTTGCTTTGTGCAGTACACTGTAATTAATAATAATAATAATAATAATATTTTTTGTTAAGCGCTTACTATGTGCCAAGCACTTTTCTAAGCTCTCGGGTAGATGGAGAAGCAGCATGGCTCAGTGGAAAGAGCCCGGGCTTTGGAGTCAGAGGTCATGGGCTCAAATCCCGGCTCTGCCAATTGTCAGCTGTGTGACTTTGGGCAAGTCACTTAACTTCTCTGGGCCACAGTTACCTCATCTGTAAAATGGGGGTTAAGACTGTGAACCCCCTGTGGGACAACCTGATCACCTTGTAACCTCCCCAGCACTTAGAACAGTGCTTTGCACATAGTAAGCGCTTAATAAATGCCATCACTGTTATTATTATTATAATACAAAGTAATCAGGTTGTCCCATGTGGGGCTCACAATCTTAATCCCTATTTTTCAGATGAGGTAACTGAGGCAAAGGGAAGTTTAGCCCTGGGTCACACAGCAGAGTTGGGATTAGAACCCATGTCTTCTGATTCCCAAGCCCATGCTCTTTCTACTAAGCCAGTGTACGAAGCACCTAGTAAAGAAACTAAGTAAAAGAAACTGTTCCTGTCCTCAAAGAGTTTACAATCTATGCTAAGCGTATCTGTAACCATAAAGCAAAAGCAATACTTTCCTGGTGTTAAGAGGAATTCAAAATCATACCCTAGATAGGCATGGTGTTCTCTTGTTTTGTCATTTTTAATATAGTTACATGCTGATTTGGCTTTACAACCATTTTCCCCACTGCTCAGATCTTTCTTTCAGATGCAGTGGAGAGAAATCATACCGCAATACCTTTGTTTGCTTAGCAAGAAGTAGCTAAAGCCCAGTTCTAATACCTTCAATCAAACAATCAATGGCATTTATTGAGTTCTTATTACATGCAGAGCACTGTACTAAGCGCTTGGGAGAGTACAATACAAAACAATTAGTGGACATATTCCCTGCACATTATGAGCTTATAGTCTAGAGGACAAGCTTACATTCATTAGGGATACGTTTTCCCTTAATTAAACTCTGAACCGGCCAGTTAAAAATTTCTGGGGGAAAGTACTGCTAAAACATATTGCTAAGAATTAATAAAAAATAATCACATTTAAAATTTAACTCTTCATAATATTTTCCAGCAAATTTTAGCTTATGACCCAAAGGCAAAAATTTTAATGGAATGGTATTTGTAAGAATTCAAATTTAAGGAACATATTTCTCAGTTCCGATTTGTATAAACTGTACCAGTGTTTGGGCTATATTTCCACTTTCATAAATTGCTCCTTCTGTGCACTATTCCAAATCATAAAAAAAGTGTCAAATGAATTACACCTGTCAAATGGCCTGTAACCACTTTCTCTGGTTCTGAACCGAAGGTATTCCATGCTTTGCAAAACAATCCATTTACCCTTGTAACTGATGCTACAGTTTTTATTTTCAGGTTCCAGGGAGGAAAATGAAAGCAAGTAAAAGATACTATCCACCACCTTTCATCAGCCTCACAAACCATAAAGCAGATTAAAGCAAAACTACAAAATGAATATCATAGCAATTCTGTGGCTTCTGAGTAACAGTGAACCCATCGTTGGTCAAGTTGCGAAAACTCTTTTGAAGTTCATGGCTTAATGGACTGTTATCCTAAAGTTGCACCGGGCCCTTAGGAGGCTTTGGGGGATTTGATTTTCAAGGCTGGTGAAATGTTGGAGGCTTTGCATTTCTAAAGAGCAAGAATGACTCCCAGTGGCCAGTAAGGCTGATGAAAGCTTCCCCATCTGGTTCTTGGATTCTTGCTTCTCTCTGGAAAACATAAAGGCACCACTTGAAAGCTACTCTTTCAAATGTTTTGGTTCCGATTTGCAGGTGTATATACCTTTAGGGAATGTGCTCCCATTTTTCCTCTCCTCCACCCCATCTCCTCTCACCCCCGGCCTACCTCCTTCCCCTCCCCACAGCACCTGTATATATGTTTGTACAGATTTATTACTTTATTTATTATTATAATAATAATAACGGCGTTTATTAATAATAATAATGGCATTTATTAAGCGCTTACTATGTGCAAAGAGCACTGTTCTAAGCACTGGGGAGATTACAAGGTGATCAGGTTGTCCCACAGGGGGCTCACAGTCTTAATCCCCATTTTACAGATGAGGCAACTGAGGCACAGAGAAGTTAAGTGACTTGCCCAAAGTCACACAGCTGACAATTGGCAGAGCTGGGATTTGAACCCATGACCTCTGACTCCAAAGCCCGGGCTCTTTCCACTGAGCCACGCTGCTTCTCTATTTATTTATTTTACTTGTACATATTTATTTATTCTATTTTGTTAATGATGTGCATCTAGCTTTATTTCTATTTGTTCTGACGACTTGACACCTGTCCACATGTTTTGTTTTGTTGTCTGTCTCCCCATTCTAGACTGTGAGCCCGTTGTTGGGTAAGGACTGTCTTTCTATGTCGCCAACTTGTACTTTCCAAGCACTTAGTACAGTGCTCTGCACACAGTAAGTGCTCAATAAATACGATTGGATGAATGAATGAATATTAGAGGATTTGGCTGAGCGACTTTTGTTAAGAAGCACTGCTGAGAAGCAGTGTGGCTCAGTGGAAAGAGCCCGGGCTTTGGAGTCAGAGGTCATGGGTTCAAATCCCAGCTCTGCCAATTGTCAGCTGTATGACTTTGGGCAAGTCACTTAACTTCTCTGTGCCTCAGTTGTCTCATCTGAAAAATGGGGATTGAGACTGTGATACCCCTGTGGGACAACCTGATCACCCTGTAACCTCCCCAGCACTTAGAACAGTGCTTTGCACATAGTAAGCGCTTAATAAATGCCATTATTATTATTATTATTATTATTAAGGGTTGCCTCCTCCTCCTCCTCCTGAAAGCATTTTTCATTGATTTTTTTTTTAATGGTACTTGTCAAGCTCTTACTGTGTGCCAGGCACTGTACTAAGCATTGGGGTTGATACAAGCTAATCGGGTTGGATACAGTCGCTGTCCCACATGGGGCTCACAGTCTTAATCCCCGTTTTTCAGATGAGCTAACTCAGGCATGGAGAAGTTAAGTGACTTGTCCAAGGTCACACAGCAAGCAAGTGGTGGACCTGGAATTAGATCCTAGGTCCTTCTGCTTCCCAGGCCTTGCTTTATTCACCAGGAAACAGTGTGCGACTAACTAAGAGCTAGTTAAAATCTCTCCCTTTGAATATAATGGCATGACTGGAGCAACATGCTGAGATAGCTGGTGTATTACATAATCCCTTAAGGGCCATATTCCTGGTTTAAATGGAGTGGAATGCTTTTACTTGATTGCAGGGAGGATAACAGAAAGAAGAGCAGGGTAGCTATCCGCTGAAGAGAGGGGAAATTTTGGCCAAGAGGAACTTCCCTTTACTATCCTTGGCTGAAGATGGCCTGGTCAGGCGAACATCATAAAACTTGGGATGTTTTCCAGCAAGAATACTTGGCTACCTTGCATGTAAACCAGAATCAAAATAAATACAAATGATGTTGCATGCTGTGATGATGATTGGACAGCAGTTGAAAAAAATCTACAAACCACTACCATGGACATATCTTCTGGCTCGTATTTCCCTAACCTCAATGGGGTTTCTTTGATTTTTTTCTCTTTCGCTGAGGTATTTATAACTAGGTGAGACAAGAGAAGATATTATTTATAATTTGTCAGAATGCTTTACCCTGCCGTAGGGGGAGTTACACAAGTACCAAGATGTAGCAGAACACCCCAAGACGGTTCTTCCAGTGACGGGAACATTCACTCTGGAGCTACTTCACTGGGAACCAGCAGAGGAATCTGTGGTCTGGTGGGGAAGAGAAGAAGGTGTTGGGAAAGTGTTCAAAGAAGACATAGGTGGAGTTAACCAGGCTCACAGCTGGAACCCTCCATTCTTTTTTTACTGGGTCTGGCTTGGTGGGAAGGAATCTAAATAATGATAATATTATATGCCATTATATACAATATAAGATATAAGTAGAATAATAATATTATTAGGCACCTAATAGTATTTATTAGGTGCTTACATTGTGCTAAGCACTGTGTTAAGCATTGGGTAGGCGTAAGACTGTCAGATTGGATACAGTCTCTGTCCCTCCCGGAGCTCATAATTTAAGCGACAGGGTAAGCAGGAATCTGCTTGCCGTTCTGCAGCTGAGGAAACAGACCCGAAAAGTTTAAATCACTTGCCCAAGGTCATCCAGTAAGTCAGTGACAGAACTAGGATTAGAATCTGGATCTCCATGGGGCTCACAGCCTAAGAAGGATGGAGAACAGGTATTTAATTCCCAGTTTACAGATAAGGAAACTGAGGCACAGAGAAGTCAAGTGAATTGTTCAAGATCACACAGCAGGCTATTGGCAGAGCCAGGACTGGAACCCAGGTCCTCTGACTCCCAGGCTTGTGCTCTTTCCATTAGGATACACTGCTTCTCAAGCTGTTCCCCTGCCTTTCAACTCCCTCCATCCCCACAAAGACAGGCCACAGTTCTCCCACAATTCAAATCCTTCCTAAAATCCCACCCCTTCCAACAAACCTTCCCCAATTAATTTACCAGCACTCTTAACTATACCATCTCTACACCCAACTCTAACCCTTATGAATTTATTCACACCCACTTGGCACACATGTATGTAAGCTGCTTCCCTTTTTTTTATCTTTTCTAGTCATAAATGTTTTTATGTTTGTCTCCCCAATTAGCATATAAGCTCCTTGTGGACAGGGAAAGCGTCACTTCATTTTTCTTTACTTCCCAAGGGCCTAGTTTAGTGAACACCACGTGGGCAATCAATATATGTTGCTAATACTGCTGATCAGAATAAATTTAGGGAGCACAGCAGAAGAATCTGATCAAAAGTGATCAGACAAGCCATTAGTGAAGCCACCATATTACCAATCAGAGTCACGGTCATGGAAGGCCAAGCCAACAACTTGGGGTCCTGGAACTGACAACGCTAACTCTACCTCTCTGAGGAACTCACTGCCCTCTGTCCCCTTCTCTGACACTCAAATATCCCCCTGCAAGGGGCAAATAACCACCGCCAACCATCTTGCCAGTTAGAGGTGAAAAGTAACCGAAAGCGCACGGAAAAACAATTGTTCAATATTTACTTTGGGAATAAAAATGTGTTTTGAACCCAAGGAGAGAATAATAGCAGTTTTCTCCCAACCCCTAATTGCTTCTCGGTGGTTTGCAGAAAGTGGTATTGAATTGCTAGCAGCACGATAACAAATATCCCAACTTTTTTAGTGGTAATTTGGCTTGGTAATGTAATAGGTTCTTTCCTCTGTTTTGGCATAGGCTCATTCAGCTACTCAGATAATTACTTTGGCATAAAGTGTGCAGTCATTTGACCAAGGCTCCCAATCCATTTAGTTCTCTTGAGTTTGAGATGGGTGATTTTCTGGGCACCTGAGGAAAGCCAAAATAAAAGGCCTCTCCCTAGTGTCTCACTTTATTGTTTCAATAATGCTTCCTGAGCCTCTGCATTTGAAGTCCCTTTCGTTTGCCAAAATAATCCACTTGGCTGGGATCACCTAGCCGCCGGGAGCAATGCAATCCTGGTGTGCGCTGAGCTACGGGAACCTCTGCCCTCCGTCTGATCCATTACACCGGCAAGCCTGGGATGGCACCAAAATCACAGTCTGAGATGTTTGGCGGAATCATCTGCATGGCCAGGCTACAGAGCCGACCTTTAAATTCCCTCTAGGTCAGTCTCCAGTCTCACCCTTTCTCTTTCTGAGCCCTTCGCTGGAACGTGGCTCTGGAGGCATAAAACTCTAAATTACCTCATCTGAGCCTTCTTTATTTTAAGCCCGCTCAGGACCTGGTTGAGGTCCCAGGGTTCATCACATTTCCCCAAGTAAACACAGCCCGACAAATGAGTAATCCTGGCTAAAATGGAAAGCGAGCAGGAATCTGTCAATAGCTCTCAACCTTTGGATGTAAAATCCTTCACACACACCACTCCCTGCCACTGAGGTGGAGACAGGACAACAGCTCTGTGGCAGACGCCATCCAAGCCTGGTTCCTTCTGGTCCCTCGTGCCATCTCAAGACCCTGAATTAAAAATCCATGGAGCAGGGCTTCCTCTTGTTCTTCCTGTCCTCCTTTCTCAGCCATGCCCAATGGCCCTATTTAGGGGGACACTGCAGCTCACCAGGACAGATGTCTAGATTTGAATCTGTAAGAGGCTGAGAGGTCCCCGCTCCATCACTAACCTGCCATGTGGATCCCTGGGCCAAATGGGAAACAGACAGCAAGGTATGATCATATGACCAAAAACGCCAATTTTAAAACATAATCACGAATTTCACCATCAATGCTCCTTGACTTGACGGTCAAAAGAACTGGATGTAGTCTGCTGCACTGTACTCTCCCAAGTGCTTAATACAGTGCTCTGCACACAAGAAGTGCCCAGTATATATCACTGATTAATTATAGTTGTACATTAAGTAAATGAGGATGCTGTAATTTTCCCCAATTAGAATGTAAGCTCCTCGAGAGCCAAGATCATGTCTTCAATATCGGCTGTAATCCACCAAAGACCTAGTACAGGATTCTGCACACGTTAGGTGAGCAATAAATATTACTAATAGATGGATTTTAAATGAGCCTTGGTTTTACACTAGAGAGGCAAAGTCAATGGCTACATTTAATCCCGAAGCTACTCTCAGTGTGAGCTAGGCTTTTAAATATCCTGCCACTAGACAAATTCCTAGGGAACAGAACTGAAGAAATACTTACATTTAATATCTGAGGAAGCCTCTTTTCCAACAATGGCTGCAGATTATTTAAATAGAATGTGAACTTTGGGAAAAAAAAATGAAGACAAATCTGCTGAGCAGGGAGCACCAGCAGAGATTAGAGTGACATGCTTCCTTTCCATCTAAGTATCCTCCGATGAGAAGCTATTGATCCAAAGGGACAGACAGAAACCCTCTCTCTTGTGATACAAGAATATACCACCCCAAGAAAAACAGAGACATTTTAAACTGCGGGGAGATGGTAATGTTTGGAGCAAAGAAATTCAGAGTGAGAAACACGAGCAAATCACATGTGTTCCTTTCTCTGCCACATTCAGAGTAGTTTCCCAGAGTTAACTCATCTAGCCCCACAACTTCAGGGAAGAGCCAGGTTTGCTCACTCCAAGGTAGAGTAACCACGTAAGCCAGGGTCAGACAGAAAGTCCATAGCAAGTTCCTGAACCAGTTCAATCTTCTTTTAGGACTGAACAACAGCAGACGTGCCATTGTGAAAGGGAACTGAAAAGGCGACAGTCAAGTAAGGGGATGGAGGTGGGCATCATCAAAGAGCTATTAGGCTAGAAATGCTCCATTTTGGAAATCTTTGGGTCTTACCCAAGTTCTGGGCACTTGTGGTTCTTGTGGAAAGGAACATGACGGTGATTATCTCATAAGGGCCAACACTTAAGCGCCTGTCATTGTGATATGACTGTGAGCCCGTTGTTGCGTAGGGGCCGTCTCTATATGTTGCCAACTTGTACTTCCCAAGTGCCTAGTACAGTGCTCTGCACACAGTAAGCACTCAATAAATACGATTGAATGAATGAACTGTGATGAGGACAAAGATTTAGAATTTAGACTGTGCCACTTCCACCCCTTCTCGCCTTACCTTGCAATGGTGGCCAAAGACAGCTGAATGAGAGGAGAGGGAGAGGGAGAGGGAGAGGGAAAACTGATCTAGAGGGAAAACTGATCTAAGGGTTGAAGCCCCAAAGCAAGATTGAACCAGGGACCTAAAGAAAACTGGTCAAAAGAACAGACAGTCAACAGTTACACTATCCTTGCTCCTCCACCACTGGCCACTAGACTTAGTAAAAATAGTCGGGAAATATCCACTTTCACTTTTTCCATATGATTGCATTTACGTTTTTATCATTTTGGATGGACCTTTGGGTGGAACCTTTAACAAGCAATTAAATATTAAACAGAAAACGCTAAAGTGACTTTTTTTCCACAACGGAGAGTGGAAAAGGTCCAGAGGCAGATCCTTTCTGAGGGAAAATAATAACTTTAGGACTTGGCACATTCAGATTGTTTCTGCCTTCAAAAAGCTTTACTGAATGCAAATTATATGTTATGAAGTGTAATAAGTGCTAGGAGCAGCATGAACTTCTAACAAACATCAAGATTTCAATACTTAAAAACACCGTTCTTACCACTTACTTGGCTTTCCTCAATTTTGGTTACTTTTGTTGTCTTACTTGTAACAGATTGCCTTCCACTCACTAGCCACTGCCCAAGCTAGGAATGGATTGGGTATGTCTCTGCTTGACTCTCCCTCCTGTAGCCGTGACTTATAGAAGACTGAAAACTCTCCAAATGTGACCCTGAGAGGGATCTGGTTACTTTATAGTCTTCTTTTTTTCTTTCAGGGGGGAGCTAAGTTCTGCTTTTTCAAAAGGGGCTAACCACTGTGAAACACTCTGCATTGTAATATCTTGACAGGACAGCAGTCCACGGCCAAACTCACCGCAGAATCACTCAATTTTTACTGAGCACTTACTGTGGTGGGGTGAACTTTGTTAAGCACTTGGGAGAGTACATTGCAATAAAGTTGGAAAACACAATCCCTGCTTACAAGGAGCTGAGCCACCATCTCAAGACTGTAGCCAAAGGTGAACTGATTGACTCTGGCTCATCATTCCCACCATAAATCACAAACCAGAGCCAAAACCAAGGTCATTCATGTGTCCTCAAGCCAAGGATTCAAACAAAGCTGGAATTTGAATGTCCGCTGATTCTGTTGTATTGTTCTCTCAGTGCTCTGCACATAGTTAGTGCTCAATAAATACGATTGATTGATTTTGCCAACAAGTTCCAGAACAAAGTCAAATACTGCCTCTGAAGCCCCACAGACTTGGCTTTTCTGCCTCCTGACATATAAGAGTTTGCTTACCCCTTAACTTCCTGATTCACTTTCAGACTTGAAGAACTTTAAAAAAATAGCCATTTTTACTTAGGGATTGAGGTACTAAATGTTTTCCCATAGAAAGGAATCCGAGCCTAAAAATATATATATATGGTATTCTTGAAGCACAAACTATGTGCCAGGCACTGAACTAAGCACTAAAGTGGATATAAGCAAATCGGGATGGACACAGTCCCTGTCCCACACAGGGCTCACAGTCTTAATCCCCATATTACAGATGAGGTAACTAAGGCACAGAGAATTGAAGTGACTTGCCCAAGGCCACACAGTAGACAAGTAGCAGAACGAGGATTAGAATCCATGACCTTCCGACTCCCGGGCTCCTGCTCTCTCCACTAGACTATGCTACCTACTCTTTCCTTAGAGGATATAAATGGGACTAATAATAATGATGGCATTTGTTAAGCACTTACTATGTGCAAAGCACTGTTCTAAGTGCTGGATATTTAGAATTAGGCAGGTCACCCAACACACACACTGGGTTTTTTTTTAATGGCATTTATTAAGTACCTACCACGTGCAAAGCACTGTTCTAAGCGCTGGGAAGGTTACAAGGAGATCAGGTTGTCCCACGGGGGGCTCACAGTCTTAATCCTCATTTTACAGATGAGGGAACTGAGGCCCAGAGAAGTTAAGTGACTTCCCCAAAGTCACACAGTTGACAATTGGCAGAGTCGGGATTTGAACCCATGACCCCTGACTCCAAAGCCTGTGCTCTTTCCACTGAGCCACGCTGCTTCTCCCACAGCGGGTGGGCAGGGCAGCCTGGCGGCTGGGTCAGTGTGCGTGGGTGAAACAATTATGGTATTTGTTAAGTGCTTACTATGTGCCAGGCACTGTACTGAGCACTGGCGTAGATACAGGTAAATCGGGTTGGACACAGTCCCTGTCCCATGTGGGGCTCACAGTCTCAATCCCATTTTTCAGGCGAGGTAACTGAGGCACAGAGAAGTGAAGTGACTCGCCCAAGTCACACTGCGACAAGTGGCAGAGCCCGTAACTTTCTGACTCCCGGGCACGAGCTCTAACCGCTGCACCATGCTGCTAAACTTCTGGGTGCGGTTGGTCCTGGATGCAGGGGGCTGGACTAGGTGAACCCTTGGGGTTTTTTCCAGCTCTGGAATCAATCAATCGTATTTATTGAGCACTTACTGCGTGCGGAGCACTGTACTAAGCGCTTGGGAAGTACAAGTTGGCAACATATAGAGACGGTCCCTACCCAACAGTGGGCTCACAGTCTAGAAGGAAGTCTATGAAGTTTACTTTGAAACTCCTCTCATTCCCTGGCAGCAGTGAACACACAACTGAATGTTTGCTGCCATCCTGTGGCACTGTCTGTCTTCCTTTCACCCTTAAAACCTAATTAATCGTTAAATCTAACCTCTTTCCTTGTAACCACAAAAGGCAGACAGAAGAAGCATTCTGAGAGATGTTCTGGACAGAGTTAAAGCTTGCTAGAAAAATAACTCGAGGTGTTACCCAGAAGGAACTCCTTACATATCCTGGGAAGGTTCAATCTTGCAAACTGTTCAACTGCGGTTCATAATAATAATAATAATAATAATAATAATAGCATTTATTAAGCACTTACTATGTGCAAAGCACTGTTCTAAGCACTGGGGAGGTTACAAGGTGATCAGATTGTCCCACGTGGGGCTCACAGTCTTAATCCCCATTTTACAGATGAGGTAACTGAGGCACGGAGAAGTGAAGTAACTTGCCCAAAGTCACACAGCTGACAAGTGGTGGAGCTGGGATTTGAACCCAGGACCTCTGACCCCAAAGCCCGTGCTCTTTCCACTGAGCCACGCTGCTTCTCAACCCACTGAGTACTTATAATAATAATAATGGCATTTATTAAGCACTATGTGCAAAGCACTGTTCTAAGCGCTGAGCACTGTTCAAAGCGCTAAGTACTTCCACCTCCAAGGACGCCTAACGGAGGAGTCTGTCTGGTTCAAAACACATCCTGAATCCACCTGCTCCTTTTTATGGTGGAACTGTACTCCAACTAATTTTCAAGATGACGAATGTTTGGTGCAGCGGAGAGATGCAGGCACAGCATCAACCCATTTCACAGGGATCAGTTGAAATACACCTCGGGAGAATTGTGGTGGATTCTTGGACCTGCTTCCCGAGGAGCAGGCAGAGCTTCACGCCTTTTCTTGGTCCCTTTTCCTCTTTAGAAAAGGAAATGTTCAATTCTGAATATTTGTCATGCCTTTCTACATTCAGCATGTAAACCATTTTGTTGCACTGAATATATTCTACAGACTATTCAGTTAGAGTTGGAAAATTTAAGATTCTGAGTTAAGCCCTGTTGGGATAGTGGGATTTTTGTTTTGTCCTTTTTTTAATTAAAAAAGTCACTTATCTTGCATTGGCTTACAATTTGTACTGTGAATACTTCTTAGGTCGTGGTGGTCTTATCCTCCCTGGGTCATTTTTCCCCTCTGGTCTCTGATGCTCTGCCACTGGCAGAGGGAAACATGCTACATCTTCCCTGCTTCCGGGCTTCACCTTGCCCCTTCAATAGATGAATCAATCAGCCAAATCAACACTATTTCTTGAGGGCCTACTGTATGAGGAACACTTGACTAAGAACCCCAGTAAGTACAATAGAGGTAGAAGACAGGATTCCTTGCTACCTTTTCCCCTCCAGACAGCTGCTTTACCACCACCCCTCCAACAACAGAGCCAGAAGTACAAAATGTTAGTTTTAGGCCCCCGCGCAGTCTAAGATTCAAGCGCAGGGTGAGGCAGGTAGACCCCGTGGTGATGCCCAAAGGCAGGGCTCCAGGACACAACTCCAAGAAGCACGGTTTTGGTCCACGTTGGATCCACTGGAAAAATCTTCCTAAGAAATACGGCTGCCCCGTGCAGAGGTGACCAATTTCCCTAAGAGGCAACTAGACAACCGTCCTTTTCAAAATCTTGGTGCGTGTACAGGATTGTTATCTGGGCTCATTAGGTTCCTACGAGAACGTCTCATAAAACTCAAACTGGGCTTGTTAGTTTCCTGCCAATGAGCTCAACCTCTCTGCAGAATTCCCTTTACAGCCCCGTTGCTCATTCTGGAGGCTATATTAGTTGGCATCATTTTTATCCGAAGCCAGGCGAATGAATGAATAATGCAGATGGCATAAATAATTCATCCTAAAGAAAACATACTTGAATATATGAATCCTGTAAAATAGTTCCTCAAAATGATCTGTAAGGAGTTTTTGAGAGTGTCATGGTCACAAATGTAACTGCAAAAAAATGGCTTTTAGTTCACACAACAGCACCTATTTCGTTATAGCTCATTGTGGGCAGGGAATGTGTCCTGTTCATTGTTTCATTGTACTATCCCAAGCGCTTAGTACAGTGGCCTGCACATGGTAAGCGCTCAATACGATTGTATGAATGAATTATATATTGAGTAAGAAAATACATTTATTGATTGTCCTTCACATGGTGGACAATTTGAAACCTAGCAAAATCAATTTTAGAGTAATATTTTAAAACTGGGGAAAAAAACAGTGTAACAATTGCTTTGAAAAAAGTAACTGAAGAGTAATCGCATTAAAAGTCCTCCTGATTTATGTTTCTTTTAAAAATACATATCCAGCTTCTTTAGTCATTAAATACTGCATGTCAAAAGACTAATAAAATATACACAGAATATAAATCATACATACAGAAATATACATAAACTCTGATATAGTGAGCAAATCAATTATATAATCTAATTGCATCTGAGTAAATTGTTCACTAAACAAACGCCATTCTCTGGTTAACAGTCAATTAAATTTATGAGTTCACCGGAAGGCAATTTTTTGAGTTCCTAGAAGGATTGTTGGAGAAGCACATGCAGTTTCTTTTGCTCGTCTTCCAGGGGTAATGCCCACTTCTTCTTTACGAACTGAATGTCTATGGTGCCAGATTCTTTGGCCAGGGCAAGGCTGAGGAGCCCATTGGTCTTTCCTGGCTCAGCCAGGACCTTCATGGTTGTCAACCTAAAAGACAAAGGAGGGGTTATAGTCTGTGGCAGGCTTATTTGTGACAAGAATCACCACACACCTTTGTGGTACAGTTCTATTTTTTTTGTCCCCAAGTACCCACATGAACTCCCTGAATAATGAGCGAATCGCAAGCAGTTTTGGAAAGGACCCATTAGTTGAATTATGTGGAGCATTTTTTTTTACGTATTTATTGAGCACTTACTGTGGGCAGAGCACTGTACTAAGCACTTGGGAAGTACAAGTTGGCAACATATAGAGACAGTCCCTACCCAACAATGGGCTCACAGTCTAGAAGACTAGAATTATAGCATTATACTCCTATTCTGGTTCAGTAAGGCAGATCCAGGCTGGAAATCAGCAGACTTGTGATGGTTGGAGAGCTGCAAGAGGATGTTAGGAATGGAGCAGAGCTGCTCTTGTGTTGCCTGAATTTCCAAACTGGCCTTATTCTCAGTCCTTGGGGATGCCCCTTCGTCCCTGGTGTATTTCAAAAGCAATGGGTGTTCTTGCAACCCCCTGACCCTAAGAAGGCTGGAAATCTATCAGGTACTCATTGAACTCCAGGGCCTCTGGAGACTGGGAAATTCTAGACTTTCCTAGCAGCCAATTTCCTTGTTTTGCATCTGTTCCTGGGACAACCTTCAGGCCTGTCAATGTTCCCTCCCCGTCAGGGTGGGCCCAGAACTGGCTTGGCCATCCAGACGACCTCTGGGTGAAACCTGGATGACAGAACAACCAGGGCTGCCTCGAAGAGGTCAAACAACCTGGACTCACTCCCACTCTTCAGTTACATCCTCTCTGAGCCTGTCGCTTTCTAGCCTGGAGTCTGAATCCTCCAGCCTCTCATCTTTCAGAAGCCACTCCATCCCCTGAACAATTCATTATTGCCCTTCAATCAATCAATCAATCATATTTACTGAGTACTAATGTGCAGAGCACTGTACTGAGCTCTTGGAAGAGTACAACAGAATTAGCAGGCACATTCCCTGCCCATAACAAGCTTTCAGTCTAGAGGGAGAGGCAGACATTAATATGAATAAGTAATTTAACAGATACTTTAATTTAAATATTTACATTTAATAGCTCCTAAAATAGGATAACCAAGCTATATATACCACTGAGGGAGCTGGCATGAAGGAGTTGAGAGGAAGAATTTGGGTTGGGAATGGGGAAAGAATAGGGAGAAGTATTTAGATAACAGCCCTTACTTACAGTAAAAATGGGCTCAGGAAAGAAAGACGGTGATCAGACTTGGAGGTTAGAAGAGGAGATGAAGGGAAAAAGCTTAGGCATAGTTTAATGAGTATATCTCTCCTCTAAGACTTAAAAGCAAGACAGATTACAACAGCAAAACCAATAACAGCAACCATCTCCCACAGCTATACTCTGAATGCACAGTATTCATCCTGCTGTGATTTGCTTTTCAATTACTGAGATGAAGTTACCGTTCACGGCACAGGTAAAGTTAATCACCATAACAGTGACACATTAGTAATGGCTGATTAACACCACATATTCTCATGATGGCAGGACCGAAATTAAGCTTGATGTGCCATGGGATGATTAAAATTCACACATCAAATTCACATATCAGAATGGGGGAAATATACCCCACTCCTGAGTTACTAGTCCCATTTATCAAATTACTCCTGATTTTCTGCCTAGATATGATAAAAAATGTCAAGAGTGGAAATATTCAAAGTGTCAAGCTGGGTTCTACAATGGCATGTTTCTTTTAAATTATGAAATAATCAGGTCAAAGGTTCATAATGAAGTCCAACCATCTGTCTTCAGGCAAGACTACACTTCACCCACACAACAACCACTGTATTTTTCAGACGAAAATGTCCCTACTTTCTCTAGATAGATTCGGTATCTCCCAACTCTTTCAGATAGGTTATTTCTGGTGACTAACCCAAATCCCTCAAGCTTCAAATTTGAAGCCAGGCTTGGTTCTCCCTTGGTCCACTCAACTCCTGACAGAAAAGGAGATCAGTCTCAGGGGCCTTTTTAGAACAGGTGTAGATGATTTGATTTTTTTATTCACTCTGAAAACATCGGAAATATATATCGACATTCTTAAGAAACTTCACATTGTGGTTAGGAGACTTGATTGCTAAAATGTTTACACTGATAATGCCATCAGTATTCTTCTCTGCCTCTAACATTGACTTCTACGAATGAAACATTCTCAGCTGACTCCTAGAATTGAACTGGTTCCCAGCCCTGGAACCAGTTAAACTGGGAACCAGTCCTGATGCAGAAGGCTCCTGCAGATGACATTAAGAGAAGCAGTGTGGCTTAGTGGAAAGAGTCCAGGCTTGGGAGTCAGAGGTCATGGGTTCTAATCCCGGCTCCGCCACTTGTCTGCTGTGTGACCTTCGGCAAGTCACTTAACTTCTCTGTGCTTCAGTTCCCTCACCTGTAAAATGGGGATTAAGACTGTGAGCCCACATGGGACAACCCGATTTTCTTGTATCTACCCCAGCACTTAGAACAGTGCTTGGAACATAGTAAGTGCTTAACAAATACCATCAATATTATTATTAAGAACTGCTGGGTGGAATTCAATTGTTGTGGCAACTCGTGAAGAAAGACGAAGGCCTTGCAAATAACCTTTATTCTTGCTTGTCAATCAGCTCTTCAGGATGGCTTACTGAAAACATTGAACTTCAAGAAAGGCAAACAGCACTGATGCCTTCTTTACCAAGTCAGAGGAAACACCATTCTTCGATGATTCCGTTATTTTGTGGAAAGCTTAAAGAATGTCAGGCTCACACCAGGGTGACCTGGAGGCTGAGAAGGCACCTAAACCATAGCAAAGTAAGGAAAACAGAGGACAGGGACACCTCTCTAAGTTAGAGATGGCAAGAATTCCCTTAAACCACTGTGACAATGTGCAACTCAACACCAAGATCAGGCTAAAGTGTCCCTCTCTCTCCCTCAAAGTCTGCACTACACCATCACAGCATTAAGTCCGCCCGAAAGTCCCTTTAAAGCCTTAATGTGCTTTGCATTCATAACCTTGACTTGCTACCAAGTGACCTTAGGCTAACCGCCATCAACTACACAGAAATCCCAATATGGGCTCATAATCAAATGACTTGGAGACAGTCCATTACACTGCAACAGTAGCAAACAATAATAAAGGAGCAAAAAAGCTGGGGTAATCAAAATGTAGACAGCCACTCAGTCCCCAGATCATTTAAACATTGTTTAATGATCAGGCTCAACTACTCAACTCTCCCTCACTCTAGACTGTAAGCTCGTTAAGGACAGGAAATGTGCCTGCTTAATGCTGTAGTGTACTCTCCCAAGCACTTAGTACAGTGCTCTGAACACGGTAAGAGCTCAATAAATATGATTGAATGGATGAATGAATGAATTCAAGGCAGGACTCCTAAGGAGCGAAGGGAAAAACTGCTTATCGCGACTATTGCAACCTCCGTTGGACTTACTTATCCACAGAGAGGAGTTGTCTGGCTACAGGCCCCAGATCGCTTTCCAGTAAGTCCCAAATATAAATAGTGGATGATGCGTCCAGGACAAAAAACACAGCGGGTCTTGTGAGTGCCCAGTGGATGGCTGTGATGGGCTGGCCACCGGTGCTGTTGTTCCACTGCCCAAGGGGATACTCAGAAGCAAGCTGATGTAAGCGGATGCTTCCATCTGAACAGCCAACCTACGCAGGCCAGAAAAGGAAAGAAAACTTAAAACATCTTGGCTCTCAAAAATCAGAATCCGTAACTTATTTATTTATTTATGTTAATGTCCATTTCCCCTTCTAGACTGTAGGCTTGTTATGGGTAGGGAATATGTCCGTTCAGGCTATCTCATTTGCTCAGTCGTGTTGTTATTAGACAGTAAGACAATTTGTGCTGTCAAATTACAGATAATTACATTTGACTCTATGGAACAGAATTATCCAGCTCTAATTTGTTACTTCCACATACAATAACAATAGTTTGTGGCAGACATAACTTCTGAGAAAATGCCCACAAATCAAAGTAACTGCAGTTTCACTGACCAAAAAAAAACAGATTCAGGCTTTAAGCAATGCACTCCAATTCTTTTTGTCATTACGGCATTAATTCAGACTAATTTTAATCAAGTTTATTGAGGACACCCTATGAAAGACAAATCCAGAAAAACACATCTGTTTAAGAGGCTAAAAGAACATCAAACAGTAGAAAAGATTCATCTGGGCTATTCTGTTTGAAAATTAAGTGAGAGTTTACCTAATTTATATGCTATTGCTTAAAACCATACATTAGAGAACATGACAACAGCAATAATAATAATAATAATAATATTGAGGTTTGAAACAAATGTAGCAACTGAAATAGGATGACCCTGGATGCCATCACTTAAAAGGCCCTCAAAAAAAACCATGTCTTGACACCTCTCCAGGGTCCAAATTACCAAAAGAAATACCTCAGTCCAACAAGAAAAAAGATAACTCTCCATACCAAAAATATTGGTTCTCCAAATGGTGAAAACTCAATTGCATTGACCCTTATTGCTCTTGTGCCTTTCTGCTGGGGTTTGAAGAATTTTGGGCAGACTCTCAAATCATGTCTTGCGCTTTGCCTTACGAGACCCTAGAAATAAAAACAGATGAGTTCAAGGCATTCCTAGTAAAATAAAAACTATAACTGGAAGCTTACACAGATGGCCACCCCAGAAAGAATCCAAATTAACCAGTTAAGGCCTTTAACATCACATTCTTAAAATCGAATCTTTGAGCGAATCATCCGGATGCTGCAGGCACAAAACATTTTCCCTGCAATATCTAAATCATTGAGAACAAACTGTTTTGAGGAGGGGATGAGATATTGCTAATGTAAACCTGATCTAAGGTGTATTTAAATAAAGACTCATTTGGGAAAACACTAGGGAAGCCAAGAAATCAGTACTAATAATGAACATCAAACAATACTCACAATATCTGTCCCAAAAATGAAACGATTAGGATCAGAAGGCAAAAATTTAACATTCAGTGCCTGGGCAGTCCCCAGGCCCACATCATCCTTTAGAGAGAAACTGGAAAAATGGAACAGGAAAAACACTGTGAGTATAGAGGCTGGAAAAATGGAATAGGAAAACACTGGGAACATAAG
This sequence comes from Tachyglossus aculeatus, assembly GCF_015852505.1. Taxonomy (NCBI): domain Eukaryota; kingdom Metazoa; phylum Chordata; class Mammalia; order Monotremata; family Tachyglossidae; genus Tachyglossus; species Tachyglossus aculeatus. Next base: position 9,578,471 of record NC_052078.1, on the reverse strand, counting down.
AGATTTCAGTTGTATACCTTTGAGATAAGAATAATTAATACGAAGATCCCCTTTTTTCCTGTAAGACTAAGCTCCCTGTGGTCTGGGACCATGTCTACCAACTCGGCTGTATTGTACTTTCGCAACATCTAGTAAGTACCGTGTTCTGTGCAAGTAAACCCTCAGTAAATACTATGGCCTGGCATTCTCACTTGATGGTGAGAACCAAGATAACCAGGCTTCTGGCACTTTAATCATGATATCCTTTACTTCCTTTCTCAGAACTTGTACCTGCCCAATTGGTTGCCCACCCTGCAGATTATAAAGTTCTAGACTACGGACCACCAAGGCCAAAGCTCTGCTCCAGAAGAGGCACAGAAACTACCACTTTTTTTTTGTTAGAACAAGAGCACTGGAAGATACTATATTATATTAGATATAATATTCACTGCACAACCAATTGATGATAAATTTTGAGTAAAGCAGTGTAATGCAGCAGGTAAGTCTGGAAATCAAGAAACTTTGTGCCAAAACCATATTTGTACTCCATACAGAAGACAGAGAAGCAGTGTGGTCTATTTGAAAGAGCACAGGCTTGGAAGTAAGAGGACCTCGCTTCTACTTCTGGCTCTGCTTCTTCTCTTTTGTTTTACTTTGGGCAAGTCACTTAACTTCTCTGGGCCTCAGTTCTCTCAACTGTAAAATGGGGAATCAAAATCTACTCTCCCTCCTACTTACATTGTGAGCCCTTGTGGGACCTGATGATCTTGTAACTACTCTAATGCTGAGTACAGTGCTTGGCATGTAGTAAGCGCTTGTTCAATCTTATTCACTGAGCACTTACTGTGTGCAGAGCACTATACTCAGAGCTTGGAAAGTACAATTCAGCAGTAAAGAGGGACAATTCCTGCCCACAATGGGTTTACAGTCTAGAAGGCGGGGGAGGCAGACATCAAAACAAGTAAACAGGCAACAATAGCATCAATATAAACAGAATTATAGATATACACACATCAATAGTCAATACCATTAGTTATTACTACTATTACTAGTCTTACAATTCGTTAATCCCCAGTTGCACATATTGGAGTAGTAATAATTTAGGATTAATAATAATTTAGGGTGAGTAATAAAATGAGATAAAGAAACATACATAAAAAATGAATTCTGTATGTACAATATTCTAGAACTAAGTTATTCTAGGTTTACATCGAAAACCTGACCTATTTAAAGCAGTCTTCTTCCTATCAGTAAATTACTATGTTATATGTCTGTGTCCCCTGTAAAACTGTAAACTCCTTTAGGTTAGGGACCGTATTCTGCTTCTATTGTGCTCTTCAGAGCCCTCAATTTAGTGCTCCAAACATAGTAGGTAAATAAATACTATTGATTGATTGCAACATTAGGGAGTTATACATAAAATATAGGATGTTATATTCCTGGATCAACATCCAGACTATTTCATCAAACTTTCTCCTAAGCATTGTTTATCCCAGGCACTGTTTTATCCTTTTTTTAAAACAAATGATGCTTGTTAAGTGCTTACTACGAGCCAGGCACTGTACTAAGTGCTGGGATAGATACATGATAATGAGGGTGGACACAGTTCCTTTCCCATAAGAGGTTCACAGTTTAATATCTAACAAAGATTTGATTACAATTCCTGTTACACTGGGAAGAAATGACAAATAACACTGCCACTCAATAATGATCATAAAGCATTGAGAAATGTATAAGCTCAACTACGGAGGTAAATCACTAGCCTAATTCTAAATATGTATGACTCCCTTGCCAACAAACCAAATTAGAGCCTCCTTTTTAGGTTCTTTCTGCTCCTTTGTCTCTTCTTTTCTGGCATTCTTTGTCTCTTACCTGGTATTCAACTGAACCACAGAGCTATGGACTAACTTTATCTTCCCTCCAGGAATCAAACCTAAAAACAAGTACATCAATAATAAAGTACAATTCTCTGTCCATGTAATAACCAAATAACTCCAAATAAACATCAAATCATTTTTTGCCAATCACAGAGAGATCTATTAACCCATAGGGAAACGGATGTGGAAATTCAGGAATATGGGGTATGCGAGGCGAAGATGGCACCAACTTGAAATGGGTGAAGGGTAGACCCATTGTTCTATATCAGATTATCTTTACTTTATCTCCCAGCTCTTAGTAAGGATAAATTTGCCACCAGCCTTTTCCTTCTTGCCTCAGACAGTCCTGATCTCTTGATAAATTTGAGGCTTTAGAAACAAGGGTAGGCTTTTTCCAGCAAGACCTTGGAGACTAATACCTCCTACTGCCTGTAAATGAATACATCTGGCTTCCTAGAAGTGATAATAATAATAATAATGATGATGGCATTTGTTAAGTGCTTACTATATGCCAAGCACTGTTCTAAGCTGGATAACAATGGCATTTGTTAAGCGCTTACTATGTACCAAGCACTGTTCTAAATGCTGGATAACAATGGCATTTGTTAAGCGCTTACTATGTGCCAAGCACTGTTCAAAGCGCTGGGATAGATATAAGGTTATCAGGTTGTCCCACCTGGGGCTCACAGTCTTAATCCCCATTTTACAGATGAGGTCACTGAGGCACAGAAAAGTGAAGCGACTTGCCCAAAGTGACACAGCTGACATGTGGCCAAGTCGGGATTAGGATTTACGACCTCTGACTCCCAAGCCCGGGCTCTTTCCACTGAGCCATGAGCCCGATGCTTTTCTCCCTTTCCTTTCATTAAAAGGCAGAGCAAAAATATCCCAAAGATTTATAAAATGGCCCAGTGTACAAAATAAGCCCTCAGATGACAAGAGGTAATGCTGGATTTATGCTTGGACTTGCAAAAGAGTCGGTGTCCCTCATCTGCAGGGGAGATAATGAAGGGGAGAGTGAGAGCCGGCCAAAGCACCTGATCTGACGAGTCATCGGCCTGGAAATTCAAATGGAGGAGGGATGGGGCCGAGCAAAACTGTTGAGTGCCCTGGCTGACTTTACTCAAAACCACCTCAGAGCAACTGGTCTGTGAATAAAGGTCCAAACAACATTTGATCATCTTCAGAGGGTACTGATCTTTCTTGGTTAATGAGATCAGTGAAATGGGCCCAATTGCCATAGTCAATGGATGAAAAAGTAATATGCTGGAAAAAGGGGAGGGGTGCCTGCTGAAAAGAACTTCTTCCTACAATGAGACCAATAGGCCACATCGAATCAGAGCCACTTGGTAGCGAAAAGTCATTTTGCCAAAATCTGGCAAATGTCCTGAGACCTCACCCCCCCGACAGATTTTAACCAATCACTTCATTCCTGGTGTGGTCTTCAGTTTCCAATCTACTTTCTGCTCTTCTTCTCCTCCTAACATCTAGTTCTGGCTACTACTCAAATCAGCTTGCCTCGGATATCAGGTGGTTAATTCAATGACGTACAATAGTATAACTCTTTAAAATGTTAGATTAATGTTATTTCAAACTGCCTGGACAATTTCCTTGATGTGCAGTTTCAAAATACCAAGAGACTCAAGGACCTTTCATCCCCTGTATGTTGCCAACTTGGACTTCCCAAGCGCTTAGTACAGTGCTCTGCACACAGTAAGTGCTCAATAAATATGATTGATTGAATGAATGAATCCCCAATTTTCAGAAAACATCTAGCATCATAATTGTACCAGGCACATTCAGTAGTTACCTAAATCGCTTTGCGAACCTGCTAGATCTGCTTTCTGTAGTTCAACTACCACCTGGAAATGGGAAAGAATATAGTCTCAAGTTATATAAGATAAATAAAACAAAAACAAGATGTCATTTTAGTTCATATAATTTTACCCCTGTTCTTTATAACTGGAACACAAATGGTGTTAGCTAACTGGAGGCTGAGAATACTGATAAGTGATAATTCCCAAGCCAAGCATAATATGGAGGGGCAGCTGTGGATGAATTTTAACCAAATCTGTAAATTGCCTTCTGCAATGATTTTTAATCTGGATGCTTTAAAAGTATTATTGCTGAACAAAAATAGAGCTCATTATATTCTGACAGAATCACATTTCTTTTTTGCATACTGAGCTTCTAAAAGTTATGCCTTGTTAAAGAAATAACTGTTTGAAAACAGTCCTCAAATTGGTTGCTAATTCCAAGAGAACGATTGAAAAATGTTTATTATTTTGCAGTCCAATATTCACCAATTTTCATACATGTACTCACCCACAGATTAAGAATTCCACTTTCATCCAGTGAAGCAATCTGGAATAACAGACCTGACATTTCTAATGAAAAAAAAAAAGGGAAGTGGAGGATGTAGATCAAAGTCTTACAAATATGAAACGGTAATATATGCCCGTTTACTTTGGGATTATGGTACACGTACCTTCCTGAGATGATAATGGGGACAGCACACAACTTTGTTTCTTGTAGACAGATGTTGAAACCTGTTCTATTGCCTGAACAGGACTTCTGTGGTTTACTGTGGTAAGAACACCATCTACAATTTTTTTTAAAAAAAATCAATTATAAATATTTCTGAGCTCCTCCTGTACTAAGTGTTTGGGGGAGTGTAAGAGAATCAGGAAACATGATCCCTGTCCTCTAGGGGCTTACAATAAAAGCTGTAACATGCCACCAGTTATGGAAACCTCACTGAAGGAAAGAAAACCTATTTTCTCCCTTAGTTCAGTGGTTGTGTCAATCTTCCTTTCAAAAAGATTATTTTTAAAACTAATTTTAGCACTTGACAAAAACCCCAAAACAGCATACTCAATTTATTCACTGCTAATGATGATTTCTATCATTTCAGACTCAAGATGGTTGGGGTAAGTGCATCACTAAGCTATCCTATGCTTACAGTTTTTATGGTGCTGACGAATAAAAATACATAATGTCGGAGGATGTGGACCAATCACATATGTTATCTCTAGCTTGATAGTCGAATACATTTAGTCAGATCTACTAGGGTGTAAGTATGTAAGCATAGTATTTTAAGCTAGGTGTTACCTTCTTTCGGCTTTAAGCACCTTTTATCAACTGTGGTGTAATAAATGGGTTCTTAAGGGTTAGAGAAAGGTAATACACTTCTCAAATCGTTAACAGGAAATAATCTGTGCTTTGGCCTGAATGCCAGAGAGGTTAATGGAACTTAAAAGGCCAATCCCACTGACCAGTTGAAAATGTTGATGTTCTGAATATCCAATCGGAATCCTTTAACTTCAGATACTGATGAATCCTGGAGTCTTCGCGCAGATCCCAAACGATTACTGACCCATCCGTTGTTCCAGCAAACAATAATGTTGCTTTAAAAGGGCTAAAACAACAACATTTGACCTGAAAAGAAATCAAAGAGTTACCTGAGAAGAAGAAACACAGTGAGAACGCCAAGTAAAGCCCTAGGCCAACCCAATGTTTGGTTCCCCTCATTCATGCCCTGGTTTCTGCAGAAAGGTGGCTGACCTTCTTCCTTTCCAACTGTTGTGGAGGCCGTTCTGTTGCACCTGCCGGGGTTCCTACCAGGCTCTATTCATTCATTCATTTATTCAATAGCATTTATTGAGCACTTACCATGTGCAGAGCACTGTACTAAGCGCTTGGGAAGTACAAGTTGGAGGACTGCGTGGGTCCAGTAGGCCACTGCACGAGCCACTACTCCAAAGAGCAGCTTCATGGGAGATGGGGGGTTGGCGACTGAATTCACATCTGGCTGGAAGTACGGTCGCTTTCCCTCATCCGGCCTCCCCTGGTTTCCTCTACCGAGCCCTCCCCGATGGCATCTGTGTGCAGCCTTTTGCCCACTTCAAAATCCGAGGGGGCGCGGGAGGGGAGGTGCTCCAGCCAAAATAACTGTCTACCCCTGTGCTAGTGGAAACGTCACCGAGCGCCAACAGAGCCCTCCCACTGCGCTGAAGTGACAATGGCTGACAAAAATGGAAGGGAGAGGACGGGTTTGGGAATCCTCAGATCTAATGAAACAGACATCCCAATCCTCTAATCAGTGCTGCCTTTTCTTTTTTCCATTTGACTGCTGTTTTTTTCTCCTCTCTTTTCCTTCTCGTCGCCATCCAACTTCTTGGATTACGCAGCTCACCACACCCCTCTCCTTTTACTCAGGATGTGGTTTTCAGTTTGCAACAGTTAACTTTGACGTGCATTCATTCGCGGATTCATGAGTTTATACATTCGCTCACATAATTCACCATCAAGACAACATAACACTGTACCTTTGATTCACAGATTAAAATTTTCTGAGGACTGGAAGGCTGCCAAATATCCCATATGCACAGGATAAATTTCCTATCCAGTTTGACAGAGTAAGGCTTTTCGGGTAACTCATGGACAGAAACCAACATCTGCCTCTGAACTTCAGAGATATGTAAACTGGAGACTTTTCTACCTATGGAAGAAATGAAGGATAGCGTTTCTGACATGGAGAAAAACAAGTTCCTAAAATTAAACAAACAAAAAATTGAAAAGGAAATCCAAATTACTGCATGGTACTGCCAAAGCCTAGCATACCGTGGCTCATTAAACCATGAATAATAGTGTGGGTCAAGTCTCATGACCCAGACATACCTCTTCAATTCTTCCAACAGCCTACAGAAGGGCTGCAGTGTGGACATTATTCAAATCCCCCAACTGCTATATATCAAACTTTTGCTCTATTTATTACAAACTAATCCACTTCCTCCAGTATAGACTAACTCCCTTCAAATGCAAGGCATGCACATTTCCATACAAATCAATAATATAATGTTTCATTAAAATGACACTGAAGAAGGAAGTATAAAACCATATGTCAGCTTGCAGATGAGTTGCGGATCACCCGTGTAAACAGAGCATGGGCTTGGGAGACAGAGGTCATGGGTTCAAATCCTGGCTCCGCCACTAGCCTGCTGTGTGACCTTGGGCAAGCCACATAACTTCTCTGTTCCTCAGTTACCTCATCTGTAAAATGGGGATAGAGAGTGAGAGTCCCACGTGGTACAACCTGATTACCTTCAATTTACCCCACCGCTTAGAACAGTGCTTGGCACATAGTAAGCGCTTAACAACTACCATAATTATTATTAGTATTATTATTATGTCTGTGCTTGCGATGCATGGCATGCGACTTTTTGGATTTCTGCAGGCCCTCGGTCTCCATGCTGGGGCTATTGTTTGAGGACAGATCTCCAATCCTGCACACACATTTCCCTGGCTGCCTCCTACATCAACTTCTGCTTGCCAGTGTTCACATCCAAGGGCCAGACAGGTAACTTGCAAAGGCATGTCATTTTTAACAAGTTTTGATTTGAAGAAGGCTATAAAAACCTCACATCTTGGGCTCCATTTCAATCTCAGACATTTTGTCCATCTAAGCATTTTGCAAACAACACTATATGCTGCAACTGTTCTCAGGGGGATGAAGTGTCACATAAATTAAGTCAATTAGTAGACCATATATTAAAAAGTTTTTTGCCTCCAGGTCTTTGCCTTTTCAATAACAAACTATTATCCTGCTCTGCTCAATTGCCCTGTTAATTCAAAGTCAAGAACATTAAGATCAAAAAGTAGACCAGAGTGGACACTAAATCATTAAACATAAAAATGGTACAGGAAACATAAACCATAGTACTTACCTTAAATTAAAAAAATATTTATTTTATGACTCTCTGCTTCTCTGCTTTTAAATGAGCACATAAGAATAAAATAAATGATATAGAAGATCAGACCAGTGGACCTACCAGTGTGGCACACTGAATCTCCAACTTTGCCCCTAAGGGTATCTAAAGGACATTCATTCATTTACTCATTCAATTGTATTTACTGAGCACTTACTGTGTGCAAAGCACTGTATTCATTCATTCAATCGTATTTACTGAGAGCTTACTGTGTGCAGAGCACTGTACTAAGTGCTTGGGAAGTACAAGTTGGCAACATATAGAGACAGTCCCCTACCCAACAGCGGGCTCACAGTCTAAGCGCTTGGGAGAGTACAATATAACAATGAGCCCCCAACGAGCTTACAGTCTACACATCCATTTCTATCGTTGGAATGCTCTTTTTAAAATGCCTAATTTTTCCCTCCACTAATTCAAACATGATCACCCTCTAATGTGTTTTCCTCAAATATGTGAAAGAAGACTGACTTTAGTGAAATGAGATAAACAAAACCTCCTACAGCTTCAGTTGAGCTCTCAGAACCAGGGTGGGGACAAATACTGAAATAAGAAAAGTCACAGTTTATGTATTTTTTGTCTTTCATTGACTAAATCAGGTGAAAACCTGTTAAAACAGACAAATAATGTCATCTTACTGTGGAGGAATGGTAGATCCGTGTTCAACTGGAAGCAGCTATCGCTTATAGACAGGGTGTTTCCTTGAGGTCGAAGATTCCAGCTGGGTTCTGCTGCAGCTCGCTCTTCTTCTAGCAAAACAGCGATCACCTTGCAACATACACATGATTACACTGATTGAAGAAAAGAGAGGCTACCCTTATGTCTCAAATGTATTTGCCTTTTAATTTGAAATTCTTTTACCATGCTTTTCCTCTATTTTACTATTGTTTCCATCTGCTACAGTTTATTTCAATAGTTGCTAAAAGGAAATTTGAGACTTTCCTGAATAAGGTGTCTAGGATTTCTTTTCCCTAGCTGGGGCCTACAATTTTTTAAAGAAAAAAGGTCTGTCTGTGGGGTAAGGGAAGCATCACTTAATATCACGATACCAGAGGCCAGGTGGATTGAGACTATTTAGTGGACCACCAAGGCCTAAATCCCATTCTTTTTAAGAAGAAGAGAAAGTGGAGGAATCATTGCCTCTACAAGAGAAATGAAGGGCTGGGCTGTCCAGTTTATGAAATGTCACAGATAGTTCTCCAGTCACAAACCTTCACTGTTGATGGCATACCCTCAGCAGTCAGAACTGGGATTCAAACCCAGGGCTCCTGATTCCCAGAGGAGTGTTCTTTCCACTGGACTATCAGCAGGGCTTGAACATGTAGCAACAGTGAACCCGAAACACTGACATTTAGTTCCCTGGGAAATGCTAATGAACAGAGACCGCATTTGCACAAAGAAACGTAATGCATTCCTGCTTGAAAGAGGTACTGTGCAAAGCTTCGTCATGGTATTGCCAATTTATGGCCTCAAAATGGCACTGTCTTTCTCTATTCTGCTATCATGTGCTAGCTAAATAGCACACTAACATGTCACGCTCTAGCAGGAAGAAGTGATTTCATTTCGCCCACCTTAAATATTTGTAGAATGTAGTCATCATACCTTACAAGCAGCCTGGAGAAAGTTTGACAATCTCTGTGTGTCTATCTTTGGTACCAGTGCAGACTCAACAAGAGAATCCCTGTCATTTTTATTACCTAAAAAGGACATAAGGTTATATAATGGATCCCATCACCAGGTTAGCCCAGTACAACCTGTAAGAAGAATGTATAATTAATACAAAATGAAGAGTGGCATTGCATCTTCTAGATAACAGGGAGTTGTGAGGGGGGTAATGGAAAAATAGAAGAATTAGGTTCTAATTATTAATCTTCTCTATGGCTTTGGCCTCAGTTTCTCCTTTTAACAATGAGAAAAAATGTAAAATATAAATATTTAATAAGTTTAGAGAGCTTGGTACTTCACTATGGCTCCTGTTTCTGAAAAAAAAATTGATAATAATGCTAAAAATGGGGACTCTTTTGAGAAGTAAGAAATCACAGGACTATAGTTAAATGTCACGTTGCCATACATATCTATAATTTCTTTTTCTTATGGTATTTTTAAGCATTTACTATGTGCTAGGCACTATACTAAGTGCTGGGATAGATACAAGCTAGTCAGGTTGGACACAGTCCGTGTCCCCCATAGGGCTCACAGTCTTAATCCCCATTTTACAGACGAGGTAACCGACGTACAGGGAAGTTAGGGATTTGTCCAAAGTCACACAGCAGAGAAGTGGCAGTGTCAGGAATATAACCTAGGTTCTTCTGACTTTCAGGCCAGGGCTCTATCGACTAAGCCACACTGCTTCTCTGTTGCAGTTTTTTGCAGCTGGTAGAGGGGTTTTGTAGAAGCTTCATATTTTCATTGATGCTAGCCACATCCTGAAAATATCTAGTTGAACTCTGGACAAAATGTCAATCCAAGGAGCTCAATGTGCAATACATGTATGGCACGCTCCAAAAATATGGTGTCCCTTCCATCTCTCCCTCCCTCTTTTTACAATCAGGGAGATCGTGTTTTGATATATAAATTCATCACCTTCACAGAGACCTTCTAAGGTATTGGGGTCTTTAAAAGGGAAATGACTAAATAAACAAATAACAGAAAAACAGTCTCAACGAATACTATAGTAAGGAAACAACATAGAGAGTTATCTGGATTCCTATGACCGATATCTTTTTTCACTCATGTGTTCGGTTACATGATGAATGTACTTATTTCCCTTCTAGGCTGTGAGCCCGTTTGTGGACAGGGATTGTCACTCTTTATTGATGCATTGTACTTTCCAAGTGCTTAGTACAGTGCTCCACATACTGTAAGTGCTCAATAAATACAACTGAATGAATTTCCCCTTGAGATTATTCCTGAAATTGTTATCAGCCACAATCAGAGGAAGTATTTACCTTGAAAAAGGCTGTTGTTTATACTAGAATCCATGGTTGATATTCAGAGTGGGGGGTTGGGGGGGAGGTATACAGTCCAAAAGAGCGGGGCTTAACTACTCGGCTACAGCGAGGCTTATTTATAAATACAGGTTTAAAAGAAAATGTTTCATAATAAAAATACTCTAATAAATACATAAATACTAGCATGAGTTGTGATATTTTAAAGTACATTCAGTAGGTGCAAATTTACTATAAAGGTCAAGTCTGAAAGGAAAGATATAACACACAGGTGAACAAATTTGAAGCCTTTTTAAAAAGGGTAAGGGAAAAGGAAAGAAAATAAAATTATGCAAAACTTTGAATAATGAAACCAAAAGATAATTTACCTCCAGATACAAGACTACTTTCTCCTGGATGCTGTGTCCATGCTTCACTAGTTTCTATTTCTTTTGTCTGAATTTCTCTTTCAACATTATCTTCATTGCACTGAACATAAGCCTTAAGAATCAAAAACCAATTATTTGCATTTTCCCCCAAAGATTAGCATAACTCTTAAAATCCCCCCAAACTTAATACTATGCTAAGGAAAATAATCTTAAAACACAGTTAATACTGATATCCTTTTGGCTCAAAAATTGATTTGGGGGCAAGCTGTCACAATGACAGGGGAAAAGACAAAATCCATGTAGATTCCATATACAATTATTTTTTCATGTTAGGTTTGGATTAAATTGAATATAGTGTCCAAGAATCTGCTCAAATAATTCTGTGCTTATATTTCAAGCCTGAAAATGTTCTCTACCTAAAGGTAACCCCAATGCCTGCACTAAGTTGTTTTAAGTTGCTTTGTCAAAGCAAATTCTGCATTTTTACTTCTTCAAAGCAATGTTCTGAATAAAGGCAGCACTTCCAGATCCAGTTAAGAGAGGAATAAAATGAAACAAAGGGGTTAAGTCATTTACCCAAGGTCATGGTGAGTCAGTGGCACAGCGGGGATTAAAATTCTCAGGTTCTTGAATTTCATGCAGCCACTTTAATGAGCTATTCTGCACACAGAGAATTCTGAGATCTTTGAATGTAAATTGTTCTACTCATTCGGAATACGGCTACTCATATGTGGAAAATGGTTATCACACCTTTTCTGCTATTCCAAAGGAGTTTATCTAACCCTGGCCTAATATCTGACTTCAAATAATGGCTGAGTTTGGCTCAGCCTGCTGGACTGTGAAGCACGATTAGAAACTACCTTCAGAAGACGAAAGTGAGCTTTTGGCATTTAATAATCATTCAGTCGTATTTATTGAGTGCTTACTGTGCGCAGAGCACTGTACTAAGCGCTTGGGAAGTACAAGTTGGCAACATATAGAGATGGTCCCTACCCAATAATGGGCCCACAGTCTAGAAATAATCCCATGCAGATGCCTGGTAACATGTGGAGTATGTAAGCTAGGTATTAAGTTTCAGTTCTGGAGGACCTTTTCCAATCCTGAATTATTAGTGTCAGAGAATCTCATAATTCTTAACTAGTTTGGAAAGAAGGGATACAATGAGGTAATGAATCCTATGTAGGTCCCCCAGTCAGCACTGCAGCAGATTTCTCTCTGCTGACAGGGAGGCAGGGAGGACGACGTAATAAAAGAAGGGGCTGGGGGAGGATGTGTAATTTCTCAATTCTGAGGAATGTGGTACTTCTCAGTTAGGTGGTTTCTCCATGGGGCATGATGACCCAGGAGTCTTCCACCTGTCACATCTACCATGCCAGGGTATTACAATTGGTGCTGCAGACCAGGGCAACAAGGCTTATTCCTTCTTTTGAAAAGCAGTGTGGTCTAAGTGGATGGAAAACAGGACTGGGAATCAGGAGACCTGGATTCTAATCCTGGATCCAGCACTTCCCAGCCGTGTCACCTTGGCAAGTCACTTAACTTTTCTGTGCATTAGTTTCCTCATCTGTAAAATGGGCATTAAATACCCATTCTCCCTCCTCCTTGACTGTTAACCACATCTGAGAGAGGGACTGTGTCCGATCTGATTATCCTGTACCTATCCGAGGAATTGGCTCTAAGAAAGCACTTTATTTATTATTATTATTAATGTCATTGTTGTCATTATTATCTCTCTTCCCACTCCGGCCAGGCTACTGGGACTCTTCACCATCATGTTTCATCTACTCCATCCAATCCAACAGATAACCTCCACACTAAACATTCCATACCACCTCATTATTCTGCACACTACCCTCCAGTCTTCCCACTCTCTGCCCCCAATATAAAGTCTGAAAAAACATCCTCAGTACCACCGGTTGGCTAGAATATGTTGGGACACTTTTTATCCATATGCCAAATTAGAAAAGTTTGAAGAGATACACGGAGTTACAGTGAAAAGGTACAAATGAATTTCTTATTTGCATTTTTTTCATTTACCCTTTTTAATGCCACAAATTATCCACTCACCTGCTTAGTGTTTCTTTTGCCAAAGTTTCTGATATACATGTCATATTCATTTACCGGAGGCAAATCCAAAAGAGAGAAACTGACTGAAAAATCCAAGTCAATTAGTCGGAGCAGCTTTGTGCTGCGTTTCCTTTAAAATGAATAATCAAAACAAGAAAGAATTAAGTTGCATTATTTATCAATCACTTGTATTTATTGAGCGCTTAATGTGTAGAGCACTGTACTAAGTGCTTGGGAGATTACAATATAAATGCACTTATGTACACCCTCCTTAGCACTCATTTATATATGTCCACTCAATTTATTTATCTGACTTATCTAACTGTAAATATTTTTAGGTATGAATCCCCCACTAGAATGTAAGCTCCCTGGGGGCATGGAAAGTGTCACTTCATTTTTGCACTTTCCAGGAATCAGATACAAAAATATCACAACAACTGAGCATCCATAAACACCACCACTACTACTACTGCTATTACTACTAGTAAAACATTCAAATTTGACATTTTTATTATATAGTACTTGCATTTTAACTCCTTTACAGCATATCCAACTCTTATTAACACTAAGGATCATGCCTTAATCCATATTTGAAATGGAGAAATAAAGAATTTCTTTACTGTGATTACTGAATGCACTGTCTTAACATTTCACTATCTAGAGTAAAAGCACCACAAACATAAAAATGATGCTTTCTCCTGGCAAGCTGTCTGTGCTGTTCCATTGCCAGTATTATATAATGTCTCAAACATAGCATTCTTTTCTCGGAGAAGATTAAATGCCTTCTTATATGTACTTGCAGAACGCAGTCACGAACATGTCAAATTTCTTACATGGCCATCTCAAAGCCTATTTTTTCCAGAAGTCTAACACTAGCTATTAGCTTTCTTGCTGCTTCTTCAAGACCGGATTAATAAAACTCACTGAAAAATACTGCATCACTCCATTAGTGATGGGAAATGGACATAAGGACACTGATCAACTCTGTCATCATCAGTAATACCATCATGGAGCAATCTTATGGGATCCATGGACTTCCCTGGCTAGCCAAAACTGGGTAAAAACTGAAAAAGCTTTGCTGTACTGGTGGTATCAAATGCTTTGAGATAGAAGAGTATAAGGAAGTACTCAATGATTTTCCCTGCTTTTCTTTATTTGCCTGGCCGAAAAGATCACGTCCTCTATTCCACATAGAGTGCTAGAGAGATACTATGATTCTGAGAATGCAGCAAGATATCATGCCAAATAGTCACTAATAATGAAAATAGTAATGTTTTTGAGACATTGGGGAACTTCTTCAAAACTCTGTTGTGGAACCACAGTAAACCCAATCATCTCTGCTTAAACATTCTCAGCCAGAACGTCATTAAGTTCAGGAGTATATTAATCTTTTGAATCTTGACAGCAGTGGAGATGCAAATTAAAAGAAAAGCTATTCTGTTTTGCTTGTTTCGCTCTAGAAATCAGGTTGATACTTGCAGTACCACTCATGTCTGAAACGGAATGTTAAATTACATAATTATATGAACACAGTAGGAAAATATAACTGCAAACCTTTAAGTTATAAAGCATATTGGCAGGGAATGTGTCTGTTATTTGTTACATTGTACTCTCCCAAGCACTTAGTACAGTGCTCTGCACACAGTAAGCTCTCAATAAATACAACTGACTGACTGACATTATAAAAAAAGGAGTATCTGGGGACAAATTAAAAGACTGCAAGTCACCTGCTGAATTTATTAATGACACTTACTTTTGTTTAAGGGCCAGATTTCGACTAACTTGCCGCTCTTTAGCTGTTACAAAATCCATGAGCAATCCACAAAGAGAACCTCTGGAAGGAGAATCTTTTCCTTCTAGATGACAGAAGAAAACAGTTTTAGTAATTAAAAAAACCCCAAAAACTTCTGAAAAAACAGATGAGACCTAGAAACAAATGAGATTATTCATGGCACATTGCACAATCATATCCATGACATTTTAAAAACAGGGCTTTAATTCAATGATGCCAGGACTGGAAACGGAACTGAATCTTAAGCGCTTCAGCTGAGCTTTAATGGAAAATCAATAGGAATTCTGAGTTAAGACATTTCCTTTTGACTCACAGGAAAGTCTACAGCAGTTTCCAGCAATTTCAGGATGTGATAATGTTGAAACTGAGTCAGTAGAATAATGCTCTTGTGTCTTGCTAGGGGGACAGCATTTGGATTCATTCATTCAATGGTATTTATTGAGAGCTTTCCGTGGGCAGAGCACTGTTCTAATCACTTGGGAGAGTACAATATAATAAACAGACACATTCCCTGCACACAACAAGCTTACAGTCTAGAGGGGAAGATTGGATAGCACTGGGTAGGAGAGATTCAGGGCCCACAGCTCTGTACAGTTAGTTCCCAACAGGCCCCACTGTCTTCATTACCACCAAGGTGTTCTGTCCCAACCCCACCCCGAATAAATGCCAACAGAATTGACCAGTGACTTTGACAACTGATGAGCCCAGAAGACATGACACCGTCATAAAGCTAAAGTGTTCTTTCAACACTGAACATAGCTTGGTGGGCAAGGAATGAAATACTGATCGAGACAGCATCCACCATTAGATCCTTTGTGCCCAAATAGTTTGTAGTTTGGGAAAAACCTTTGGAAGTGCTTCGTTCGGTTCCTGCTACATACCCATTCTTGGTTCCCTTTCAGGTTCAGTTTGAACTTGTTTCAAAGGTAGGGCATGAATAATCCTTTGGTTTTCTGCATTAATTGCTCTTTGAATTTCCTCTATTTGTATTTTTTTGGCTAAGGGAATTTCTTCTTTTTTTTCTTTACTCTCTTCTTCTTCCTCCTCCTCAGCTTCATCAAAATCATCAAAATCGTCTTCATAGTCCTTCAAGAATACAAAATAGTTGTAAAAAAACTAATTGTTAGGGATCCACCTTAGTCTAGAAAGTCCAAGGGACCTTGAAGCCACTCTGGATTACAGGGGTAGACTGGAGTGGCCAGTGACTCAAAATTACAACATCTAGATATTGCAGCTGACTGGCATGAGGCTAACCAGGCTTCCAGTTGCCCTTGAGGAGTGGCACATTGGCAAACCTCATGAATTTCTTATCACTGGACACTCTAAACAGAAGACACTTAAAATAGTTGGGCTAGTATCTGTCATAATAAGAACAATAGTCAAAGTGATAAATGAGTATTTTGAGTGTATACACACAAATGACTTTGGACACAGTACATTTGCATTTGGATTACATTTTATGACCAATTCAGCCAATTCATGTCTTCAGGTTAAGTCAAAAGAACAGCAAGGAGTTGGGAAGTAATACTGTTTCCAGATAGTTATCAAAGAAGAACTAAAGACAAGAATAAGGTATGAAAAGCTGATATGGAATTCTTGTTATTGAATCTCATTCATTCATTCATTCAATCGTATTTACTGAGCGCTTACTGTGTGCAGAGCACTGTACTAAGCGCTTGGGAAGTACAAGTTAGCAACATATAGAGATGGTCCCTACCCAACAGTGGGCTCACAGTCAAGAAGGGGGAGACAGACAACAAAACAGAACATATTAACAAAATGAAATAAATAGAATAGTAAATATGTACAAGGAAAATAAATAGAGTAATAAATCTGTACAAACATATATAAAGGTGCTGTGGGGAGGGGAAGGAGGTAAGGTGGGAAGGATGGGGAGGGGGAGGAGAGGGACAGGAGGGAGGGTGCTCAGTCTGGGAAGGCCTCCTGGAGGAGGTGAGCTCTCAGTAGGGCTCTGAAGGGAGGAAGAGAGCTAGCTATGCGGATGTGCGGAGGGAGGGCATTCCAGGCCAGGGGGAGGATGTGGGCTGGGGGTCGATGGCGGGACAGGCGAGAACGAGGCACGGTGAGGAGGTTAGCAGCAGAGGAGCGGAGGGTGCAGGCTGGGCTAGAGAAGGAAAGAAGGGAAGTGAGGTAGGAGGGGGTGAGGTGATGGACAGCCTTGAAGACGAGAGTGAGGAGTTTTTGCCTGATGCATAGGTAGATTGGTAGCCACTGGAGATTTTTGAGGAGGGAAGTAACATGCCCAGAGCGTTTCTGCACAAAGATGATCCGGGCAGCAGCGTGAAGTATAGATTGAAGTGGGGAGAGACAGGAGGGTGGGAGATCGGAGAGGAGGCTGATGCAGTAATCCAGTCGGGATAGGATGAGAGATTGAACAAGCAGGGTAGCGGTTTGGATGGAGAGGAAAGGGCGGATCTTGGCAATGTTGCAGAGGTGAGACTGGCAGGTTTTGGTGACGGATTGGATGTGAGGGGTGAACGAGAGAGCGGAGTCGAGGATGACACCAAGGTTGCGGGCTTGTGAGACGGGAAGGATGGTAGTGCCATCAACAGTGATGGGAAAGTCAGGGAGAGGGCAGGGTTTGGGAGGGAAGATAAGGAGTTCAGTCTTGGACATATTAAGTTTTAGATGCTGGGCAGGCATCCAGATGGAGATGTCCTGAAGGCAGGAGGAGATAGGAGCCTGGAGGGAGGGAGAGAGAGCAGGAGCAGAGATGTAGATTTGGGTGTCATCAGCGTAGAGATGATAGTTGAATCTCATTCTGTTACTCAAAAATAAGTAGTAGCCAAGAAGAATAATATGATTTTGCACATACTTCAAAATCATCTTCATAATTTTCATCAAAATCATCATTAGCACCATTTTCTGAATTGATATCTTCCTTTTCTATATCCTTTGGAAGTAAGCATAACAACTGATTAAAAGCAAGAAAGGAGATTGATAATATGTATCTGAAAACGGCAAACGGTTTCATCAAAAGGTTTCTGGAGAATTTAATTAGATCTTTTGCTTTAGCAAATACAATTCAAATTTCATTTAGAAAAAATATATTTCATTTATGGTAATTCTGCCTTATTTGATGTTGAATAAGGCATGCAAAATGATACTAATAAGACTGTTCACAAAATTGAATGAAGGTGGAAATGTCAGCTATTATCATATACTAGAGAAAATAATAATAATAATAACAGTAGTATTTGTTAAGCACTTACTATGTGATAAAGCACTGTTCTAAGCTCTAGGCTAGATATAATTTACCCCAGGCAGAAAAGAAGATCTCACTGAAGAAGTCACAAAATATCAAATTCAAATTGGAACTTGAAGAGGAATTTGTGTAGCTAGAATATGACTAAATTTTGAATTTGGAAAGATCCTGCAGTTCATGCAGTAAGTCTTAGCTGACAGACCACAGTTGGCTAAGAAGAAAGCCAGTCAGCTAGAATGCCCCACAATGTACCTGGTCAAAGTCATCTGGGAGTAGATTCTATTTTAAACGTATAATGCCTTCAGATTGATAAGAAAAATTTTATTACATTTCCTTTCACGTTTTGCTAATTATTTATGACTTTTCGGACAAGAATGTACCAGTTACAAAATGGGCTGGTTTACTGTCAAGAACGGTCAACTCAAAGTGAAAGATTCAATAAATCTGATCCACATTTTGGGACTAAAGAGATTATGTGACTGAGTCGGCTTTATTTGCATGCATGCTTCTGTTGTAAAAAGGGAGAAAACAGGTCTCTGATTATATGACTCTCTTTCCGGTTATGTAAATTTCTATTTAGTGGGTAACCTTCTTGTTTACGCTGACCTTTGCAGTGGCCCTGTGAGTAGGAAAATACAGTAAGATACACTACCCTTTCTGTGAGCGGCTGGATGCCTGAGGGCCTCACAGATTTCCACCCAGCCAAGCCTTACCCACAGGATTCCTT
Organism: Tachyglossus aculeatus; assembly: GCF_015852505.1. Taxonomy (NCBI): domain Eukaryota; kingdom Metazoa; phylum Chordata; class Mammalia; order Monotremata; family Tachyglossidae; genus Tachyglossus; species Tachyglossus aculeatus. Next base: position 9,559,722 of record NC_052078.1, on the reverse strand, counting down.
CCCTTTTTTTAAAAAAAAATGGTATTTGTTGAGCACTTACTATGTGCCAGGCACTGTTCTAAGCGCTGGGGAACATACAGATTACAGTGAGGGGTACATATGGATTACAGTGAGCACTGCACTAAGCACTTTGGGGGAAGACAATATGAATTTCAGGGTGCTGGGGTATTCCATCCACAAAACAGAGACTCTAGGAAAGGCTGGCAGCCTAGCTGGAAGGAAGCTGTCACAGCAACTCCCTCTAATTAAGGAATGGGAGGTTGCTGACACCAGAGAGGAGCTCCTAAGGAGTATCCAAGAGGAAGAGGAAAGTGGAGGAGGAGGACGTGGAGGAGAAGGAGGAAGGATTGTATTAACTAAGTACTTGTGTGCCAGAGCCCTGAATTAAGGACTAGAAAAGAATAACATGGGTGGGAATTAGGCACAATGCCTGGCCCTCAGGGAGTTTCCAAACTAAAAATAAAAAAGGAGAGAGGGAACTGGCAACAGACCCATAAGGAAAGATGAAGCAAAACACTAACATTAAAAAAAAAAACAAAGATCTATAGGATGACTGCGGCTAGAGGTGAAGAACTTCAGGCTCCTGGTAGCTCAGAGTTCATCTTTCCTTAGTTGTGGTCTCCCAAGGAATCTCATGAATTTCTTTGTGTGCATACAAAATCAAAACTTGACATTTACTCTAAAATTAGAGTCAGGAGGCGAGCCAGCTTTAATACGGAAATATAAAGTTTTGCTCACACCCTATCCTTATCTTAGTCTCTAGGAATAAAGACAGTATCATTTCGTGCTTCCTTCAAGAGTTTTCCTGAAGTAAAATAGTTACGGTTATGAAACACAGCCTGGTGTTTACCTGATTATTTGAGTATGTTAGTTTAATCAGCACAGGCTACTCCAGAAATGTTTACCACACCAGAGTGGAGCCAAGGAAGCCTGCACCACTGCCTCTTTTCTTTTTAAGCAGAGGGAATTATTTCTGTTTTAATTAATCAGTAACTTAAGATCTTATAAATACAATACTTCCCTTTATTATTTGATTAATTTTTTTTAATCTTTCCAATCGCTGGCATGCACCATTGAGTCTCTCAGAGTACTCTCAGGCAGCTAGAGTTACGAAGAGTAGCCCAAGAAGAAAAGGCACAACTATGCAGGTTGCTGGGTAAATATAAGAATCGTCTCAATTGACCTTCTGGAGTATCATAAGTAAATATGAAATTTTGTGTTTCAGAACCTTTAATCTTATTACTTGAAAACCCCTTAGAGGGTGCTTGCACTTCTTCACTTGGGTTACTTTGCAAGCCAAATTAAATGTCAGTGAGCCTGACCCACACTCATCCACCCACCCAAGTGCTAAGAGGTCATCCAAGGAAAGCTGGGAGTCATGTGTCCTAGGTTCTGCCACTGGCCTGCTGTTTGGCCTTGGGCAAGTCATTTGCCCTCTTTTGACCACTTTCCTCATCTGAAAAATGGGACTAACAACACTTGCTCTCCTTCCCTCTAAGATTGCCCTCTGTGGGACACGGACTGTTTGAATGCTATTTGTTAAGCGTTAACTATGTTTCAAGCACTGTTCTAAGTGCTGGGGTAGATACAAGCTAATCTGTTTGGACACAGTCCATGTCCCACATGGGGCTCAGAGTTTTAATCCCCATTTTATTGATGAGGTAACTGAGGCCCAGAGACGTGAAGTGACTTGCCCAAGGTCACACAGCAGACAAGTGGCGGAGCCGGGATTAGAATCCAGCTCCTTCAGACTCCCAAGCAGTGCGCTATCAATTAGGCCATGCTGCTTCTCATTTTATCTGCATCTTAGCTGCTTAACTGCACCTATTTCAGTGCTTGGCACCTAGTAACTGCTTAATCAATTCCATAATTATTATTACTATATGCTTTTTTTCCTGTTCATAACAGCAGGTGACGGTTGGCACACTTTGAGAGCAAGGGAACCATTACAGTGGACACTGCTGATTTTCCACCACCAATTCACTGCAACTGTAAGAGCTAAATTAGGCAGTAATAGAGCTGTCGGCAGGTCAGAATGCCACTGACCTAGATGGAAATTCTCCACATAAAGCAGGGATATACTAGGGGAGCTAGAGATATCGCCATCACCCTGAATAGACAAACCAACCAAAGGAGCTTCACTCAGACTATGCCTTCAGCACTGTACAGGAAAATTTTTGCAAAGCATTAAACCATTACTTTGCGGTGACCTGCCTCCAGAACTTGTCTTGTAAGAGGAGGACACTGAACAGAGCTGGGGGCTATGAGCAAGGATAATGGACCAGAATTAACAGGAAAGTACACTTTGGGGTACTGCAACTCTTCTATTAAATGGAGGACCACTCCCCAAATTACGTGCTTTTCAAAACGCAAAGCCCTTTACATGTTTTCCTCCTACAAAGTTCAAACAAAAATGTTAGTTCCTGACAAAAAGAGGCTTTAGCTCTGGGAGAAGTGTGCAGAGACGATAATGATAATAAGAATAACCACGATAATAATAATAATAATGGTTGTTAAGCATTCACTACATGTCAATCACTGTACTAAGTGCTGAGGTAGAGACAAGATAATCAGGTCCCACATGGGGCTAAGTAGGAGGAGAACAGGCATTGAATTCTCATTTTGCAGGTGAGGGAATTGAGGCCCAGAGAAGTGAAGTGACTTGCCCAAAGTCACACAGCAGGTATGTAATAAAGCTGAGATGAGAACCCAGGTCCTCTGACTCCCAAGCCCATGCTCTTACCACTAGACCACACTGCTTCTCAATTTGATTACATTTCCACCTTCATTCAATGTTTCAGATTGCGTTTAGGAACACCAAGTATTTTCAATCTGGTAAAACTGTAAGTTTCATAGTATATAAAAATCATTTTCAGTATTCTTAAAAAAGGAAGATTTTATATTAAGCCTCATTTTTAAAAACCTTTGAATTTCATTGGGGGCATATGTTTTTGAAAGATATTCTCCAGGAATGAAAACAATGTGCATAAATAGGCATTTTCCTTACATCAGCTTCATCACTGGCTGGCTTCTGGGCAGATGTCCACACTGACATATGCTCTTCTTGGCTGGGCTAATGTAACAGAACATAAAAAAAATTGCGAGGTGGATTTGAATGTCAAAAGCTGGAAGCCATTAGACTTAACTATAAGAAAATAAAGTTTCTTTCAAACATAAAATCTCTGCCAGACAGCACAATCTAAAGCAATGCCAGTGTCTGAAACCAATCTAACACTTAATGTACCATTTCTGATCATTAAAAACAAGATGCTTTCCTGTAGACATACATTCATGGAAATACTATTTAGATATGTATACGAGAGGAAATTGCAAAGAAGCTTTGGTACCTGTCACATTGCCGAAGCTCAGAAAAATCCAACTAATTATAAGCATGTCCAAGTCAAATGGGAAGCAGCATGGACTAATGAAAAGAGCCCACACCTGAGAGTCAGAGGACCTCAGTTCTTATCCTGGCTCTGTCAATTGCTTGTTGTGTGATTTTGGGCAAGTCTCTTAATTTCTCTGTGTCTCAGTTTCCTCACTTGTAACAAACACAGAGAAATGCTTGCAGGAACACAAAAAAATTGCAAGGTGGATTTAAATGTCAAAAACTGGAAGCCATTAATTTAGACAACTATAAGAAAACAAAGTTTCTTTCAAACATTAAATCTCTGCCAGATGGCACAATCTAAAGCAATGCCAGTGTTCGAAGCCAATCTAACACTTAATGTACCATTTCTGATCACTAAAAACAAGATGCTAAATAGTATTTCCATGAGTGTATATCTGCAGGAATAGTTTCCTTCCAGGAAGTATTTGATTCTCCCTTGCAAATCACGGGCCCAGATAATAACATGAACTGTAAGGGAGAAAATGTAAAAGCCAGTTAGTGAAAAGTTCTTTGGAATTCACAAGAAGAAGCTAAGTGCTTACTATGTGTCAAGCACTGTACTAAGCGCTGGGGTAATCAATCAATCAATCAATTGTATTTATTGAGCGCTTACTATGTGCAGAGCACTGTACTAAGCGCTTGGGAAGTACAAATTGGCATCACATAGAGACAGTCCCTACCCAACAGTGGGCTCACAGTCTAAAAGGGGGAGACAGAGAACAGAACCAAACATACCAACAAAATAAAATAAGTAGGATAGAAATGTACAAGTAAAATAAATAAATAAATAAATAGAGTAATAAATATGTACAACCATATATACATATATACAGGTGCTGTGGGGAAGGGAAGGAGGTAAGACGGAGGGATGGAGAGGGGGACGAGGGGGAGAGGAAAGAAGGGGCTCAGTCTGGGAAGGCCACCTGGAGGAGGTGAGCTCTCAGCAGGGCCTTGAAGGGAGGAAGAGAGCTAGCTTGGCGGATGGGCAGAGGGAGGGCATTCCAGGCCCGGGGGATGACGTGGGCCGGGGGTCGATGGCGGGACAGGCGAGAGCGAGGTACAGTGAGGAGATTAGTGGTGGAGGAGCGGAGGGTGCGGGCTGGGCAGTAGAAGGAGAGAAGGGAGGTGAGGTAGGAGGGGGCGAGGTGATGGACAGCCTTGAAGCCCAGGGTGAGGAGTTTCTGCCTGATGCACAGATTGATCGGTAGCCATTGGAGGTTTTTGAGGAGGGGAGTAATATGTCCAGAGCGTTTCTGGACAAAGATAATCCGGGCAGCAGCATGAAGTATGGATTGAAGTGGAGAGAGACACGAGGATGGGAGATCAGAGAGAAGACTAGTGCAGTAGTCCAGACGGGATAGGATGAGAGCTTGAATTAGCAGGGTAGCGGTTTGGATGGAGAGGAAAGGGCGGATCTTGGCAATGTTGCGGAGCTGAGACCGGCAGGTTTTGGTGACGGCTTGGATGTGAGGGGTGAATGAGAGAGCGGAGTCGAGGATGACACCAAGGTTGCGGGCTTGTGAGACGGGAAGGATGGTAGTGCCGTCAACAGAGATGGGAAAGTCAGGGAGAGGACAAGGTTTGGGAGGGAAGACAAGGAGCTCAGTCTTCGACATGTTGAGCTTTAGGTGGCGGGCGGACATCCAGATGGAGATGTCCTGAAGGCAGGAGGAGATGCGAGCCTGGAGGGAGGGGGAGAGAGCAGGGGCAGAGATGTAGATCTGGGTGTCATCAGCGTAGAGATGATAGTTGAAGCCGTGGGAGTGAATGAGGTCACCAAGGGAGTGAGTGTATATTGAGAACAGAAGGGGACCAAGCACTGAACCTTGGGGAACCCCCACAGTAAGAGGATGGGAGGGGGAGGAGGAGCCTGCAAAAGAGACTGAGAAAGAACGACCGGAGAGATAAGAAGAGAACCAGGAGAGGACGGAGTCTGTGAAGCCAAGGTCAGATAACGTGTTGAAGAGAAGGGGGTGGTCCACAGTGTCAAAGGCAGCTGAGAGGTCGAGGAGGATTAGGACAGAGTATGAGCCGTTGGATTTGGCAAGCAGGAGGTCATTGGTGACCTTTGAGAGCGCAGTTTCCGTGGAATGAAGGGGACGGAAGCCAGACTGGAGGGGGTCGAGGAGAGAGTTGTTGTTGAGGAATTCTAGGCAGCGCGTGTAGACAACTCGTTCAAGGAGTTTGGAAAGGAATGGTAGGAGGGATATGGGACGATAACTAGAAGGTGAGGTGGGGTCAAGAGAGGGTTTTTTTAGGATGGGAGAGACATGGGCATGTTTGAAGGCAGAGGGGAAGGAACCAGTGGAGAGTGAGCGGTTGAAGATGGAAGTTAAGGAGGGGAGAAGGGATGGAGCGAGAGATTTCATAAGATGAGAGGGAATGGGGTCAGAAGCACAGGTGGCCGGAGTAGCACTTGAGAGGAGGGAGGAGAGTTCCTCTGAGGATACCGCTGGGAAGGATGGGAGAGTAGCAGAGAGTGTTGAGAGCCGGGGGGTTGGAGAAAGGGGGGAAGGGACTTTGGGGAGGTCGGACCTGATGGATTTAATTTTGTTAATGAAGTAGGAGGCCAGATCGTTGGGGGTAGACACAATGTAATCAATTCGGTCATAGTCCCTGCCTTACACAGGGCTTGCAGTCTAAGCAGGAGGGAGAACAGGCACTGAGTCCCCACCTTACAGATGAGAAAACTGAGGCACAGATGAGTTACATGATAGGCCTTAGGTCATACAGCAGGGAAGTAGAGGGGCTGGCTCCTCTGACTCCCAAGGCCATGCTCTATCCACTATGCCACACTGTTTTCATATTGCACACTGTCTTCTGGGTTCTTTTTCCATCAGAACTGGAGCACAGTAAACAGAATTTGGGAGCAGTGAGGATCTTGGATTGCTGAAAGGGGTAGAAGAGAAGCCACGCTGGCTCAGAGCCCTATTAAACAGCTCTGTTCTCGTCCCCAGTTTCTCCCAAAACTGGTGATGGCTTGTTACTATTCAGTGCCCTTAAATAGAAAGCTTATCCTAGATCGGTGAACATTTAACTCAGAAATTAAAACCCTCTGAGAGTACATTTTCAGTTTCCCTCAGTGAATAGTTTCAAGTCTGTTTGATACTTTAGCCTTTCCATATACGGCTAGGAAGAGTTACATCAGTCAGCTCAGGATCCTGAAAAACAAGTTTTCAGTGGGAGTCGTGTTTTCCCTAACAAAGTCTCCTAGCTTTTTGACAAAAATAATCAACTCTTCCACCTTTCAAAATCAAAAGCTGAATACTTTATAAGTTTATAATTCAATCCTCTTCCAGAAAAGTTGAATCTTAACCCCAGAATGATAAATTACTTCTTGCAGGAAAAACATACTATAGCTTCAGTGGCATCTGGCCTTCCAGGAAATGCTTTCTCTCAAAGCAGGAAGAAAGGAGTAGAACAATAGCCAGAAAAGCACAACTGATAGTCACTGTCATTTAAATGCAGAAGTCTTGTTAAGATATGAAAATCAAAACACTGTGTCCGTCATTTACACAGTACATTCACAATATTACTCAGGATTTGAAATACCTTCAATTTTGTGTAAATGATTCTTCTTCCAAGCCTATACTGTTGTTACTTTGCTGTAAAACTGTACATTTTGTTTGACTGCATGTTGTTGCCGATTCCCGTTTACTTCGGTACCTTGATCTCGCCTCTCACCTTCAACTCCTTGGCCACATTCTCCCTCTGGCCTGAATTCCCTCCCTCTTCATACCTGACAACTCGTCGTCGCCCCATCATCAAAACCCTACTAAAATCTCATCACCTCCAAGAAGCCTTCCCTGACTAACCTCTCATTTCCCAACCCTTTTGGGCCTCTACCCCTTAAGTACTGTTACTCCACCTCAAATCCCAAGAAGTTATATACGTAACCTTCCTTTCTGCTCCTTCCCTGTTTCTACTAGATTGTACACTTTTTGAGGGCAGGGATCGTGTCTACCAACTCTATTGTACTGTCCTCTCCCAAGCAGTTTAGTAAGTACTCAATAATTACCATTGATTAATAAAATCCATGGATTCTAATATCCCAAAGTGAAATATTTTACCTTTTTTCTTGTATCTTTGTTTTCTTTTCCAATGTCTTTTATTAAATTCTGTATATTCCTACAAGCCAACAGAGATTATCATCAAAAAAAGGTTGTTTTAAAAGCAAGATCATTCTACCTACCAAAAAACCCTCTTCACATTTTGAAAAGGTGAAATGAAAATGCCCAAACAGAAAGCTATCATAACCAAAGTGGTCAAGTGCTTTTTCTGCTCCACTAGAAAATGTATACTGAAATATTCCCAAATTTTAAATATTTCAACAAGCATTCAGGCCAAGGAAATTAAAAATGGCATATATGGATTTACGTGGAAAGATGCTTGCCCTTCTTCTGAATGAATGAATTTGAACTCTCTCCTTGGGAAACTCTTCCAGGGGGGACAAGACCTTACAGAGGAGTTACTCCTTAGCTGCTCTCAATTCCCCTTCCCGATCCAGCCAAACCTCTGACAATCAGATCACCACTGGGCCTTGCCTGCAGTCCCTAGATGATGTTTGGACGTGGGGCGGGAGGGGTTATTACTACTACTACTACTACTAACAATAATAATGATAATAATGGTTTTTGTTAAGCGCTTACTATATGTCAAGCACTTTTCTAAGCGCTGGGATAGGTTCAAGCTAATCGGGTTGGAGGATACAGTCCCTGTCCCACAAGAAGCTCACAGTCTTAATCCCCATTTTACAGATGAGATAACTGAGGCCCAGAGAAGTGAAGAGACTTGCCCAAATTCACACAGCAGATAAGTGGACGAGCCGGGATAGAACCCAAGTCCTTCTGACACCCAAGCCCGTGCTCTATCCACTAGGCCATGATGCTCAGTTAATGAGCATCAGTCTGTCAACAACAGGTTAAAATGGTGACTTCGCATACCAGCTGGGTAATCCAGATTCTCCTTTTGAACTTGCTCCTTGATTTCTATGATCACCCTGCTGACAGAAAAAAGAAAACCGTGCATTGATTTCTATTTCCATTACTGGTCGAACATCTCTGAATTCCAATTTAAAGTAAATTGAAACAGCTTTTTTCAATGTACTATGAAATGGAGAGCCATCATGCCGAGAAAAATGGTTAGGGGAAGCTGGTGAATAAAGATGCTAAAAGGATGAATGTGTATTTTTTTAATGCTTAATATTCACAATCATCAATTCTGCATGGGCAGTGTATTACTTACCAAATAATAATGACTGGCTAGTTTCCTGACTCAAAATTGCTTTAAAATATACACAATAATTTTGCGTATTTGTAATGAGATTATTGAGAAAAGATGAATATTCCAGGTATATTTATTTGTCTTGCCGGGAAAAAAAATTCAGATCCTTTTTTTCTTTCTATTTTAGTATTACAATCTGTTACCACTTCAATAATGTGACCTATCCATCTTAACTGAAATATATGATTTGTTTAGTCTTGAAAAATGCTCCCTTTAAATGTTAAAAATGTTGATTATTACTTTCCAGATTAATTACAGGTCAACTTTCAACATGAATGAAAAAAAATACGGAAATAAACTGGTGGAAAGGGTGGGTACGCTGGAAACCTAGACTTTAGCCCAGATTCTAATCATGATTGAGACCCTAGGCAAGTCACTCCCCTTGCCTCAATTTCTCCGTCTGTTATATGGAAACAATGATAATACCTTTTCCCTACTTCAGAGGGCTGATGTGAAGTTAAACAAAATAATATCTACAAAAGCCCTATTAGTTCTTTCAAAGAAACTACGAGAATTCAAACAATTATTGTTAACATTACCATCAGAGTATTGATTACAAAGATAAGATCGTGGATCCTCATTAAAAATAGCATGCCAAAACATGTGAATATAGTTTGAGCTCTTTGAAAGAAATGCAGTTTCTTAACTTTATTAGTCTTTATAGTATTACCCTCATTATTGCTATTCACAAAAACAATCTGCTTCCGAAAAATAACCAGCTAATGACTATAAAAATTTCCACCAATTTGGAAATAAATATATTGAGAGTTGAATAATCTCAACCAAATAGATTTCAGAATACTATAAACCTATGCCCCCTATTTAAATTCCTGGCAGGCAATTACAGTGTTCTATAAATTCAAAATGCCACCTCATGTCTTGATTGGGATATCAAAATCATTTTCCTAGATCTTTAATTTCCTCTTTGCTACAATAAAAAAGTTTCTTTTAAAAGCTCTACTTAAGTCAGTCAGCAGGCAGTCTTCATTGCATGCCCTCTAGGTAATGGATTTCTAGACATTTCTCATGAATACATTCAGAATCTAATGATACATAATGACTTCATATTTCTCCACATAGTAAGATTTATCACCCCTCAGAGTGAATATTGACTTCAGTCTTGCTTATGCCAATATTTAGTTTGGGGCAATAAATCTTGACATTAACCTCAACAGCAGTCCAAGGCTGCTTATTAGATTTTGTAAATAATATGATTTCTTGCCAGGCATGTTGGTCTCAGGTGGAATTTAAAGGTATAATTGAACTATGTGAGAGATTCTTTTTCCAATATGGGAGGGAAAATAACCTTTGAATCCCCTTTCTTTGTGGGTTCTTCTCTCACTTTTCTTTCTTTTTTTTCCATAGTGCTTCTTCGTCTATCATCACCACCAAAAGAAGGTATTTCTTTTTGTTGTTTTTCTTTATGCTTCTCTTCACCATCTTTACCAGGCAATGAGCTACTTTTTTCTCTTGACAATCTTTCTCTTTTGTCCCTAAGGGCACTTTTTTCTTGATCCTTAGTTTCTCGAATATGCTCTTTTTGTCTCTTGTGCCTCTTCTCTCGATCTTCATCTTTACTGAGCAAATATTTAATACGATTGTCTTTGCCATCAACAAACTGCAAAATCAAAACCAAAATGAAATATCTTAGAAAATGTACAATTTCCAATTAGAACACAACAGTTCTCGCTTCTGATTAACCCTGGAAAACAAACAGGAAAACATCTGCCTGCTCGGAAAATGAAAGGATTTCAAAAGATCTACTGAGACTTCTAGCCCTTAGGGTGGGCTAGAAATTCAGTGTTACTCCTTTGTTACTCCTTGCAAGCATTTTGTCTACCTTTGTTCACATGACCTGATTTCCTTCAGTTTCTTTGAATGGCTACAGTAGTAGCTTTAAACTCACCATGAGCAGTAACGTCTTTATGTTAAGCGTTTGAATTTGAATTTGCTTAACCACCTTCTACAAACATTATTTCCTTGGTCATTTCAGAAACATAGTGCCCTTTATCCAAAATAAATACAATTCTGGAATTTATTAAAAGAGGGATATTCAAGATCAAGAAGTAGAAAATTTAACTTGAGGTTTCCTCCTAGCCTCTTATCGATCCATTTGACAAAATTTACTAGAAAATGTTTCAGTTTACATTTCCCTCTACTTTGTTATTCTAAAATGTAAAATACATCTTGGTTTTTTTACTTTTCTTTCTTGATGCCTCCTTTCTCTGTCTTCGTCTTTGCTTTCTCGGCGCCTTTTATTGCTGTCATCTCTAGTTTCTTGATGTCGCCTTTCTCTGTCTTCATATCTTTTTTCTCTGCTTTCATAACTTCTCACTCTCTCTTCACCTCTTGTCTTATTTTCTACAATAATGAAAAACATCTTCTTACACTCCCAAGCCCAGATCATTCCGCAATGTTCTTGCAACATCTCATTACTAAGGACATTTATTATCAAATCACTTCTGCACTCTGGAGGCTGAACATTTCTAGTCATAGAATCCCTAACAAGTAGGGATAGTGACAGGATCAATTATTTCAAAGAACAGAATTATATTTAATTCCTTCATTCATTCAATCGTATTTATTGAGCGCTTACTGTATGCAGAGCACTGCACTAAGCGCTTGGGAAGTACAAGTTGGCAACATATAGAGATGGTCCCTATCCAACAACGGGCTCACAATCTAGAAGGGGGAGACAGACAACAAAACAAAACATGTGGACAGGTGTCGTCAGAAAAAACAGAATTAAAGCTAAATGTACATCATTAACAAAATAAATAGAATAGTAAATATGTACAAGTAAAATAGAGTAATAAATCTGAACAAACATATATACAGGTGCTGTGGGGAGGGGAAGGAGGTAAGGCAGGGGGGAAGGAGAGGAGGAGAGGAAAAAGGGTAAGAACTACAACCAATTTTCAGTTGTTGTTGAGCCAGCACCCTAGATGTCTAATGTTCAAAGGGACCCATAAAAGGGATAATACTTTACTTATGGTTTTTGTTAAGCGCTTACTATGTGCCAAGCACTGTTCAAATCACTGGGTGAAATACAAGGTCATCAGGTTGTCCCACCTGGGGCTCAAAGAATTAACTACAGGGTCTTCAGACTGACAGCTATAATTAACAACAAACAAATGATTAAAAAAGACTGATTTCAGAAAGCAACAGTGAAGTAAAAGATGTTGTTCTAAAGGAATGAATTTTAGAAACTTTCAGTAGCTAGCAATTCCTTCAAGGTGATGCCCAGACTTTCAAAATGGTACTTGTTAAGCATTTACTTTGCGCCAGACACTGTACTAAGCTCTGGGGTAGGTATAAGTTAATTAGGTTGGACACAGTCCATATCCCACGTGGGGCACATGGTCTTAATCCCTATTTTACAGATGAGGTAACTGAGGCACAAAGAAGTGAAGTGACTTGCCCAAGATCACACAGCCGGCACATGACGGAGCCAGGATAGGAAACCAGGTCCTTCTGATTTCCAGGCCTAGTTACTTGTGAGTGGACGGCAAAATTTCAAGAGGTCAACGTCACCCAGAGCCCTCCCCAAGATCAGGAGCAGAAGCAGCGTGGCTCAATGGAAAGAGCCCGGGCTTGGGAGTCAGAGGTCATGGGTTCAAATCCCAGCTCCGCCACTTGTCAGCTGTGTGACTTTGGGCAAGTCACTTCATTTCTCTGTGCCTCAGTTCACTCACCTGTAAAACGGGGATTAAGACTGTGAGCCCCACGTGGGACAACCTGATCACCTTGTATCCTCCCCAGCACTTAGAACAGTGCTTTGCGCATAGTAAGCGCTTAACAAATGCCATCATTATTATTATTATTGTTAGAAGCACCATGGCCCCTCAGGCCACTTTGTGCCAAGCCAGCCTCTCTGCTTTCTGCCAAGCTATCTCTGAACAGATTCCTGCCATCAAGATCAGATCTGATCTAAGGCTGGAGAGGCTGTAGGGGTTTGTAAACAAAGACTCTGCCTTAAGGGAGCTTTAGGACAAGTGAGGCTTTCTCCCTTCTAATAACTGGGGGGCCAAAATGGAGGGCAGGGGGCGGCGGCTCGGGAGGAAGGCCTGGCCCGGCCGGGCCTTCCCCGGCGACCACGGCTCGGGGCCCGGGGACCCTTCACTCGTTCACTCCCCCCCTCCATCCCCCCCATCTTACCTCCTTCCCTTCCCCACAGCACCTGTATATATGTAGATATATTTGTACATATTTATTACTCTATTTATTTATTTTACTTGTACATATCTATTCTATTTATTTTATTTGGTTAGTATGTTTGGTTTTGTCTCCCCCTTTTAGACTGTGAGCCCACTGTTGGGTAGGGACTGTCTCTATATGTTGCCAATTTGGACTTCCCAGGCGCTTGGTCCAGTGCTCTGCACACAGTGGGCGCTCAATGAATACGATTGATGATGATGATGATGATTCAATCAATCAATCAATCAATCGTATTTATTGAGCGCTTGCTTTGTGCGGAGCACTGGACTAAGTGCTTGGGAAGTACACGTTGGCAACATAACATATAGTATATGTATATATGTATATATGTTTGTACATATTTATTACTCTATTTATTTATTTATTTATTTATTTTACTTGCACATATCTATTCTATTTATTTTATTTTGTTAGTATGTTTGGTTTTGTTCTCTGTCTCCCCCTTTTAGACTGTGAGCCCACTGTTGGGTAGGGACTGTATATGTTGCCAATTTGGACTTCCCAAGCGCTTGGTACAGTGCTCTGCACACAGTGGGCGCTCAATAAATGCAATTGATGATGATGATTCAATCAATCAATCAATCAGTCGTATTTATTGAGCGCTTACTTTGTGCGGAACTCATTCAATCAATCAGTCGTATTTATTGAGTGCTTGCTTTGTGCGGAGCACTGGACTAAGCGCTTGGGAAGTACACGTTGGCAACATAACATATAGTATATGTATATATGTTTGTACATATTTATTACTCTATTTATTTATTTATTTATTTTACTTGCACATATCTACTCTATTTATTTTATTTTGTTAGTATGTTTGGTTTTGTCTCCCCCTTTTAGACCGTGAGCCCACTGTTGGGTAGGGACTGTCTCTATATGTTGCCAATTTGTACTTCCCAAGCGCTTAGTACAGTGCTCTGCACATAGTAAGCGCTCAATAAATACGATTGATGATGATGAACTGTGCCTATATAGTTATTGATGGTCAACCATACAATTCATTGTCGCTTTGTTTTCCATTGATATTGTTCTATCCTTTGGCTTACTCCCATTTTGGACCACATCTCATCTGTTTACTTCCTATGTACCCAGTGTTTATTTTGCACATAGCAAGCATTCAATGCATACCACCACCACTACTAATAACAGTACTAAAATAGAGGAAAAAAGCTCAAAATATGACCAGAAAAGCACATCAACCTACCTGATGGACTCTTTTTTTCTAATCTTTCATGATGTTCTTTACCTCTTCCTTCAGGCTCCTTCAGGTTATGATGTCCAACCAATTGCTTATGTTCTTCTTTTCTAAGGTACCTATCTTTCTCTCGGGCCCGGTCTTTATCTTTTCCTCTGCTGAGGTACTTTTCCCTCTCCACATCTTGTTCTCGATGCCTTTCTTTAGATTTTTCACTTTCCCTTGGATCTTTCTTTCTCTCTCTCTCTCTTTGTTTTTCTCTATCTCTTTCGGTACGATGACTGTCCCTTTCTCTTGTTCTTTCTTTATTCTTTACTATAGTTCTGTCTCTTTCCAGGTATTTAGAGTCTTTGTAATCACCCAGGTCATTCGCCTCTAAATCTCTTGGCAGTTTCTTGTCTCTGTGTTTCTTCTCTTCTTTTTGACCGTCTGACTGAGATACCTAAAATTGATAAATGAAAAAAACTAGTGTTCAAGGAAAAGCGTTCTTTACCCTCTTAAAATGCATTTTATCTCGAAGGCTTCCAAAGACCTCCAGATCTCCAGTACGGAATTTCTCTCAAATTCCCCAACCTCTTAATGATGATGAGCTAAACCAACCCTTATAGTAATATATTTTAATTCAAACATGTCTGCCAACTGTCTTGTAGTGTACTCTCCCAAGTGCTTAGTATAGTGCTCTGCACACAGTTAAGTGCTCAATAAATACCACTGATTGATAAGGAGATCCCAACTCTGCTCCCACTGTAACTTCTAAATCCCTGAACCCTACAGGAGAATCCAGCACCTACTAAATTCCAGTTTCAGTGGAGGTATAGGAATTGAGGAATCTCAATCAATCAGTTAATCAGTGGCATTTATTGAGCACTTGCTGGGTACAGCGCTTACTATGTGTTTCTCCAAGACCCTTGGGATTAGTTCCCTTTGATCGTCTGGAAATGAGAGCAGGCTGCTTCCAAGGGAGTCCTATCTTGGCTCAGCCCCAATTAGACTTCCATAGGATTTGGATTATCCCTCGGACTGCAGGGAAGTAAATGGCAGTTGAAGAGCATCTTAAAGCGTCAGAGTCCTTGGGTGCACAGTGCCTTTGTGTCAGCGTCCCAGGGGATACTATTCCCCAATCTTTCTGCAATGGAAAGCACATTCTCATGTATGAATATTAACTACAGTAAATGTATCCCGTTTTGTAAATCTCGTTCAAAATCTCTCAAATGGTTTACCCTCAGATGCTTCTTAAGGTCATCTGATTTCCAAGTATCTTCTTTTGTCCTCTAAGAAAAAGAAAAAAAATACAGTTAAGTTTAAATAAAGCCACTTGAATGCTGGGATAAACAACTATTACATTTTTTTCTTTGAATAGGAATGTTTTCATGGGGCTATTAAAGGTAGTGAAGATACTATGTTCATTTACTAAAGGGGACCGACTATCAACTATGTCCCAAAAACAAATTTCAGTTCTATAGGGACCTATTTCCTTAAATAACCATTCAAAAGTGTACTTTTCTGATCATGCCTCCAAATTTTATAAAACACTCACAAGCAGAACTCATTATAAATGAGTTACTAAATATTATTCTGCTGATTGAGACTATGTCCCATATGGTATTCAAGTTTAATCAGGGACTGAACATTTAATTTATTCTTACCTGCCACATTAATTGGTATGATGGGTTTGTGAACATGTACTACTTATCTGGCATCTGCTTCTAAAAAGATAGTCTCCTAGTTTCACTACATTTTTAAGTCTTTCGAGTTTTGTATGTAATTTAACTATTAATATTAAAACAGATGATAATAGTACTTTCAAATTTCACTGCTGTGCAAGACTGTGTATTATCCCACATGGAAATGATGGTGGCTGGATGGTAATCTGTGAGCCCACTGTTGGGTAGGTACTGTCTCTATATGTTGCCAATTTGTACTTCCCAAGCGCTTAGTACAGTGCTCTGCACATAGTAAGCGCTCAATAAATACGATTGATGATGATGATCTGAAAGGCCAGATTTTGTCCCACCTCTAATGCGGCGCTTTGAAATATTGCGTGAGACTGAGCTAAACAATAACTCAAGGCTACTGAGACTAAATTTTAGCAATCCATCAGGTTTGACGAAAGGGCTAGCTGAAGATGAGAAAGGACAGCCTCTGCCATTTCAAATTTACCTTCTAACTCTGCCCTTTCTTCAGCTCAAGAGCAAGCGCTACTATGCCCCCCTTCCCAGCTCCATCACCCACATCCCAAACCAGCTATTTTGGACTTTGAACACCCTCCTCAAGTTCCCAGTGCCCCAAACTCCTTCTTCCCTACCCCGGCTGACCTCACTAGGCAGGATAGGGGCTGACAAAAGTGAATTTTCTAAATGGCTGTCACTGCCCCTCAGTGCTCTCCTGGGCTCAATCCCAACCTTCTCCTCCCTAGCTGTTTTTCAAATTGAAGAACATCATCATCATCAATGGTATTTATTAAGCACTTACTGTGTGCAGAGCACTATACTAAGTGCTTGTGAGAATACAACAGAGTTGGCAAACATTCCCTGCTCACCACGAACTTACAGTCTTAAGGGACTCCTGCCTGATCTTAAAAATCTAAATCCTCTAACCTGTGCTATGAAACCCATACCTTCTGACCTCTTAAAAACATTTACCCCTCATTCTCTTCAACCTCTCACTCTTATCTAGGTCTTTCCTCTCTGCCTTCCAACATACCCAACTCTTCCCCACATTAAACTGTCTTCCCACAGTCCCCTTCAACTACTGCCACTCTTCAAATTCTTTTCCAAATTACATACGTATATCCCTACTGTTTTTATTCCTCTCCGGCGAGTCTCTTCTCAACTCTGTAATCTGGTTTGCAACACTTTCACTCTCTGCAGATCATGCTTTCGTGACCTCCAGTGACCTCCTCTTGGCCAAAATTAATGGGCTCTACTCTGTCCTAATCTCCCTTGGCTTCTTGACCACCTTTGCTACTGCTGACCTCTTTCTCCTCCTTGACACCTTCTGGTTCCTTGATTTCAACAACACAGGGCTTTCCCGGTTCTCTTCTGACCTCTCTTGCCTATTTCTCTTGTCTCCTGTTTTCTCAAGGAGGAAAACAGACTTTAGATTTTAAAAGAGCTGTAACAGAAAACAATGCTTTTTAGAAAACTTGACTGGAAAGGAGTTAGAGTCATTTGACCTAAAACCCTTCCTTTCATTATGGGGGATAGCACATAATTCATTTATCTAAGTGATATTATGTTCATCATTTAATTGAGCAATGATAACCTCTGGGTTGATTTGTTCTCAAGTTAATGACAACTTGCCACCGACAGGCTCACGTAGCCTGTCGTCAACTGCCAGGAAATATCTGACCTGGAGGTCACCGCCGTGGTCATCAACCGAAGCTACTTCTTAATTTTGATTTCTAAAAGATGTCCATAAAAGCAATAGGTCTTTGGAAATACAAAATGCAAGCAAGACAGGATGTTTAATTAACAGATGGACTTTTTTTTACCGGCAAGATGAGGGAGAAAGACAACCTAAAACAGCATGCTAAGACTACACCTCTGGAGACGCTGCATCACTCAAAAAAAATTTCTATGAAAAGTTTTCTACAGAAAAACATAGCTTGTCTCTAGTCTTTTCATTCATCTTCAGAAACGAGCAGAAAGACACCAAATCTAGTAGCTCCTATTGTGTGCAAAGCACTGTGTTAAGGGCTGGGACAGAATACATAGGTGGGAATTAGACACGGTCCCTGCCCCTTGGGAAGACCACGTCCATGAATGTTAGAGCTGGTTGCTGTGCGGTGCTCAAAGTCTACTTGCGCCTATTATGTTTTTCTTTTGCTGAGGTTCCTCTTTTGCTGCAGTAATGTGGTTTTTTTCCCCAAAAGACTGAATGGCTCAATGACAGTTGAGGAGGACTTGTCTCGTGTCACAAGTCCCCAGGCATCTGTGTCAGTGGAGCACATTTTCAGACTGTTCTTCAGTACAACCTCTGACCATCTTGGAAGGTATTAAAGAATGTCCCCCAAAATATAAAGTAATTCAAATGACTCCAGAAATGTACAAGCTATGGGGAGAAGAGAGTGGACAAAATTCAATATTTTTAAAAACTGACGAAGACACAGGAGGACAAACAGTGAACAGATAAGCATATAGGGTTTATACTTTATACTTCCCTCTCCCTTTTTTGAGCTCAGGAGGCTTTGGTCTACAGGCTTGGACTGCGTGGGAGGAATTTTGAGGGGCGGAATCACCTACTCCCCCTCCCTTCTGCATCACCCAAGCACTTAGATCTGTACCCTTTAAGCACTTGATATTCACCCTACCCACGGCCTCATGGCGCTTGAGTACCTATCCCTCATTTATCTAATTATATTCACGTCCGTCTCCCCTTCTAGACTGTAAACTCCTCGTAGACATAGAAGGTGTCTAGCTCTGTACACAAGTGCTCCAAAAATGCCAGGGGTGGGTTAATTGGTTACTCTTCCCTTCCAACAGGTAGATCGGCCACTTTCCTGAAGCTGTCGGACACTTGGGCCACTAGAATGGAGAGGAGGGCGACCAGGAGATCTTCCTGAGGTCTCCAGCCTTGAGACCTCTGCCAGTTGTGATGTGGGGCTGGTCCCAGAAATAGCAGGCCTGATCCCCCCTTCTAGTCTGTAAACCCGGTGTGGGCAGGGATTGACTCTATTTATTGCTGGATTATACTTTCTAAGCGCTTAGTACAGGGCTCTGCCCCCAATAAGTGCTCAATACGACTGACTGAATGAATCCACTCCTCCAACTGGCTCTGCCCCTTTGTGCCTTCCTCTCCATCACATCTTTAGGAGATTGGGGGGCGGGGGGTGATTGACCGGCTGGGCCTCTTCCAGGAGGAAGAGGATTGATTCATTCAATCTGTGTGCAGAGCACTGTACTAAGCGCTTGGAAAGTACAAGTCAGCAATAGAGACAATCCCAGCCCGACAACGGGCTCACAGTCTAGAGAGGAAGAGGAGGAGGAAAAGGAAGAGGAGGAGGAAGAAGAGGAGGAAGAATGATGATGACATTTTTATTAAGTGCTTACTATGTGCAAAGCACTGTTCTAAGCGCTGGGGTAGATACAAGGTAATCAAGTTGTCCCATGTGGGGCTGACAGTCTTAATCCCCATTTTCCAGATGAGGTAACTGAGGCATAGAGAAGTTAAAGTGACTTGCCCAAAGTCACACAGCTGACAAGTGGTGGAGCCAGAATTTGAATCCATGATCTCTGACTCCAAAGTCTGGGCTCTTTCCACTGAGCCATGCTGCTTCTCTAAGAAGAGGAGGAGGAAGAGGAGAAGGAAGAGGAGGAGGAAGAAAAGGGGGAGGAGGAGAGGAAGAAGAAGAGGAGGAAGAAGAGAAGGAGGAGGAAGAAGAGAAGGAGGAGGAAGAAGAGAAGGAGGAGGAAGAAGGGGAGGAGGAGGAGGAGGAGGAGGAAGAAGAAGGGGAGGAGGAGGAGGAAGAAGGGGAGGAAGAAGAGGAGGAAGATGGGGAGAAGGAAGAAGAGGAGGAGGAGGAGCAAGAGGAAGAAAAGGGGGGGAGAGAAGGCGGAGGAAGTCAGGAGGAAGGAGCGAAGGGGGGAGGAGGAGGCCCCACACGTCCAATCTCCTAATAATAATAATAATGGCATTTATTACGTGCTTACTATGTGCAAAGCACTGTTGTAAGCGCTGGGGAGGTTACAAGGTGATCAGCCCCCACGGGGGGCCCCCAGTCTTCATCCCCATTTTCCAGATGAGGGAACTGAGGCCCGGAGAAGTTAGGTGACTTGCCCAAAGTCACCCAGCTGACAATCGGTGGAGTCGGGAATCTCATGTCTGTCGGCGTATCGGTCCTCGGCTTGTCCTGTCTAGGGCCCCGAGGAGCCCCGCCGCCGCATCGGGGGGGGGAGAGGGACGGGCCGGGGGAGGGGGGAGAGGGAAGGGGGAGAGGGATTGGAGGGGGAGAGGGGGGAGAGGAGGGGGAGAGGGGGGAGAGGGGGGAGAGGGGGGAGAGGCGGGAGAGAGGGAGAGCGGGGGAGAGGGAAACAGGGGGAGGGGGGAGAGGGAGAGGGGGAGAGGGAGGGGGAAGGGGAGGGGGGGAGGAGAGGAGGGAGAGGGAGAAAGATGGGGGACAGGGAAAGGGGGGAGAGGGAGAGGGGGAGAGGGAGGGGGGAGGGAAGGGGGAGAGGGGGAGAGGGGGAGAGGGAGGGGGGAGAGGGGGAGAGGGAGGGGGGAGAGGGGGAGAGGGAGGGGGGAGGGAAGGGGAGAGGGAGGGGGGGAGAGGGAGAGAGGAGGGAGGGGGTGAAAGGGAGAGGGGGAGGGGGGAGGAGAGGAGGGAGAGGGAGAAAGATGGGGGAGAGGGAAAGGGGGGAGAGGGAAAGGGGGGAGAAGGGGTGAGAGGGGGAGGAGAGGAGAGAGAGGGAGAAAGATGGGGGAGAGGGAAAGGGGGAGGGGGAGGGGGGGAGGGGGGAGAGGGTCGGGTCGGGGTGGGGCCCCCTGGATTGGGGAAGGGAGGGGTCGTCGGCGCCCGGAGGGGGTGAAAGGGAGAGGGGGAGGGGGAGGGGGGAGGAGAGGAGGGAGAGGGAGAAAGATGGGGGAGAGGGAAAGGGAGGAGAGGGGGTGAAAGGGGGAGGGGGAGGAGAGGAGGGAGAGGGAGAAAGATGGGGGAGAGGGAAAGGGGGAGGGGGAGGAGAGGAGAGAGAGGGAGAAAGATGGGGGAGAGGGAAAGGGGGAGGGGGAGGGGGGAGGGAGAGAGGGAGAGAGGAAGAGGGAGAGAGGAAGAGGGAGAGAGGAAGAGGGAGAGAGGGTCGGGTCGGGGTGGGGCCCCCTGGATTGGGGAAGGGAGGGGTCGTCGGCGCCCGCACCCGCACCGGCACCCACCTTCCCGGGCTCCATCGGCCCCCGGGCCGGGCCGGGCCGGGCCGGGCCGTGTGCAAGCCTGAGGGCTGCGGGGCGGCGGCGGCGGCCGGACAGGGCCGGACCGGACCGGACCGGACCGCGGGCCGGGGGCCGGGGGCCGGGGGCCGGGAGCCGGGCCCGCCGCTCCTCCCTTGGGCCCGCCGCTCCTCCCTTGGGCCCGCCGCGGCGCCTGCGGCCCGGACCAAGGGGAGGCCGCGGCGCGTCCCCTTTCCCCCTAGCAACCGGCAGGCAGGACCAGACGAGCGCCGAGACGCGAGCGCGGGTGGGCGGGCGGAGGGACGGAGGGCCGGCCGGCCGCCCGCCCGGCTCCCTCCGCTCAGCCCAAACCTCCCCCGATGCCAGGGCGGGGGGAGGGGCCACACCCACCTAAGAGGCTTCCTCCCCCACACCACTTCATCATCATCATCATCATCATCAATCGTATTTACTGAGCGCTTACTATGTGCAGAGCACTGGACTGAGCGCTTGGGAAGTCCAAGTTGGCAACACATAGAGACAGCCCCTACCCAACAGTGGGCTCACAGTCTAAAAGGGGGAGACAGAGAACAAAACCAAACATACTAACAAAATAAAATAAATAGAATAGATAGGTACAAATAAATTAAATAAATAAATAGAGTAAAGAATATGTACAAACATATATACACTTATGTCTATATGTGGCCAGCTCGTGCTTCCCAAGCTCTTAGTACAGTGCTCGGCACACAGTAATCTCTCAATAAATACGATTGAATCATTTATCTAATCATTCATTCATTTCCGCTGCAGAGAAGCAGCGTGGCTCAGCGGAAAGAGCCCGGAGGTCGTGGGTTCAAATCCCGCCACCGCCAATTGTCAGCTGGGTGACTTTGGGGATTAAAACTGTGAACCCCCCACCCCCCGGGACAACCTGATCACCTTGTATCCCCCCAGGGCTTAGAGCGGTGCTTTGCACATAGTAAGCGCTTAACAAATGCCATCATCATCATCATCATCCCCATTTTACAGATGGGGTAACAGGCCCAGAGAAGTGACTTGCCCTAATAATAATAATCATTATTATTATTACTGTGATATTACTGTAATAATAATTATTATTACTGTAATATTACTGTGATAATTACTATTATTACTGTGATATTGCTGTTATTATTATTATTATTTGGGCAAGTCACTTCTCTGGGCCTCAGTTACCCCATCTGTAAAATGGGGATGATGATGATATTTGTTAAGCGCTTACTATGTGCAAAGCATTGTTCTAAGCACTGGGGGGATACACGGTGATCAGGTTGTCCCACCACGTGGGACTCACAGTCTTAATCCCTATTTTACAGATGAGGGAACTGAGGCACAGAGAAGTTAAGTGACTTGCCCAAAGTCACACAGCTGACAATTGGCGGAGCGGGATTTGAACCCATGACCTCTGACTCCAAAGCCCAGGCTCTTTCCACTGAGCCACGCGTGGGACAACCTGATCACTCTGTATCCTCCCCAGGGCTAAGAACGGTCTTTGCACATATTAAGCACTTAACAAATGCCATTATTCTTGTTGTTATTATTATTCAATCGTATTTATTGAGCTCTTACTGGGTGCAAGAGCACTGTACTAAGCGCTTGGAAAGTACAATTCGGCAACAGAGAATTCATTCATTCAGTCGTATTTATTGAGAGCTTACTGTGAGCACAGCACTGTGCTAAGCGCTCGGGAAGTCCAAGTTGGCGACATTTAGAGACCGTCCCCACCCAACAACGGGCTCACAGTCTAGAAGGGGGAGACAGACAACAAAACAAAACAAAACATGTGGACAGGTGTCAAGTCATCAAACAAACAGAATTGTAGAGCAAATAGAACAAATAGAGAAGCAGCGTGGCTCAGTGGAAAGACCCCGGGCTTTGGAGTCAGAGGTCATGGGTTCAAATCCCGCCTCCGCCAATTGTCAGCTGTGTGACTTTGGGCAAGTCGCTTAACTCCTCTGGGCCACAGTTCCCTCATCTGTAAAACGGGGATGAAGACTGTGAGCCCCCTGTGGGACAACCTGATCACCTTGTAACCTCCCCAGCGCTTAGAACAGTGCTTTGCACATAGTAAGCGCTTAACAAATGCCATCATTATTATTATGAATGAATGAATGAATTATTCATGAATGAATGAATGAATGAATGAATGAATGATGATGATGATGATGATGATGATGAATTATTAATGCCTGCCTGCGGGGCGGTACTCGGGGCCCCGCCCCCTGCTGCGTGATGACGTCACACGCCGGCCTGAAGGCAACGTGATCACCTTGTATTCATTCATTCATTCAATCGTATTTATCGAGCGCCTGCTGTGTGCGGGGCACTGTACTAAGTGCTTGGGAAGTACAAGTCGTCAACATATAGAAACGGTCCCTACCCAACAACGGGCTCACAGTCATGTGAAAGGGGGTGTCAATCGTGCTGTGTTCATTTCTTCCACATCTCCATTTTATAATACATTTTCTAATACAGTGCTTGGCGCATAATAAGTGCTTAACAAATGCCGTGATTATGATGATGAATGAATGAATGACGGCCGGCCCCGCCCCCACTGCGTGATGACGTCACCCGCCGGCCCCGCGGGCAACGCGATCAGCTTGTATCCTCCCCAGTGCTTGGCACGTAGTAAGCGCTTAAGAAATGCCATTATTATTACTATTGTTATTATTATTATTGTTATTATTATCAATGAATGAATGGCGGCCCGACAGAGGGGCGGTGCGACGCTCGAGGCTCCGCCCCCCTCTGAGTGACGACGTTTCTCACCGGCCCGCGGGCAACGCGATCAGCTTGTATCCTCCCCAGTGCTTAGAAACAGTGCTTGGCACATAGTAAGCGCTTAAAAAATGCCATTATTATCATTATTATTATTATTATGAATGAATGAAGGAGTGACGGCCCGCCCGAGGGGCAGCGCTTAAGAAATGCCGTTATTATTATCATTATTATTGTTATTATGAATGAATGAAGTAATGACGGCCCGCCCGAGGGGCGGTGCTTGAGAAATGCCATCATTATTATGATGATGGTGAATGAATGAAGAATGACGGCCCGCCCGAGGGGCGGAGCTTAAGTCATGCCATTATTATTGTTATTATTATTATTATTATTATCATCATCATTATTAATTATTATTATTATTAAGGGAATGACGGATCGCCCGAGGGGCGGTGCTTAAGAAATGCCATTATTATTATCATTATTATTGTTATTATGAATGAATGAAGTAATGACGGCCCGTCCGAGGGGCGGTGCTTAAGAAATGCCATCATTATTATGATGATGGTGAATGAATGAAGGAATGACGGCCCGCCCGAGGGGCGGAGCTTAAGTCATGCCATTATTATTGTTATTATTATTATTATTAATTATTATTATTATTAAGGGAATGACGGCTCGCCCGAGGGGCGGTGCTTAAGAAATGCTATTATTATTATCATTATTATTATTATGAATGAATGAATGAAGGAATGACGGCCGGCCCGAGGGGCGGAGCTTAAGAAATGCCATTATTATTATTATTATTATTATTATTATTATTATTATGATGAATGAGTGAAGGAATGACGGCCCGCCCGAGGGGCGGTGCTTAAGAAATGCCATTATCATTATGATGATGATGAATGAATGAATGACGGCCCACCCGAGGGGCGGTGCTTAAGAAATGCCATTATTATTATTATTATTATTACTATCATTATTATTATGAATGAAGGAAGGAATGGCGGCCCGCCCGAGGGGCGGCGCTTAAGAAATGCCATTGTTATCATTATTATTATTATTATTATTATTATTATTACTATAATTATTATTATGAATGAAGGAAGGAATGGCGGCCCGCCCGAGGGGCGGCGCTTAAGAAATGCCGTCATTATTGTTATTATTTATTATTATTATGAATAAATGAAGGAATGACGGCCCGCCCGGGGGGCTGCGCTTAAGAAATGCTATTATTATTATCATCATCATCATTATTATTATTATGAGTGAATGAAGGAATGACGGCCCGCTCGAGGGACGGCGCTTAAGAAATGCCATCATTATGATGTTGATGATGATGATGAATGAATGAAGGAATGACGGCCCGCCCGAGGGGCGGTGCTTAAGAAATGCTATTATTATTATTATTATTATCATTATTATTATTATTATTATTATTATTATGAATGAAGGAATGACAGCCCGCCCGAGAGGCGGCGCTTAAGAAATGCTATTATTATTATTATCATCATCATCATTATTATTATTAATGAGTGAAGGAATGACGGCCCGCCCGGGGGGCTGCGCTTAAGAAATGCTATTATTATTATCATCATCATCATTATTATTGTTATTATGAATGAATGAATGAATGAATGAATGACGGCCCGCTCGAGGGGCGGTGCTTAAGAAATGCCATTATTATTATTATTATTATGAGTGAATGAAGGAATGTCCGAGGGGCGGCGCTTAAGAAATGCCATCATTATGATGATGATGATGATGATGATGAATGAATGAATGAAGGAATGACGGCCCGCCCGAGGGCGGTGCTTAAGAAATGCCATTATCATTATGGTGATGAGTGAATGAAGGAATGACGGCCCTCCCGAGGGGCGGTGCTTAAGAAATGCTATTATTATTATTGTTATTATTATCATTATTATTATTATTATTATCATTATGAATGAAGGAATGACGGCCGGCCCGAGAGGCGGCGCTTAAGAAATGCTATTATTATTATTATCATCATCATTACTGTTATTATTATTAATGAGTGAAGGAATGACGGCCCGCCCGGGGGGCTGCGCTTAAGAAATGCTATGATTATTATCATCATCATCATTATTGTTATTATGAATGAATGAATGAATGACGGCCCGCTCGAGGGGCGGTGCTTAAGAAATGCCATTATTATTATTATTATTATGAGTGAATGAAGGAATGTCCGAGGGGCGGCGCTTAAGAAATGCCATCATTATGATGATGATGATGATGATGAATGAATGAATGAAGGAATGACGGCCCGCCCGAGGGCGGCGCTTAAGAAATCAATCAATCAATCAATCGGATTTATTGAGCGCTTACTATGTGCAGAGCACTGTACTAAGCGCTTGGGAAGTACAAATTGGCATCACATAGAGACAGTCCCTACCCAACAGTGGGCTCACAGTCAATAAATACGATTGATGATGAAATGCCATTATCATTATGGTGATGAATGAATGAAGGAATGACGGCCCGCCCGAGGGGCGGTGCTTAAGAAATGCTATTATTATTATCATCGTTATTATTATTATCGTTATTATTATTATTATTATTATGAATGAAGGAATGACGGCCCGCCCGAGAGGCGGCGCTTAAGAAATGCTATTATTATTATTATCATCATCATTATTATTATTATTAATGAGTGAAGGAATGACGGCCCGCCCGGGGGGCGGCGCTTAAGAAATGCTATTATTATCATCATCATCATCATCATTATTGTTATTATGAATGAATGAATGAATGACGGCCCGCTCGAGGGGCGGTGCTTAAGAAATGCCATTATTATTATTATTATTATTATGAGTGAATGAAGGAATGTCCGAGGGGCGGCGCTTAAGAAATGCCATCATTATGATGATGATGATGATGATGATGAATGAATGAATGAAGGAATGACGGCCCGCCCGAGGGCGGTGCTTAAGAAATGCCATTATCATGATGGTGATGAATGAATGAAGGAATGACGGCCCGCCCGAGGGGCGGTGCTTAAGAAATGCTATTATTATTATTATTATTATTATTATTATTATTATTATTATTATTATGAATGAAGGAATGACGGCCCGCCCGGGGGGCTGCGCTTAAGAAATGGTATTATTATTATCATCATCATCATTATTGTTATTATGAATGAATGAATGAATGAATGACGGCCCGCTTGAGGGACGGTGCTTAAGAAATGCTATTATTATTATTATTATTATTTTTATTATTATTATTATTATGAGTGAATGAAGGAATGCCCGAGGGGCGGCGCTTAAGAAATGCCATCATTATGATGATGATGATGATGATGAATGAATGAATGAATGAATGACGGCCCGCTCGAGGGGCGGTGCTTAAGAAATGCTATTATTATTATTATTATTATTATTATTATTATTATGAGTGAATGAAGGAATGTCCGAGGGGCGGCGCTTAAGAAATGCCATCATTATGATGATGATGATGAATGAATGAAGGAATGACGGCCCGCCCGAGGGCGGCGCTTAAGAAATGCCATTATCGTTATGCTGATGATGATGATGAATGAATGATTGAATGACGGCCCTGCCGAGGGGCGGTGCGACGCTCGGGGGCCACGCCCCCCCTGTGCGTGATGACGTCAGGCGCCGTCTTTCGGGTGGGCGGGCGATCCCGGGCGAGCCGAGTGTCACCGTGAGCGCGGGATGCGGCCGGTGCCGGGGCTTCCCCGCCGTTCGTAGCCCGTGGGTGCGGGCGCCGCCATGAGCGGCGGGGGGCCGGGGGAGCAGGGGGCCGGGGGGGAGCCCGGCCCCAACGCGGCGGACGACAAGAAGGAGGACGACGAGGAGAAGGCGGCGGCGGCGGCGGGGACGGCGGCGGGTCTGGGAGCCCAGGACGAGGCTCCGCTCACGGCGCCGCCGCCGCTGCTGAGCGTGGACGTGTCCGGGCTGGTGTGTCAGCTGGCCGTCAGCTTCCTGCTGCTGTTCCCGGTGTACGCCCTGGGCTACCTGGGGCTCAGCTTCAGCTGGGTCCTGCTGGCGCTGCTGCTGCTGCTGCTGGTCTGGGGCCCCCGCCCGGGCCCCCGCGCCGCCCGGGGCCCCCGGGCCGCCCCCGCCTCCCGCTGGCGGCGGGCGCTCGCCTTCCTGGACCGCGACCGGGGGGACGACCCCGCCCCGGGGCTCCGCGCCGCGGACCTGCCCGCCTGGGTCAGTCAGTCAGTCAGTCAGTGAGTCGGCCACCCTGCCCCGCCCTACGGCCTCCCCTCGCCGCCGCGCTCGTTGGGCGCTCACTACGTGCGAAGCGCTGCTCCCCTCACAATCGTGATGGCACGCGTTGAGCGCTTACTACGTGCGAAGCGCTGCCCTCACAATCGTGATGGCACTCGTTGAGCGCTTACTACGTGCGAAGCGCTGCTCTCATAATCGTGATGGCACTCATTGAGCGCTTACTAGGTGCGAAGCGCCGCTCTCCTCATAATCGTGATGGCACTCATTGAGCGCTTACTACGTGCGAAGCGCTGCCCTCCTCATAGTCGTGATGGCATTCATTGAGCGCTTACTATGTGCGAAGCGCTGCTCTCCTCATAGTCGTGATAGCACTCATTGAGCGCTCACTACGTGCGAAGCGCTGCCCTCATAATCGTGATGGCGCTCATTGAGCGCTTACTACGTGCGAAGCGCTCTTCTCACTGTAATCGTGATGGCACTCATTGAGCGCTTACTACGTGCGAAGCGCCGCTCTCATAGTCGTGTTGGCATTCATTGAGCGCTTACTACGTGCGAAGCGCTGCCCTCCTCATAATCGTGATGGCACTCATTGAGCGCTTACTATGTGCGAAGCGCTGCCCTCCTCATAATCGTGATGGCACTCATTGAGCGTTCACTACGTGCGAAGCGCTGCTCTCCTCATAATCGTGATGGCACGCATTGAGCGCTTACTACGTGCGAAGCGCTGCTCTCCTCATAGTCGTGATGGCATTCGTTGAGCGCTAACTATGTGCGAAGCGCTGATCTCCTCATAGTCGTGATGGCGCTCATTGAGCGTGCGAAGTGCTGCTCTCATAGTCGTGATGGCACTCATTGAGCGCTTACTAGGTGCGAAGCGCTGCTCTCCTCATAATCGTGATGGCACTCATTGAGCGCTTACTATGTGCGAAGCGCTGCTCCCCTCACAATCGTGATGGCACTCGTTGAGCGCTTACTACGTGCGAAGCGCTGCCCTCCTCACAATCGTGATGGCACTCATTGAGCGCTTACTAGCTGCGAAGCGCTGCTCTCCTCATAGTTGTGATGGCACTCATTGAGCGCTTACTAGGTGCGAAGCGCTGCTCTCCTCATAGTCGTGATGGCACTCATTGAGCGCTCACTAGGTGCGAAGCGCCGCTCTCCTCATAGTCGTGATGGCACATTGAGCGCTTACTACGTGCGAAGCGCTGCCCTCCTCATAATCGTGATGGCATTCATTGAGCGCTTACTAGGTGCGAAGCGCCGCTCTCCTCATAGTCGTGATGGCACTCATTGAGCGCTTGCTATGTGCGAAGCGCTGCCCTCATAATCGTGATGGCATTCATTGAGCGCTTACTATGTGCGAAGTGCTGCTCTCATAGTCGTGATGGCACTCATTGAGCGCTTACTACGTGCGAAGCGCTGCCCTCATAGTCGTGATGGCACTCATTGAGCGCTTACTATGTGCGAAGCGCCGCTCTCCTCATAGTCGTGATGGCACTCATTGAGCGCTTACTACGTGCGAAGCGCCACTCATAGTCGTGATGGCACTCATTGAGCGCTTACTACGTGTGATGCGCTACTCTCCTCATAATCGTGATGGCACTCATTGAGCGCTTACTACGTGCGAAGCACTGCCCTCCTCATAATCGTGATGGCACTCATTGAGCGCTTACTACGTGCGAAGCGCTGTTCTCACCATAATCATGATGGCATTTATTAAGCGCTTCCTATGGACAAAGCACTGCTCTCGTAATAGTGATGGCATTTATTAAGCGCTTCCTATGTGCAAAGCACTGCTCTCGTAATAGTGATGGCATTTATTAAGCGCTTCCTATGGGCAAAGCACTGCTCTCGTAATAGTGATGGCATTTATTAAGCGCTTACTATGTGCAAAGCACTGTTCTCATAATAGTGATGGCATATATTAAGCGCTTACTATGTGCAAAGCACTGTTCTCGTAATAATCATGATGGCATTTATTAAGCACTTACTATGGGCAAAGCACCGTTCTCATAATAATCATGATTGCATTTATTAAGCGCTTACTATGTGCAAAGCACTGTTCCAATTAAGCGCTGACTATGTGCAAAACTATGTACTATGTACATAGTGTACTATGTGCACTGTTCTCATAATAGTGATGGCATTTATTAAGTGCTTACTATGTGCCAAGCACTGTTCTCATAGTAATCATGATGGCATTTATTAAGCGCTTACTATGGGCAAAGCACTGTTCTCGTAATAATCATGATTGCATTTATTAAGCGCTTACTATGTGCGAAGCACTGTTCCAATTAAGCGCTTACTATGTGCGAAGCACTGTTCTAATTAAGCGCTGACTATGTGCGAAGCACTGTTCTCATAATAGTGATGGCATTTATTAAGCGCTTACTGTGTGCAAAGCACTGTTCTCGTAATAATCATGATGGCATTTATCAAGCGCTTACCATGGGCAAAGCACCGTTCTCGTAATAATCATGATTGTGTTTATTAAGCGCTTACTATGTACAAAACACTGTTCCAATTAAGCGCTTACTATGTGCGAACCACTGTTCTAATTAAGCGCTTACTATGTGCAAAACACTGTTCTAATTCAGCGCTTACTATGTGCGAACCACTGTTCTAATTAAGCGCTTACTATGTGCGAACCACTGTTATAATAATAATGTTGGCATTTATTAAGCGCTGACTATGTGCGAAGTACTGTTCTCCTAATAGTAATGATGGCATCTATTAGGCGCCTATTTTGTGCAAGGCACTGTTCTCGTAATAATAATGATGGCATATATTAAGCGCTTACTATGTGCGAAGCACTGTTCTCGTAATAATAATGATGGCATTTATTAAGCGCTTACTATGTGCAAAGCACTGTTCTCCTAATAGTAATGATGACATCTATTAAGTGCCTATTTTGTGCAAGGCACTGTTCTCGTAATAATAATGATGGCATATATTAAGCACTTACTATGGGCAAAGCACTGTTCTCATAATAATAGTGATGGCATTTACTGAGCGCTTACTATGTGGAAAGCACTGTTCCAATTAAGCGCTATGTGCAAAGCACTGTTTTAATTAAGCGCTTACTATGTGCGAAGTGCTGTTCTCATAATAGTAATGATGATGGTATTAAGTGCTTACTGTGTGCAAAGCACTGCTCTCATAATAATACTGATGGCATTCATTGAGCGCTTACTATGTGCAAAGAACTGTTCTCATAATAATCACGATGGCATTTATTAAGCGCTTACTATGTGCAAAGCACTGTTCTCGGAATAATAATGTGGCTTATATTAAGCGCTTGTTATGTGCAAAGCACTATTCTAATAA
Organism: Tachyglossus aculeatus; assembly: GCF_015852505.1. Classification (NCBI taxonomy): domain Eukaryota; kingdom Metazoa; phylum Chordata; class Mammalia; order Monotremata; family Tachyglossidae; genus Tachyglossus; species Tachyglossus aculeatus. The sequence continues at coordinate 9,528,464 of NC_052078.1, read as the reverse complement.
TGATGGCATTTATTGAGCACTTACTATGTGTAAAGCACTGTTCTAATAATGATGGCATTTATTGAGCGTTTACTATGTGTAAAGCACTGTTCTAATAATAATAATGATGGCATTAATTGAGCGCTTACTACGTGCAAAGCACTGTTCTTATAATAATGATGGAATTTATTGAGCGCTTACTATGTGCAGAGCGCTGTTCTCATAATAATGATGGCATTTATAAAGCGCCTACTATGTGCAAAGCATGGTTCTAATAATAGTGACGTCATTTATTAAGTGCTATGTGCAAAGCACTGTTATAATAATGATGACATTTATTAAGCCCTTACTATGTGCAAAGCACTGTTAATAATGATGACATTAAGCACTTACTATGTGCAAAGCACTGTTCTAATAATAATGATGGCATTTATTAAGCGCTTACTATGTGCAAAGCACTGTCCTCCCCAGCGCTTAGAACAGTGCTTTGCACATAGTAAGCGCTTAATAAATGCCATCATTATTCTAAGCGTTGGGGAGGATACAGGGTGATCAGGTTGCCCCAGGTGGGGCTCCCAGTCTTAATCCCCATTTTACAAATGAGGAAACTGAGGCCCAGAGAAGTTAAGGTAAATAGCTTTGAATAATAGTAACAATGGCATTTGTTAAGCGCTTACTATGCGCAAAGCACTGTTCTAATAATAATAATGACATTTATTAAGCGCTTGCTATGTGCATAGCCCTGTTCTAAGCGCTGGGGAGGTTACAAGGTGATCAGGTTGTCCCACGAGGGGCTCAGTCTTCATCCCCGTATTACAGATGAGGAAACTGAGGCCCAGAGAAGTGAAGTGACTTCCCCAATGTCACCCAGCTGATAGTTGGCGGAGCCGGGATTTGAACCCATGAACTCCGACTCCAAAGCCCGGGCTCTTTCCACTGAGCCACCCTGATGTCTTCTCCAGCTGCCCGGCCTGGCTTCTCTCCCCTCCACCGTCCCCCAAACCATCCCAAAATGACATTTTTTGAGCACTCACCGGGCGCAGAGCGTGGTAATAATAATAACGATGGCATTTATTAAGCGCTTACTATGTGCAAAGCACTGTTCTAAGCACTGGGGAGGTTAGAAGGTGATCAGGTTGTCCAACAGGCGGCTCACGGTCTTAAAATCTTAAGAGAAGCATCGTGGCTCTGGAAAGAGCACGAGCTTGGGAGTCAGAGGTCATGGGTTCTAATCCTGGCTACGCCACATGTTAAGCAAGTCACTTAACTTCTTGGAGCCTCAGTTACCCCATCTGTAATATGGGGATTAAGGCTGTGAGCCCCAGGTAGGAGAACCTGATCACCTTGTATCCCCCCAGTGCTTAGAATAGTGCTTTGCACATAGTAAGCACTTAACAAATGCCATCATTATTATTATTATTAATCCCCGTTTTACAGATGAAGGAACTGAGGCACAGAGAAGGTAAGTGACTTCCTGAAGTCACACAGCTGACAATTGGTGGAGTCTGGATTAGAACCCATGACCTCGGACTCCAAAACCCGGCCCCTTTCCCCTGAGCCACGATGCTGTCTTCTGCCCATTCGGCCTGGCCTCTCTCCCCTCCGTGCCGCCCCCAAACCGTGCCAAAATGGCATTTATTGAGCGCTCACCGGGCGCAGAGCACGGTACTAAACACTTCGGCGAGGGCAGGGCAACATGATTAGTGGACACGTCCCCTCAACTGCCCAATTCCCCCGCCCCCCTTTTTCCAGGTCTGCCGGAGTCCCAGGAAATGAGTGCAAGAACCTCATGTTACCTGCGTTTAGTACAGCTACCCCACCCCGGCCCTGCTTTTATCACTTCCTAATAATAATGATGGTATTTGTTAAGCGCTTGCTATGTGCCAAGCACTGTGCACCTAATAATAATAGTGATGGTATGAGACGCAGCGTGGCTCAGTGGAAAGACCACAGGCTTGGGAGTCAGTGGTCATGGGTTCAAATTACGACTGCCAATTGTCAGCTGTGTGACTTTGGGCAAGTCACTTCACCTCTCTGGGCCTCGGTTCCCTCATCTGGAAAATGGGGATGAAGACTGTGAGCCCCCCGTGGGACAACCTGATCATCTTGTACCTTCCCAGCGCTTAGAACAGTGCTTGGCACATAGTAAGTGTTTAATCAATGCCATTATAAATAAAATAAAATATTTGTTAAGTGCTTACTATGTGCCGAGTACTGTCCTAAGCGCTGGGGGAGATACAAGGAAATGAGATTGTCCCACGTGGGGCTCACAGTCTTAATCCCCATCTGACATATGAAGGAACTGAGGCACAGAGAAATAAAGTGACTTGCCCAAAGTCGCCCAGCAGACAAGTGGCAGAGCTGGGATTAGAACCCACGACCTAATGCCGATTGCTAGAAACCCCAAGTTTATTAGTCGATGCCCCCCGCCCCCTCCCAAAAAAAGGTATTCAGTTCGGGGAAATCAATCATTGGCATTTATTAAGCGATGACGAGTGCAAGATGACAGTAGAGGTGTTTCCCCGTCCCCAGGGACCTTAGTCTAAAGGGGGAAACACACATTTATTGATCCAAATTATGGATTTCTGCATAAATGCTGTGGGAAATGGCTGCCTTTGCTTTATCTTCTGGGAAGAGGAATCGTTATCTGCTTTCCAAAGCCATTAGGGATACCCTATCCCCGAGTTTCACATGGTCAAGTCAGAACCTGGAATGTGGAATTGATGGTGGCTGCGATAGAATTTTGGTTTCTTAACATTCAAGCTACGTATTAGCTACTTTTCTCCATAACCCCTAAAATCAAAATGCCCCTTCTGCCCCGAGTTGAATCACTCGGTCCGTGGGCGTTTCTGCCACATGATTAAGAAAGTAAGAATTTAAACCACAATGGGTTTCTCAGTAGAGAGCCGTTGGCTGAGGTTAAAAAAGTTTGAAGTGTATATTTCAGCCACTGTGCATTCATACCATTTTGATGTTTAAAGGTACATTTGTAAAATACGTGACAAATGTAGGCGAATGAACTACCAAAATGTGATGAATCTGCCCTTGAATTTATGCTGATTTCATTTGGATAAGATGGGAATATCAGAGTTGCCGGGCAGTCACAGAATCAATTGTTTTATTTGTACTCTTTCTAATACAGTGCTGTCTTGAGTTGAACGTGGGGACTGATACACTTGATGGATTCCTTTCTATCTTTTATCCAAGCCCTCTTCAATTCTAGGTATCGCTTTTAAAAGTATATTTTGCCGCAGTGAAGACAAATACTGTAGTGCATTGCAGGGTGGTAGAATTTCAAATGGGTCATTTTATGTTTGGAAGGAGCAGTTCCAAGTTCTAAAGATGGGATTTTGTGAAATAAGAAAATAAGAAAAGAAATAAGCAGAAAAATTTTGGAAGAGCTGAAGTATGTGCATGTACATGAGTATATCTATCGAGGATGAACTGTGAAGGTTAACTGGAGGGAGTTAAATAAATTTAAAAGTTTTTTTTTTGTCTCCAAGTGTTGCTAATGCAGTAATTCAGCGAGTGGTATTAAGAATACAAAGTAAAAAGTAGCACTTTGGATGTAGAACAGGGAATATCAAAGGGAAGCCAGAGAACAGTAAATTGCAAAGTATGGTATGGTAGAATATGAATGTTCAGTTTGATTGAGAATGCCAAGAGCTGAGACTTTAAAAGCAGCATTTGAATATGTATGGTATATTAATGAAAACAAGAAATCAATTCTTAGACATCGAGGAATCAGCTGTATCAGCACTACATTATTAAGAATAGTGATGTATGTTATTCAGTGCCTGAGATGTTGATTTAACAGCGATTTGAGATTTAGCAGCAGAAAATTTAAAGCGAGAAGATTTGAAATCATCCTTTCAGGCAGCGGGCAAAAACACCAATTACCTTCCTCTTTGATCCAGTTCCTCTTTTCTTACATTTTGTAAAGTTTGTCTTTGAAACTCTTCTATGGTAGTGTTCCCTTGCCCTTGGGACTAAGGATTGCACACTTTCTGTAGGAAATTTTACTTATTTATTCTGCAGTGTAGTGGTGTGATATACTCTTCTTGATGCCAGGGACTGTGTGTATCCTTCCTTTGTTATTCTCACTGCTAATTGGGGTTCAGGAAATATAGTTGACTACTGAAGTTTCTCCTAGATGTTGTTATGCCCTGCCCTTAAAAGAGAAAGTTGTTCAAGAGTATTTCACAGTTGAGATCTCTGACAAGAAGAGATTTAAGCTAAACTTTTGTTGATTTCCCTCTTTAACATCTCTATTCCTTTGACAATAAAATAGTGAGGAACTGCCATAAAGATGACTTTGGGGATTGAAACCTGAACTTCTAAATTCTTGAACTTTGGGGCGGGAATGCTGCTCTACTTTGATCACAACCATGTGAAAGAGATTTTCATAGATTATCCCCACTGCCTATGACCCGGGCAACTGAAGATAAAATATGTACTGTAGGTGTTTTGACACTGGCTCCAAAACTTTGAAATTTTGGATTTGCGTAAGGGATGATTGTCATTCATAGATCGGCTCCCCCTGCTAGACTAGGGACCGTCTTTATATGTCACCGATTTGTACTTCCCAAGCGCTTAGTACAGTGCTCTGCACACAGTAAGCGCTCAATAAATACAATTAAATGAATGAATAGATGATGTCAACATTAGAATGTGGTCTTCTGTTCAGGTGACAGTTAATGCTGGAGATGAAATGAAGCAATTGAACAAGTCAAGTTTGAAGAGAGTGAAAGGGTACTGGAATTTTCCATCCCCATGCTAAGATGATTGTACAGTAAGACATTGAAAATTTTCTTAAATGTTTCTTCATTTTGTCCTTTAATGCTGCAACTGGAGCCCCCTAGACTTCTCTGTGTAAGATGGAGGTTGGAAGGTTGCCTGCCCTACATTCTTGTCAGAAATGAAGACATTGCCGAAGAACCATTTCCTGGATACGATGATGGAGAATGTTTTCGTTACTAATCTGATTAGGCTTACTTTAAGCAGAGTTAGTGTGGTGATTTGGAGCCGAAGGGAAGAGAGGCAGAGCCTCATATAGACCACCTTGCCCACATCCCTTTTGTCATTCAAAGTCTTTAATATATGGCTTTCAAAGTAGTGAGGGCTGTGATGAATCATCATCATCGTCAATCGTATTCGAATACGTATCGAATCAGTCAACAGTATTTGAGTGGTTACTCTGTAGAGCACTCTACCAAGAACTTGGAGAGTAAAGTAGAACTAGTTATCGTGATTCGTGCCTTCAAGGAGCTAGCAGTGCCAGAACATAACTTCACAGAAATGTAGTGACATTTTTTTAAGGGACTGAATCAGCTCCCTCCTACGTATCCACTCTCTTCTCCTATACCTCGTTTTGTACTCTTCATTCCTCTAAGGCCTACCTACTCACTGGTTCTTATTCTCACCTCTCCCCATTTTTCAAAGCTCTTTTTTATGGTACTCGTTGAGTGCTTACTGTGTGCCAAGCACTGTATTCATTCAATCCTAGTTAGTGCTCGGGTAGATAGAAGATAATTAGGTTGGACCCCGTCCCTGTCTCATACAGGGCTCGCAGCCTTAGTAGGAAGGAGTAGGATTTAATCTTCATTTTGCAGATGAGGAAACTGAAGCCCAGAGAAATTGAGTGAGTTGCCGAAGGTCTCATAGCAGACAGCACACAGTAAGGTTTAGAATCCGGGCCTTCTTCCAGGCCCATACTTTTTCCACCATGCTGCTTCTGAAATAACATGTCCTCCAGGGGTCTTCCCTAATTAGTTTCTAATCTCTCTTTTTTAAATTTCCCCCGTATTGTCTGTCCAGCATTTCTGTGTCACCTAAGCATTTAAGTACTCGCTTCCAAGGCATTTTTACAAATCTGATCAACCCTATTACTTAAACTCATATACATCATCATCATCATCATCAATCGTATTTATTGAGCGCTTACTGTGTGCAGAGCACTGTACTAAGCGCTTGGGAAGTACAAGTTGGCAACATATACGTATACCCTTTTCTTCCTCTTAATTTAGATGTCTTTCTTCCTCACCAGATTAAGATAAACTCCTCGAGGACAGGGAACACTCATTCTGTTGTACTCTTCCAAGGGTTTACTGTTGTCTGCAGAGGGAGAATTCCTTTTCCTTTTCAGATAATAGAACAAAGGGTCTCCAGAACTGGGTATTTATCACTTCTGACGCTAGTCAAAACTTCAGGAGTAGAATCCTAAAATCGAATAACAGAAACAAGTAACATTTAAACTTTAACCATGAGTAAAACGAAGAGCAAATAGTTATTGTTTCCCAGTGTTGGTAATGGAATTATACTTAACTAATCGAATTTTGGAAAGACCTTTACGGAAAGGAGGAGATTTTAGTAATTTTTTGGCACCTCTGCTTTTACGGCTTGCAGTACAGTGCCCTCAAAACCAAAATGTGATTGCAAGCGTAGCTGTTAAACTTCCTATGTACATGTTTTGTGTACTGCGCATAGAAGTAGATGCAAAAATTGTATCTTGATTTTATCTTGGATTGTGAAACAGATGCTGCTTTGTGCTGTATTATTATACCACACTACTGCTATAATTCAGAGAGGAAAAGACAGTGACATAATTATATCATTGTGGGTTACTCTCAGTTTAAGTGCATCATTAAGTTAGAAGTTAAATGCAGATGTGTTTCTAAAAATAAGGTCATAAATATAGTCCAGATTTAAAATTAATTCTATGTTGCAGTTAAACTCTGAGTTTGTATGCTTACTGTCAAGTTCCCTACATTTTCTGATTCCCTAACATCTCTTTGTTGCTGGTAAATAGCCTCATTTCACTGATGGAAGGATTGAAATGTAAAGAGAGCCTGAATGCCTGTTTGCCCCTGATGGGTTGGGAAAGAGGAGGGGGTGGTTATAGGGATTGGGGAAGGATGATTTTAAAACACCCTTCCAAATATTGGTGCTTTGCATTCAATAAATACGCCTGAATGAATAAATGAATACTAAAATTCAGGCTGAAGCAAACAAGAAATCTTCCACTAAAATACTTTGTAACTTCCAGGACATAAAACAAGTCCCTGCTGAGTAACTGAATCCAAATTTTGACAGCATTCGAAGATTGAGATGGATTTGTAAATGTGGTACGGGTTGAACAGTGTTGCCCATAAGTCTTGGAAGAATTGGATTAATTGCTAGGGAGAATATTCAGATGTTATTTAGGGTTCTCTTTAAGGTTGAAGTAGATGCAATCCAATTGTTGTTTCATATTTCAGCTGTACTTTATTCAAGCAAAGAACTTAACAAAAGGGTTATAGTTAAGCTGCTTAATGGGATTTTGTTGACTGTTGCCTTCACCTTCTTTCTTGGGACAATCCATTCTTTCTTCAATCAGTGGTATTTACTGAGCATTTACTGTGTGCAGAGCACTGCACTAAAATCTTGGGAGAATACAATACAGCAGTGTTAGACATATTCCCTGCCCACAAGGAACAGAGCAATTTTCAAGTTTGTCCTTGGTTTTAATTGTTCAAGCCCTGAAACAAAGCTCACTTTGGTGAAGAGATCAAGCAGCAGGAGTTCAGGTGAAGTCTTTCCACCGAGATTTGCAGAACGTGGAATCATTGAATATCCTGATCAGTTTGACTTGCTATGCAATATTTGTCATATGCTTGGCTTCATTAAACCAGTCAGAGAGATTAAAGAAATACTGATTGAGTTGCCTGTTTTAGAGTTATGAGTGGTATAGAAAAGGACAGTCTCAACAACCAGTCATTCTGGAAAATCTGGTTCAGGGCTTAAAATGGCAGTTCGACATGGTGCTTAACTATGCAAAAAAAAAGGAGGAGGCAAGAAATCTTGATTGTAAAATCTGGCAGAGGGCTGTTTAGGAGGCCATCCCATTGTGAGCGAATTTCCTGTTAGAATTGGAGTGTTCTCAGTAAAAGCAGTGCCCCTGAATTTGCAAGGAAACTGTTCTTCCGATGCTTCCCATGAGGTCAAGTGCAGTTTTTAGTTATCTGGAGTCCAAACCAGTGCTTGTTAAGCAATGGATATGCTTGTAACAGTTCAACCTTTGATACGAGCAAATAGTGTACGTAGCATGACTCCTGTGAAAGAGTTAGTGTTTTCCAAAAATGAAAACCCCTTTCAATACCTTATTCAGTGTTTTTGTTCTCACGAACCTTTTCAATAGTTCATAATTCCATTTTAAAACTGGGACTTTGGGATTTTCCATTTTCAGACATTTTCAAGCCTTTACATACTGTATGCCTATTTTTCTACTGAATATGATTGCTGTTCTTATTATTTTTGAACGTCTCTCAAGGGTCTAGTACAATTTTCTGCACAAAGTTGGCATCGAATAAATTCAGCACTGACGAATTGGACTCTCTCAAGTGCTTAGTACATACAGTGGTCTGCGCACAGTAAGCACTCAATAAATCCCACTGATTAATGAATGGCAGTGATGTACACAGTTATGTTGACCATCTCCAATTCTTATTTAAAAAATGAATGTCAGGGCTTTAAAACTATCTGCTGTTGGATGGGCATGATTGGATTAACAGCACTGTCAACTTCTCTAGTAGTGTCAAGTTTCACTGTCTTCGCTTAGTACATTTCTCAGACTGTAAGTGTGGGAAATGGAACCAAATAATTTTGAATGACGAATCTCCTGTCCTTAGGTCCACTGACTTCCTGAGAAAAGGTCACAAGCTTCAGTCAAGATAATGGTAAAATTTCTTTATCTGGACTGCACGGGACTGTGAAGTCAGACCAGATGCGAAAATATTTTGGCACCTGAGTTTATGTAATTGGCCTGAATTTAACCCATTTGTCTGAATTTTCTTGGGCCCAACCCTCAGCCAGTTGGATCCAACCAGAGGTCTGTGCAGCTTGGTTTTGGAGCAGCAGGCACAAGCCTGTAGCAACAACTGACTCCCCAAATCTAGAAAATTTGAGTTTGGGGGTTTTTCTTTTCCCCTGTGGTGAGTTTTTAGAATGTATTATGGAGGTTTTGCTTGGTTCTTAGCTGAGCAGTACAAAAGAGCATAGACCACGCGGTAATGCGGAGAGCCCCTTAGATTTCAGCAGTAAAATTATTTTAAGTGGGTAAAGTACAGTTGACCTCTGATGTTACCAGCCACGTAATTACTTAGATATCTTCCTTGGCTTTGAGAAACTAGTTTCCCCTGAGCCACCAACATTTTGGTACCCCAGGGGGGTCAGAAACCACTAATACTTTCTCCCTAAGGTATTGCTTCATAAAGTTGCTTTAGGCAGTTAGTATATTCCATGGCTTGCAAAACCGCTAATGAATTGCCCTCTCACCCACCCCACAGTTATGCCCAGGGCATCAGTATGCCCCGGTTTTAAAGAGCACTTCCTGGTCTCATTTTTCTACTCCCTGTGCTCCTATGGAGGGGACAGGAATTGTCAGTTTGTGTTCCTGTGGGAAGGGCCAGAATTTTATAGGAGCATTTCATTTGTTCGTTCAGTCATATTTATTGAGTGCTTACTGTGTGCAGAGCACTGTACTAAGCGCTTGGGAAGTACAAGTTGGCAACATATAGAGACGGTCCCTACCCAACAACGGGCTCACAGTCTAGAAGGGGGAGGCATACAACAAAACAAAACACGTAGTGTTCTTGTGCTTGATTTGTGTGTGATTCGAGAGGGATTTTTTTTCACTGGTAATAACCAATTATTTGGCTCCTCTGGAATATTTTTGTGTTAACCAAACCAAAAAAAATCCTTTGGATCTTTCAGCCTTCAGGGTTCACATTGTTTATCAAGAAAATATATAGAGTTGCCCTTCAAACTAAAAAAAGATGCCCCTGCCTGATGTTAAAATTCACCTATGGGTGTGGGTGTGGCTGAAAATATCAATCAGTGGTATTTATTGAGGGCTTAGTTTGTACAAAGCACTGTATTAGGCACCTGGGAGAGTACAGTACAATAAATTAGGCTAAAAAGGTCAGTGTGGGATACATTATGCTGACCCTGTTGAGCTCGCACAAAGACTGCCCTTTGTTGTGTTGTCATGTTTATTGTTTGAGGTATTTGGCGCTGTTTTTCCTTTTGCCTGCTTGCCTTACAATCCTTATGAAGTTTCTGTGCTTCGATTGTAACATGCGGTCGTGATTTATCCGGAGCATCTGACTCCAAATTGTTAGGTGAGATGCAGCATTGCCTCAGGTTTGGTTTTACTCCATCAGTTCATAGTATTTGTTCCATCAGTCGTATTTATTGAGCACTTACGATTTGCAGGGCACTCTACTAACCGCTTGAGAGAGTACAATATAACAGAAACATTCCCTGCCCCTAACGAGCTTACAGTCTATGTATTGAGCACCTTGTCTGAGCAGAGCATTGTACTAAACCCTACTGTATCCTTGGAACTTCTGCTCTGTTTCTCGCTTTCATTCATTCGATCATATTTATTGAGTGCTTACTGTGTGCAAAGCACGATACCGAGCGCTTGGGAGCTTTCAGTTTCCGAGTTCCATTTTCCCAAGCAGTAGCTGTTTTGGCTTCCTACTGTCATCCAGTCTCCTCACCCACCCCGCCCAGCACAACTGCGTGGAGGTGAGCAGAACCTCAGTGTTAGACTTGTTTTCAGGACTTGGCGGTTTGTGATCCTGTTCCGCCACTTGATGTTAAGTACGGCCCCTTCTAGACGCCGGCGAAACTGTTTAAGGAGTCCTGTATGGCATCGGTAGGGGAGGAGGTTGGACGGCATTACAACTTTACATACCAAATTCAACTTGATCAGGAGCCTGATACCGGGCTGCCCTCACTCTGTTGGGCAGTGATCCAAAAGGATGTGTTTGCCTTCTCAGTTCGATTTTCTATTTCCTTGTCTGTATCAGGGAAAAGAAAAACAAATCTAATTGGAGCCGATCTCCTTGCAGACTCCAGCCAGGTGCTAGCAGAGCTAGTGGGGTGTAGCGCGAGCCCCAGCGAGGGGATTTCACCTTTTGACCCATTTCTATTGCCCTCATCTAGAGGGATGTTGCCTGCGCAGACAGTATGAAGTGCACTGAAAATAGGTTTCTTTGCAGATCACTGTGGGACTTTGAGGCCTGGAAATAGGCCTCTGGTTCAGCTAGACAAGGCATGGCTCAGTGGAAAGGCTTTGGAGTCAAAGGTCATGGATTCAAATTCCGACTCCGCCAATTGCCAGCTGTGTGAGTTTGGGCAAGTCACTTAACTTCTCCGTGCTTGTTACCTCATCTGTAAAATGGGGATTAAGACCGTGAGCCCCCCGTGGGACAACCTGATCACCTCATAACCTCCCCAGCGCTTAGAACAGTGCTTTGCACATAGTAAGTGCTTAATAAATGCTATTATTAGTAGTAGTAAAGGGATGGACCCGCTTGCAACCTAACTGGCTGAGCCAAAGTAGTTCTGCTTCAGTCAGGTAATGGTGCCCCTAAATTTAAGTTAGCCTTACGCTTGTGACAATTTTGGGGCTGGTCCTCCATGAATGAATGGTACTTTTTTACTGAGTGCTTATTGTGTGCAGAGCACTGTACTAAGCGCTTGGGGGAGTACGATACGGTGGATCGGTAGACTGTGCACAGCGAGTTTCCAGTCTAGACTGTTAAGCAGTTAAGAGTCTGCTGTCCATTAATAGGACTTACCTGAGCAACCACTAACTTGGTACGTTTGGGAAGCAAGTTCCCTCAAGCAGAATTGGCGTAAGCCTGATTTTCTTCTCACAGCTGTTGCGGTTTAACAAATCCGACAGACAAGTCTGCGGGAAAGCTGGCACGGTCCGCTTTGTTCAGCCTTTGGCCTCAGGCAGCCAGACCCAACCCGGATCCATCTCGGCCAGGCCTCAGCAACGCAGGTCTCTACATCTGTTACCCGAGGGTCACAAGCCATTGACCACAAGGAGTATGTGAATGGGAGCCCTGCATCTCAGGAAGCTGCTCTGACTTGATCAGGCCCGATTATTCAGTCACTTCGAATCCCGACTGAAATACTGTTGTTTAGAACTGTGGACAGCTGTAAGAATTTGAGCATTTTTCATCAGCTGGGCTGATTGAATTGGAAGCCCTTGATGGAGGAACTTCAATTCCTACCAGACAGCTTTCTTGATCAACTATGATATTCCCCTTGTCCCCAAGGATATTTCACCTATCTAGGGATTTACAAGAGAAAACAGGCCTGCAGATTGAAACTTACCTTTCAGTCAGTGGACTTTACTGAGTGCTCACTGTTTGGTTCACACAGGTAGTAATTGTTTTATATCCTCTTAGTGTCATTAATGGAAGTCCTCTGATGTGTTCTGTTCAGCCAAAATAAAACCACAATCTCATATTTTCCATCACAACTCTGATGTTTGAAATCTGAGACTGTGCTCTTCCCTGAGACCTCTAATCCCATTTTCAACTTTTTCAGCTAAAGTTGAGAAATGAAGTATTCTTACATAGCACAGTGGAAAAAACCATCAGAATGCCTGACTCAGTGCAGGAGAATGCTGCTTCTCCAAAGGTTGTTTACATAAGATTGGTTCTGGCTAAATACATTTGGTATTATAACAATTTGCTGCATGTGAAAACACACACACAACATACCATTGCCAGTTTCTTCAAAACCTTCCTACTGCAGACTTCAGACAGCATGTCCCTGTTTCTTTTAAAGAGCATTAAGAAGGGAGTGACAGGAAGTGGTTTGTCAGAGAGAAACCTGAATAATTCTTTCTACCATCCTTTCCAAGAAAAAGCCATACTAACAGTTGACCCATTTCATCACCTAACCAACAGTTGCAAATATTCTACTGTTATCTGGTTGTCAGCACACTCCAACAGCTAGGACTTAAGTAGGTACCCGTACTGTTCTCAAAGACTGCTTAACATCAAAATTTCTGTTAGTGAAGTGTCTCCTACCATAGCACGAAACAAGTCTTAAATTTTTCAGATTCTTTTAGCTTTGAAATAATCACACAAATGCTTCAAATATTTTTGCCCTAGTACTCACTGGGTTCCCTGTTTTATCAGAGCAGTAGAGCTGCTTGTGTTCTCAGAATCATTAATCCATTACTCCATCTTTGGAAAACCATCACTTGGTCGAAGAAACCATATGCACGTTCAATTTCCAGAGCAAACTCCTTCCTATTCTCCCTAAAGTGAGGTAAATGCCAGGCTTTTGCCTTATTAAGTGGTAATTTGAGCCAAACCCAGTCAGTCCAGCATCAAAGCGGTACTCATTGCAACACAGTTTCTTGGCTTTCTATCTTCAGAGCCAAAAGGAATGCCCAAGTCTTCAAAGAGCAAATCCAATGCTCATTTCAGAAAAGAAAACACATCTCAGAGCCATGTGTCTATGGGATTCAGTTCCCTTTTCATTCAAACCCAAAGGGCATTGGCAATAGAAGATTATATACTCCAGGGTTGGCTGGAAGCCATTGGTTTCAGCCTGTTGAGACTGGGATTTTTGGCCAGGCAATTGAAAATTGCCAAAGACTCTGTATTGCTCATCTCACTCTTCTGTTAGTCTGCCTGGACTCCGGAACAACTAAAAGGCTCTTTAGGAAGAGGAAGTGGGGCTAGTGACTGACAGTGCCGTGAATGTGACCTGAACATCAGGTAGCCTAGCTTGTGTTAGGGTTCTGGGATGGGTCTGATAAGTGTACGGTTCCAAAGCTGAAACAACTGTTAGCACGTTGTCCAAAATTAGATATACCGTAAATAAATTTGGGCCCCTGAAGGAGTTTTCACGTTTCCACTTAAGTTTTTGAAGGAACGCCATGCTCACAAAGACCTAGCATTATGGTAAATACTTAAGTAACACCAAAGTATGATGACTCTTTCTGTATTTATGTGATAGTTTCTACAGAAACGCCCTGGGCATGTAACCCCCCTCCTCAACAATCTCCAGTGGTTGCCTATCAACCTTCGCATCAAGCAAAAACTCCTCACTATTGGCTTCAAAGCCCTCCATCACCTTGCCGCCCCCCTGCCTTACCTCCCTTCTCTCCTTCTGCAGCCCAGCCCTCAGCCTCCGCTCCTCTGTGGCTAATCTCCTCACTGGGCCTCATTCTTGCCTGTCCCGCCATTGACCCCTGGCCCACGTCCTACCTCTGGCCTGCAATGCCCTCCCTCCTCACATCCACCAAACTAGCTCTCTTCCCCCCTTCAAAGCCCTACTGAGAACTCACCTCCTCCAGGAGGCCTTCCCAGATTAAGCCCCCCTTTTCCTCTGCTCCTCCTCCCCTCCCCATCGCCCCTACTCCCTCCCTCAGCTCTACCCTCTTCCCCACCACACAGCACTTGTGTACATTTGTATATACTTAATATTCTATTTATTAATTATGTGATTTATCTATAATTCTATTTTGATGCTATTGATGCCTGTCTAATCGTTTTGTTTTATTGTCTGTCTCTCCCTTCTAGACTGTGAGTCTGTTGTTGGGTAGGGATTGTCTCTATCTGTTACTGAATTGTACTTTCCAAGCATTTAGTACAGTGCTCTGCACAGAGTAAGCGCTTAATGAATGAATGAGTGAGTTTGAGATGGAGAAGTACAAGAATTAGGTAAATTAGGGTTATTCTCTGCGTTTTTACAGACTACCAGCAATTTCCTGGAGTCAGTTGCTCTCAACACACTCACCAAGGGGTGACGACACCTTGGATGGGCACGCTGGCAATATTTGATTGATGCTGTCTGTTCTATACTAATAATAAGTAATAATAATTATGGTGTTTGTTAGGTGCTTACTATGTATAAGCACCCTAATAAACGCTGGGCCACATACAAGATAATCAGGATGAACATAGTCCCTGTCCCACGTGGGGCTCACTCGTCTAAATATCACAGTAAATGGAAGAATATAGGCAACCATATCTAGTGGACAATCCACCTTTCAACAAAATGTTCAGGCATTTACAAGTCAGCGAGACCTCTGCCATTCAGGACTCTTGTTTTTTGTTGAATAGTTTAATTTGAAAGCAGCCTGAAGACTGAAGCCTGTTGCTTTGTACTTTTAGTGTCTTTTTGCACTTAAAGTAAATAATATCTGGAGAGCAGTCGTGGAAGTTTAGTAATCTGCTTGAAATGCACCACTTTTTCACATTAAGCAAAGTTTGTTTGGAAAAGGATTTGAAGGTATGGGGTCCAAAAAAATCACTACACTGATATCACATTTAGGCTTACGAGCTATGAATGAGCACAACAGTAAGCATAACTTTTTTCTAGATAATTATTAATAATTTAAGTAGTTACCATGTGCCAAGCACTGTAATAAGGACTGGGGTAGATATAAGATAATTAGGCTGGATACAAGCCCTGTCCCACATGGGGCTCACATTGTAAGCAGGGAGGAGAAGAGGTACTTAATCCCCATTTTACAGATGAGGGAACTGAGACCCAGCGATTCAATCCATTGTATTTACTGAGTGCTTACTTTGTGCGGGGCACTGTATTAAGTGCTTGGGAGGGTTCAGTATGACAGAGGTGGTAGACACATTTCCTACCCACAACGAGCTCACAGTCTAGAGAGGAACTCATAGTCCAGAGGGGAGAAGTGAAGAGAAGGGAAGCAATTTGCCCATGGTCATACAACAGGTAAATAGCAGAGCCTGGATTAGAATCAGGTCCTTGGAGTCTCAGGCCTGTGCTCTTTCTACTAATTCACACCGCTTCTAAGGCGGGCAAACACTGTTTTGATTTCTCTTTAGACTCTCTGAGGGAAGTCCAAAACCTGAACTGGGTAGGTGTGGTAAGCAAGCAATGTGAAAGCATATTCTTTTCACACAACAGTACGACGTCTGAGCTCTTACAAAGTATGTGGTTACTGCAACTTAGTTTTAGTTTGTGGGTGGAATCATGAATTTCACCCAACAGGAAAATGAGTTGACTGGTCAGAGGGCATAGATGAGGAAGTTGAATCTTTCCCCTGATCTTTTTTTTAAGTGAAGTCAAAGAGGTGCGTCTAACTGGTCTAACGTTAGAGCTTCTCATTTAAATGCAAACAAAATGTCTTCAAGGTTGATGTGGATTTTGCGTTATTCAAATAGAGAAGTTACTAGGATGTTGTACAAATATTTGTACAGATGTTTATATTCAGTGTTATGAAACTGTAAGTCCTAAACTGTTTTATTTAAGTCTGTAGGTTACCAAGTTCCTTGGGGGTGGGGGGGGTCAGAGGGGTGTGTGTGTCTGCAAGTGCGCACCTGCGGATGTGTTATGGTTGGCTCTCTTTTGGTCAGCAATTCACTTCTTGGTCTATGAAGTCATTTGGCCCTATTGTCTTTAAAACAAAGGGGGTTATTCATTTGTAAGTGCAAATAAACTTCAAATGACATCATAATGTATGTGTCTATACTAACAGAATCAACTATCAGAGTTAGTGACGTGCTGTAAAATAACACCGCCAAAGAGTTTTTGGAGTTATTAGCAGTATGCCCTAGATATACTTGGATTAATATCAATCATATTTATTGAGCGCTTACTGTGTGCAGAGCACTGTACTAAGCGCTTGGGAAGTACAGGTTGGCAACATATAGAGACAGTCCCTACCCGACAGTGGGCTCACAATCTAAAAGGGTGGTTTGCCTAGACTGTGTTCATGCATGCTTTTCAATGATAGAGGATGACGATATATGTATTATTATTGTACACAACCTGTTCCTAAAGACACTGAATATTCTTTGCAGAATACTCTAGTAATTTTTTAAGGTAAATGATACTTGATGATTTTGCCTTCTGCTGTTTTGAGGATGGAAAACAGTTCTAGTCCCGCAAAGATGTTTACTTTGGCTTTTCAGTCAATCAGTCAAGACAGGGAATTATCAGCCTGGAAAGAAGCAATTAACTTTTTCCTGTGTGATGAATTAAATGTTTATTCTCCTAATGAGAGAAATTTGTAGATGCTTCCAAGTTCATGTGCAGAACCATTAAAGCTGTTTTGAATATTAGGGGTGTGAAATCCACAGCTAAAAGTGAAAACTGAGCTAGTTTGGGAAAAGACTCTCCAAATTGAATATTTATATATTCAGTTAAATTCATTGTTGAATATATATATAAGAAAAAACCTACAGTGTGAATCACTGTACATGGTTTCTGAAGCCATTCTTGTTTTCTCTGGAATTTCACAGTCTGTTGTGGTGTTTCTTAATGGGAAACAAAACTGCGTTGATTCCACATGGCGAACCAAGCAGACGCAATTAATTCAGAACTACAATTACACATCTATCTATCTTCTAGTCCATTTTAGTCAAAACATGAATTTACAAATTTGCATAGTAGTACTTGATTTGAATTCAAAAAAGAAACGAGCATATTGTCTCAAGTTCCTTAGCGTAAGAGGACAGATTCCCTGTTCTTGTAGTTTGGTGCTTTTCTGCTGAGCATTTGCCCAAATTCGAGCCAAAGCATCGTGCCTTTGCAGTGTCAGTCCTTCTGTAAAAATGTGTCCTTTTCCTATATGTTATGTCCTCCATAATTTGAATTCTTCCATAGGTGGAAAGGGTCAGGCACTTAGTGATGCACAAGGTGGAATTTAGGTGTGTTTGAGAATAATCCTAGTAGATAAGGCTGTTGGTTTTAGTGAATCTATTTGGATAA
Source organism: Tachyglossus aculeatus (assembly GCF_015852505.1). NCBI lineage: Eukaryota > Metazoa > Chordata > Mammalia > Monotremata > Tachyglossidae > Tachyglossus > Tachyglossus aculeatus. The sequence goes on along the minus strand of NC_052078.1, from coordinate 9,510,929 downwards.
AATTCCCGACTCTGAGGGAGTAATTAAGGCATTAGGTCTGTACACTGATGGCTGAGGTGGCATAGAGGAAAGAGCACAGGATTGGGAGTCAGGAAACCGTTCCTGTGGTGTGACCTTAGGCAAGTCACTTCACTTAATTTCCTCATCTGTAAAATGGGGATCAGGTACCCATTCTCCCTTCTGAGCTGCATGTAGGACAGCAACCATGTCCAATCTAATGTATTTGTATTTATCTCAGTGCTTAGAACATAAGTGCTTAATAAACTCCATCATTGTTGTTGTTGTTTCAGACCTTGCTTGTTAGGATAGCTGTTATTCCAGGTTGAGTTCGTTCATTCAGTTGTATTTATTGAGTGCGCTCTGTGTGCAGAGCACTGAACTAAGAGGTTGGGAAAGTACAATGCAGCAATAAGTTTCTAAGCAGGAATCGTATATGTGTTGCCTTGATGATTCTCTGCCAGTGGATTAAGGAACTTAATCTGGCTTGTTTCTCTTCAGCCCATCCCTATATCTAGAGAATGTCATTGTCCATGAGAGATCTGCAGGAAATAATAATAATAATAATGATGGCGTTTGTGCATAAGCATGTTTAAGTGTTATAACTATGTGTGATATGACATGAAGGGTCCTTTATATGTATTATGGATCAATATGGTAGACACCAGATATTTTGTGATAGCAGCACTCAGTATTTTGCAGTGGGGGTTTTTTGGGTTTTTTTTTAAAGAAATGGAAATCCAGTGATGTGGGTTTAGGGAAGCCTATTGTGTATGTTTGGTTTCTGGGTAAATCTTAGTTAGGCTTGGCACATGGTTTGAACTATTGAAAGCTTCAAGACTGGGAGTGTTCTGTAGAAATACTTAATGTCATGCAGCTGGCAAAAAAATAGCTCTGTGCTAAGAGAGTCGGTTTTATTGCCTTTGGGGAATGTGATGGTTTTATTTTTTTTAAACCATCAATCTTAATGTGAACACAAGATCAGATATGGCTTATGCATCATCAATCACTCATAACTGTAGAGTGCTTACTGTGTTCAGAGTAATGTACTAAGCGCTTGGGAGAGTACAATATAACAGAGTTGATAGACACATTCCGTATTCACCTAGAGAGAGCCAAATTTTGTTTTTCAAAATAGGAACAGTGTGTAGCAATTGTGTTTTTTTTTTGAACAGCTACAGAATTCTAAATGGTGTACATATAAATTATGGAAAGATATGGCTTCATTCCAGAAGCTTGCGTTCAGTAAACTAGGGTGAACAGAAGCCCTCTCTTGATGAGAAGGAACAAGGAAGGGAATGGATGGAAAAGGAAAAAGAGTGAAGGGGAGAGCCGTGGAAAAGCCTTCTTGCCGCCATTCTGCCTTTTATGGAACGTAACAGTTGGAAAACTTCTTGGTTCTCTTGCTGTTCCCAGGGGTTTTGGGTTGAGTGCAGATGTTGATATGATGGGAAGGGCTCTGATGATGGAGGTGCCACCTCAGTCCAACGGCAACTGGGTTATTGGGCCAGAGGCGAGACGGTCCTAAAGGCTGGGGAAGGACACTGACCCTTCCAAGGAAGGGAAGGCAGCTGGGGAAGAAGGTGGTTTTCCCTAGTAGGCAAATATGACCCATTTCTTAGTCGTCCTCTTCTACTGGGTCCGGTCCTGCGTAGAGACTGAGAATCATGTTTTTCCAAACCTGTAACTGCTCCTTTCCGTTGGCTTGCTTCTCTTCTCGGCACCTGAAATTCAAAATTTCCTCCTGTGTTTCCCTAAATCCTTCTGTTCCCCACTGCCCATTGCTCAGCTGACAACTCCCGTTTCAGAACTTTTTCTCGAATTTGGGGAAGTTGATCTGGGGCCGAGTCAAGGTGACGCTAGATCAATAGAATGATCACTCAATCAGTCAGTGGTATTTATTGAGCGCTTATTGTGTGCAGAGCACTGCACTATGTATTTGGGAGAGTACAGTACAAGAGAGTACAAGAGAGTTGGCAAACACATTCCTTGCCCATAACGAGCTTAATGTCTAGAGGGAAAGAATAAAGTTAAGGCTACAGCTAGTCCTGTCTCCTTGGACTACACCATCCAATGATTCCAATCAATCAGTAGTATTTATCGAGTACTCATTCTGTGCAGAGCACTGTACTATGTATTTGGAAGTGTAGACATGATCCCTGGCCTCAAGGAGTTTATAATATAGCAGGATTGTAAGTGCATATCTGTCCCGGGCTTATGATAGTGCCTTATTTGCATTTGGTAGGTTGAACAAGGGTTCTGTTGGGATTCTGTTCAACACCAAAACAATCCATTTGAGTTGGGCACAGTTCAGGGCAATTGACTGTAATTAATTTGTCTGGAAACTACAAATGACACTAGGGTGACTGCATTGGTATTACACAGATGAACCATCCATATCTCTTTTAAGCTCTGGTGGCAGGAACAGAAAAGGAATGCTGATTGACCGCATTTGAAATTGGCCGCAAAATTGGTGACGGAGGTGAAAGATGAGAGGTTGGGATAGATTCATAGGTCGCAGGAAGAAAGGTGAAATGAAGTCAGGCAAGAGGATTGGAAATGAAATCCTGGTAACTCTCAAAATACTGTAATTGGTTTGTGATAGTTAAAGGTTACTTTTGGGTAGACTGTTTATTCAAAACATTAATCATTCATTTGATTCATTCATTCAGTCGTATTTATTGAGCGCTTACGGTGTGCAGAGCACTGTACTAAGCACTTGGGAAGTACAAGTTGGCAACGTATAGAGAGGGTCCCTACCCAACAGTGGGCTCACGGTCTAGAAGGGGGAGACAGACAACAAAACAAAACATATTAACCAAATAAAATAAATAGAATAAATATGTACAAGTAAAATAAATAGAGTAATAAATATGTACAAACATATATACAGGTGCTGTGGGGAGGGGAAAGAGGAGGTAAGGCCGGGGGAGAGGAAGGAGGAGGCTCAGTCTGGGAAGGCTGCCCTTCCTAAATAATGCTTTACAAGCATTAACCTAATTTATACATGCAGTTGGCCCCTTAAGAAGGTATGGCTTGAAGAAAAGCGAAATGGCTTTCCCAAGGCTAAAGAGTGAGTCATTGGAACAGTTGAGCTGAGTCTAGCCACCATTCCTGCTTCCCGGTACATGTATTTTCCTTAGATTATTGGATTAGGTTGCTTATTTGATTTTGGTGCCCAACTTGAATGAGCTGGCATTTAAGATTTTTCCTTATAAAGAACCCTGGAAGAAACATCTGGAGGGCAAGGACCTTGTTTCTTATTTTGTGTTCTCCCAAATGCCTGCTGCAGTTCTCTGCTTTGTAGGCACTCAAATATTAATGAATGAATAACGTGAATATCTATATGCCTAAGACACATACATTTAAAATCTGACCTTCAAGTCAGAGTTGACAGTATGGATGGCGGGATCCCATCCATGCGTGAGGCTGGGGCTGAAGCCACTGATGCGAGACCTACCCCTCCAGCCCACACTGTTTAAGTAAAAGCGGTATCTTCAGCCAAATTGTAAATGGGATTTGACTTTAAAAGGTGGCATCTGGCATAGCATTAGGAGTTTCCTCAAAGTCTGGCCCTTACTAAGACTTAAAGTACCACTGACTGAAGATACTTGTACACTTCGTTATTACAGTATTGTGAAAGAATGTATGCTGTAATATGAACATTAATTAATTTCCTTTGCTATGTTACAAGAATGCAGTTGGTGATCAAAAAAATCACTCCACCTGTGTCAGGAGATTCCAGGCAATCACCATCCACCCAGTGAATAACAAAAGGTCAGAGAGAGTGTCCCTTCAGTGGAGCTGGGAGGAATGGTAATAATAATAATAATAATAATAATGATTTTGGTACTTGTTAAGTGCTTACTATGTGCAAAGCACTGTTCTGAGCGCTGGGGAAGATACAAGGTGATCAGGTTGTCCCATTTGGGGCTCACAATCTTAATCCCCATTTTATAGCTGAGGTAACTGAGGCACAGAGAAGCTAAGTGACGTGCCCAAAGTCGCACAGCTGACAATTGGCAGAGCTGGGATTTGAACCCATGACCTCTGACTCCAAAGCCCGTGCTCTTTCCATTGAGCCACACTGGTCGGAGGCTGGATCCAAGATATTCCACATGTGTCTTTCTAATCCTCTTTTCCCTGGGATTGATGGTATCAGATACCCTCCGGGCTACTCTCTTGCATTTTCATTCCCCTCCACAGCCATTGTGTCTTTCTCCCCTCTCTCTCTTTTTTAATGGTATTTGCTAAGCGCTTACTATATGCCAACACTGTTCTAAGCACTGGGGTAGATACAGCATAAACAGGTTGGACACAGTCCATGTCCCAAGTGGAGCTCAAGGTTTTAGTGCCCATTTTACAGATGAGGCTCAAGTGACTTCCCCAAGGTCACACAGCAGACAAGTGGTAGAGCCGGGACTAGGACACAGGTCCTTCTGACTCTCTGGCCCGTGCTACTTGTCTGCTGTGTGACCTTAGGCAAGTCACTTCACGTCTCTGTGCCTTAGCCTCTTCATCTGTAAAATGGGGATTAAAACTGTAAGCCCCTATGTGGGACAAGACTGGGTCCAACTTAATTACCATGTATCAACCTCAGAGCTTAGTGCTTGACACATAGTAAGTGCTTCAGCGTGGCTCTAGGGGAAAGAGCCCGGGCTTGGGAATCAGAGGTCATGGGTTCAAATCCCGCCTCCGCCACTTGTCAGCTGTGCGACCTTGGGCAAATCACTTAACTTCTCTGTGCCTGCTATTTCATCTGTAAAATGGGGATTAATATTGTGAGCCCCACATGGGACAACCTGATCACCTTGTATCCTCCCCAGTGCTTAGAACAGTGCTTTGCACATAGTAAGTGCTTAACAAATACCAAAATTATTGTTGTTATTATTCATTCATTCATTCATTCAATCGTATTTATTGAGCGCTTACTGTGTGCAGAGCACTGTACTAAGCGCTTGGGAAGTACAAGTTGGCAACATATAGAGACAGTCCCTACCCCACAGCGAGCTCACAGTCTAGAAGAGGGAAACTGACAACAAAACAATCAATCAATCAATCGTATTTATTGAGCGCTTATTGTGTGCAGAGCACTGTACTAAGCGCTTGGGAAGTACAAGTTGGCAACGTTCAGAGACAGTCCCTACCCAACAGCGGGCTCACAGTCTTAAGTACCATTATAATCTTTATCACTAGGTCACAATGCTTCTTCTCCCTTACAGCTTGTCGTAAATGCTCTACACATAGTAAGTGCTCAATAAGTACGATTGATTGATTGATGTAAAGCCTTATTTAGTGCCAGAGCGATTCCCGGTCCACTGCTTGGTTAATATAATAACAATAATAGTAATAGTGGTATTTGAAAAGTGCTTACTATCTGCCGAGCACTGTTAAGGTGGAGAGGGGTGGGTTGAGAGGGACAGAGAGGGAGAAAAGAGGAAGAGTTTACCTCCCTCTGAACCTGGCTCAGGGGACCCCGGTCACAAGACTAGCGCTTAGAACAGTGCTATGCACATAGTAAGCGCTTAACAAATGCCAATATTATTATTATTATTATTATCATTATTATTATCTGCACCAGTTTCAAGCCCCTTGCTCTGCAGCTGCAACTCCTGGGCCTGAGCCAGCCACTGCTTGGCTCTTGAAGGGACGTTATTAGAAAGCGCGGAGAAGTCACCACTGCTGGTGGCTTTTTAATACCGCTTTCCAAACGTGCCGTGTGGAAAAGAGAAAGGTGAACAGATATTAAGCGCGAGAGGATGTGTGATTTGCAGTGTCTATTTTTGAAGGCACGTGGTAAAGGCGGTGTTTCTCTCTCTGCGTTGTGACAACCGGACCAGAGAGCTAAATACAGTCATGCCACGGACGTGCTCACCTTCAGAGGGGAAGCAGTTTTCGGGCTCTGATTACTTGGCCCCGACTCGCAGTTGAGATGGGGAATTCTTGTCCCTGTGGTTCCAGGGACTGGGGGGGAAGAGGGAATAGCACGTTCCCCTCCGACCCCGGACTCTCAGAGCACAGTCCTGGGACTCAGGGGACCTGGGTTCTAATCCCAGCTGCGCCACTTGCCTGCTGTGTGACCTTAGATGAATCACCTAACTTCTCAGTGATTCAGTTTTCTCTTGGTAAAATGCAGGTTAAATACCTGTTCATGCATGACTTGATTAAGCTCGTTGCCAGCAGGGAACATGCCTGTTTATTAATAATAATAATAATGATGGCATTTATTAAGCGCTTACTATGTGCAAAGCACTGTTCTAAGCGCTGGGGAGGTTACAAGGTGATCAGGTTGTCCCATGGGGGGCTCACAGTCTTCATCCCCATTTTACAGATGAGGGAACTGACGGCACAGAGAAGTTAAGAGACTTGCCCAAAGTCACACAGCTGACAATTGGTGGAGCCAGGATTTGACCCCCTGACCTCTGACTCCAAAGCCCGGGCTCTTTCCACTGAGCCACACTGCTATATTGTACTTTCCCAAGCTCTTTGTACAATGGAAACAATTTTCCGTGTACTGCATTATCAACAGTATCAGTAGATTGTTATTTACAATTTAAATTCATTATCATAACAATACTGCTTAGCTAAAATTGAGTACACAACTCTGGGCAATTTTGTCGAAGAAATAAGGTAATTTGCCGTGGTTCAGGAACCAACCCATCATTTATAACATTGTCCCAGTGGGAAATCTGGCCCAGACTCTTATTTCCATTTAAAATGTAAGTTTCAGGAAGCAACTCTATTCTGTGAGGTGACTGCTTTTATGTCACTTTTTTTGGGAGATTAATAATTAATAGTAATTGTGGCATGTGTTAAGCACTTTGTGTCCAGCACTGTATTAAGCAGTGGAGCAAATGCAAGTTAATTCATTGTCGTATTTATTGATCACTTACTGTGTACAAACTCTGGGTAGTCTTGCCAGTGGAGAGCAATGAGAGCCAGTCAATTGGCGGTATTTATTGAGCACTTAACCATGTGCAGAGCACTGCACTAAGTGCTTGGGAAAGTATAGTAAAGTAAGTAGATACAATCCCTGCTGAGGAGCGATCAACCAAGTGTCAAGGAGACAGATGTTAAAATAAAGCCCACTTAGTGTAAAGAGCAGCGTGGGGTCAGTGGAAAGAGCCTGGCTTCAAATCCAGGCTCCGCCAATTGTCAGCTGTGTGACTTTGGGTAAGTCACTTAACTTCTCTGGGCCTCGGTTCCCTCATCTGTAAAATGGGGATGAAGACTGTGAGCCCCCCCCCGTGGGACAACCTGATCACCTTGTAACTTCCCCAGTGCTTAGAACAGGGCTTTGCACATAGGAAGCGCTTAATAAATGCCATCGTTATTATTATTACTATATGTGCACAGGTGCTGTAGGGGTTGGGTGAGTACTTAAGTGCTTATGGGATAAGGATGCTAATGCAGGGGGATATTCCAGGATACATCCCGCATTTGAGGCTCTCCCTACATTCCACTCTCTCCCCGTTCTTCTTCTTCTTCTTCTTCATTCGTTCATTCATTCATTCATTCATTCATTCATTCATTCGTATTTATTGAGCGCTTACTGTGTGCAGAGCACTGTACTAAGCGCTTGGGAAGTACAAGTTGGCAACATCTAGAGACGGTCCCTACCCAACAGTGGGCTCACAGTCTAGAAAGGGGAGACAGAGAACAAAACAAAACATACTAACAAAGTAACGTAAATAGAATAAATATGCACAAATAAAATAAATAAATAAATAGAGTAATAAATACGTACAAACATATATACATATATACAGGTGCTGTGGGGAGGGGAAGGAGGTGAGGAGGGGGAAAGGAAGGAGGGGGCTCAGTCTGGGGCTCACTGTTCGTGCTGCTTCGCCAATTTTCAGATTTTCAAACAGAATTTTCAAATTCTGTTGCAATATAGTTTTAAAGAAGTCCCTTCATGGTGCCAACTCTCAAAGTGGCAGTGACAAAGCAGTCAATCAATCACATGATCAGAAACGTAGTCCCTCCCAGGGTGTTGCCAATGCTGGGTGTAATTAATGCCTTCTATTTTCCAACTCTCTAAATGAAAGAATCGAAGGTGTCAGTGCTTTTGTGGTGGAAGACAAAAGGATGTGAACAGTTTTATGAATGCATTTTGCACCTTCCTGGTGATAGCTTTTGTTTTTCCTTTTTCTAATCTGATTTTTTTCTCGCTTTAAAATGCAGCTCTATGGAATGCCTACATTCTGCTTATGAATATGCATTACATCTAAAAATGCACTTTATTTAAAGAGCAGAATTTCAAATTTGGGAAGTAGGTTTTGCTTCCCAAAATGGAATGTGAGCCCGTTGTTGGGTAGGGACCGTCTCTATATGTTGCCAACTTGTACTTCCCAAGCGCTTAGTACAGTGCTGTGCACACAGTAAACGCTCAATAAATATGATTGAATGAATGAATGTGCTGTTTTCCAAGAAGAGGGAGGAGGAAGGTGCATTGATGGTGATTCAGACACCTCTTTTGGTCATTCCTAAATGCCTCTGGAAGCAGAATCACGGAACCTTAACAGGGCTGAAGGCTTTATAATAATAATGGTATTTGTTAAGCGCTTACTATATGCCAAGCATTGTTCTAAGCGCTGGGGGAGATACAAGGTTATCAGGTTGTCCCAGGTGGGGCTCACAGTCTTAATCCCCCTTTTACAGATGAGGTAACTGAGCCACAGAGAAGTTGTGATGTGCCCAAAGTTGCACAGCTGACAAGTGGTGGAACTGGGATTAGAACCCATGACCTCTGACTCCCAAGCCCGGGCTCTTTCCACTAAACCACGCTGCTTCTCACCTTGACCTTGGAGCCATCTGGCCACCCAACAATTTTCACTGTTTCAGTCTCTAACCAAATTCACTCATTCAGTCGTATTTATTGAGCGCTTACTATGTGCAGAGCACTGTACTAAGGTCTTGGGAGAGTACAATACAACAATGGACAGACACATTCACTTTCCGCCCTGAGTTTACAATCTAGAGATAAGAACACAACCTGCCTTGATGTGGCAGCAGTTTTATTCAGGCAGTGCAAGATGATGGCTTACCGCTCCGTTATTTTTTGAATATCTGTACTTGCTTTGCTGTCCATAGAAAGTGCATAAACATGCTTCTATTTGGTCTTTAGAGGTTTCTTCATTATTCTAAAATAAGTACACTGGTTTGCTATCACTCCCAAAGGGCTAGCTAACTCAGGAAACATTGGTCTTACTCATCACAGGGACTCGATAATGATTGAAAATAGGAAGTACTATTTTTGTTTAGAAGATTACCGAACGTTGAGTCATTGGACAAATTCTTATTAGTCAAATCACTTATTCTGGTGTAGTATCCTCAGTAACCCTAAAAACAATGCCACCCGGCAACAAGATACTCTTTTTAAGACAGTTTTCTAAGCATCCAGTGATTGAAGATAGCTGTTCTATACAATGCTAAACTCAAAGAAAAGGGGAATTATAAATAAGAGTTATTTTAATAAGCGTGCCATGCCTTCCCATTTAGCATCCCTCTTCAAGAGTAAGAAGTCAGGGGCCAGTTTTTAATGTACCTGATTCCATTCCTCACTCCTACTGTCACAGCTGTAATCAGTCACATTTATTGAGCACCTACTATGTTAAGGACACTGTAACTAAGCGCTTGGGAGAGCACAATACAAGGGAATTAGCAAGAGCTCTAATGACACAGGGAGATTTTCGGTTAATTCACAAGTTGGTTGAGATGGGCTGTGATAATGTTGAAAAGCCTGCTAATTGTTTTAAATGCCATTTTAATTGCTGTGATTAAAAACTAGGGTGGGGAGTAGAAACAGTCATTTGAGGTTCTTAAAGATGGATCTTTGCCCATGCACATGGATTTGCAACCCTTGATTTCAGGGCTGTTTCCCCCTCTGCAGTGTAAGCTCCTTGAGGACAGCAAGCGTTTCTCCTCTCCCAAGCGCTTAGTGCAGTGCTCTGCACACAGTGAGTGCTCAATAGATATGATTAATTGAATCCAGTAGAATTCTGCAAACCTTTGGTTGGCAGGAATTTTGACTGGTTCAGATATTGGCCTGCCTGCAATTGTTTCAGACACACTTCTATGCAAATAGCGTGAGGTTCGTAAATAGCTTTGAATATTCATAATAATGGCATTTAAGTGCTTACTATGTGCAAAGCACTGTTCTAAGTGCTGGGGGGGGGGATACAAAGTGGTCAGGTTGTCCCATGTGGGGCTCACAGTCTTAATCCCCATTTTACAGATGAGGTAACCGAGGCCCAGAGAAGTTAAATGAGTTGCCCAAAGTCACACAGCTGACAAGTGGCAGAGCCAGGATCCCTGTTAATTGTCTCAAATGTAATGCTGATTGTCCTGCTACAATCTAGACATATTTCTATGCAGATTGCATAGAGTAAGTAAATTGTGTGGTTGTGTAAATTACTGGTGATGCGTAAATTGCGTAGGGTGTGTAATTTGCAAGTTGTACATAAATTGCTCTGGATGTGATGTGTAGGTTGTGTAAAAACATAAGTTCTGTACTGTGTGCGTTGAAGGTTCAGCTCAGTTTCAAATTCCTTTGTAATTATTTCCGTCCTGACTGATCCGCCTGTTAAAATGGTTTAGACGCGTTTCTATGCAAATTGTCTAAAATATGAAAATTCCTTAAAGTAAGACTTAACAATAGTTGCCTAAATGACGAACGGTTGAACTCATATATATGATGTAGATTACACAAATTGCGTGAGCTACTGAAATGACCCAGGCCATGCAAGTTCCATAGTTTGCGTTGGGTGCCTGAGTTTTGAAGGTTTTGTGGATTCCGTAAAAATGACTTTGGTTTGGTCGTTTCTGCAGAGCCCCGGCATTGCCGATAACCGGCCACCCCTGCGACTGTAAAATTATAATAATAACAGTGGCATTTGTTAAGCGCTTAACTATGTGCCAGGCACTGTATTCATTCATTCAATTGTATTTATTGAGTGCTTACTGTGTGCAGAGCACTGTACTAAGCGCTTGGGAAGTACAAGTTGGCAACATATAGAGACGGTCCCTACCCAACAGTGGGCTCCCAGCCTAGAAGAGGGAGACAGACAACAGTACAGACACCGTACTAAGCGCTGGGATGGTTACAAGCAAATCGGGTTGAACACAGTCCCTGTCCCACATGGGGCTCACAGTCTCAATCCCCATTTTACAGTTGAGGTAACCGAGGCCCAGAGAAGTGAGGTGACTTGCCTAAGGTCACACAGAAGACTGGGATTAGAACCCATGACCTTCTGAAGCCCGGGCTGTAGCCACTACACCAGGTTGCTTCTCTAAAATGATCTGAGCGTTAAATCCAGGCCCTTATCAGTGGAATCACCTTCCCTCTCACCCCCTTCAACACCTCCATCCTCTCTCGACTGCCCATACACACACACACTGCGCTGTGTGGGACGAGCCCGGGTTGTGGGTCCTAATTCTGCTTCTGCCACTTGTCAGCTATGTGACTCTGGGCAAGTCACTTAAGTTCTCTGGGCCTCAGTTCCCTCATCTGTAAAATGGGGATGAAGTCTGTGAGCCCGACATGGGACACCCTGATTACCTTGTAGCTACCCCAGTGCTTAGAACAGTGCTTTGCACATAGTAAGCGCTTAACAAATGTCATCATTATTATTACTGCAACACCCCCCCAGGTCCCAACACCGCTCCCACTCCCTCTTCCCCCCACCCACTCCAGCCCCTCCCTTCTCTGCAGCAATCAGTTGAATTTATTGAGTGCTTCCTGGGTGCAGAGCACTCTACTAAGCACTCGGGAGAGTGCAGTATAATAGAGTTGGTAGGCGTGTTCCCTGCTCACAACAGTCTAGAGGATTGAGCACTTGGGAGAATACAGTAGACACCATCCTTGCCTACCCCCTTTTCCAGTTATTTAAGGTCTTCCCCACTCAATTGTTAACTCCTTAAGGGCAAGGATTATGTCAACTAATTGTTTTTTAATCCAAGCACTAGTAGGGTGCTCTGCACACCGTAGGCATTCAAAAAGTGTGATTGAGACCGTGGCAAAAAGCAGAGAAAGAATAAGGGAATATGTAATGGGCCACTTAAATTCTCAGCTATCATCTGTAGGATTGGGAATGTAGTTTGGCAATAGTCATTTTAATGTGGTGGTGAAACTCTAGAAAGGTTGCTACTTTGTTTTTTTATGGGAATTCAGCTGCAAGACTGCGCACATTCTCAGGAATTGTTTTAGTTGGGAAATAGGGTAGAATAGTTTACAGTGAGCTCCTCATACCCTTATTTTAAATGGTATTTGTTAAGCGCTTACTATGTGCCAGGCACTGTACTAATCAATCAATCAATCAGTCGTATTTATTGAGCGCTTACTGTGTGCAGAGCACTGTGCTAAGCGCTTGGGAAGTCCAAGTTGGCAACATATAGAGACAGTCCCTACCCAACAGTGGGCTCACAGTCTAAAAGGGGGAGACAGAGAACAAAACCAAACATACTAACAAAATAAAATAAATAGAATAGATGTGTACAAGTAAAATAAATAAATAAATAAATAGAGTAATAAATATGTACAAACATATATACATATATCACTGGGATAGATTCAAGATAATCTATATGTTGCCAACTTGTACTTCCCAAGCGCTTAGTACAGTGCTCTGCACACAGTAAGCGCTCAATAAATACGATTGAATGAATGAATGAATAATCAGGTTGGACACAGTCCATGTGAGGATCGTTTTACAGATAAGGGAACTGAGTCACCAGAGGAAATGAATTGACTTGCCCAAGATCACACAGCAGACAACTGGCAGAGTTGAGACTAGAACCCAGGTCCTCTGAGTCCCAAGCCTGTGTTTTTTCCACCAAGCCATGCTGCACACCTCCTTGGGTTGCTCATGCCAACCTAAAAATCTCCCAGAAACTTCTGAATCTAGAAGTACCTGCAAACCACGATAGTATTAAACAATTGAAAGCGAATTAAGGGGGATGTCTATCTCAAAATAGCCAGGATCATGAAATTATTTTGTTAATGCCTTTGTCCAGCGAAGGCAGACATGATTGAGTGAGCCACTTATTCATCATTAGAGTCGGTTTGTTGAAAGGAAAAAAAAAATCTCATCCTTAAGCTTCCCTTAACTCCTTAGCTGTTGGTTTGGAGTGAGGAGCCAGGAAGGGAGATGCCAAATCTAAGGAAAGCAATTGGCCGAACTGTGTTAGCTTCAGTCTTGCTGAAATCATGCCCACAACCCCATGGCACATAGAGTAATGTTTGGAGCCTGAGACACAACAAACATAAGGAAGGGAGCAACCGTTAAACACCCCCTTGGTTACCCAGTGAGACGCGGTCTGGCATCGAAGCTTTAGTGCGAACAGCTACAATGTTTGTTAAACTTTTGGTATGTTGCTACCCAACTGTTTCGGAGCACGATGAACTATTTAAACGCAAAACACACAGACCATTATTAAACCCCCCAAATGGTCTGCTTTTGGCTGGCTTAACAGAAGCTTCTTCGTGCACCACGAGGGACATAACCTGAGATGGGAGTTTAACTCATTACAGGCAGGGAGCGAGTCTGCTAATTGTGTTGTATTGTGCTCTCCCAAGAGCTTAGTGCATTGCTCTGCTCATAGTAAGCGCTCAAGAAATGCGATTGATTGATTATTGACCTGAGTCACTGTGGACTTTAGCTCAGTAAAGATTGAGGTGATAGACTGTAAATTCATTATGGGCAGGGACTCTGTTGTATTCTGTGTAAGTGCTTAGTATAGTGTACCTACTAAGCACTCAGTACCAGGGATTGATTGGTAGGGATGCATCCATGGGCCACAGTTAGATCGGAAGCTTCATCCCTATCTCTTCACCAGAATTTTCTGGAAGAGATTTGTGGAGGTTGCCTAGGTTACATAAATTGTGTGAATCATGCAGGCTGTGTAGGTTCCACCGAAGTTGTGGGTGAGGCTTGTGACTCCAGCCCTGGAATGAACCCCAGCCTGTGGGCCCTGGAATTTCTTCTGAAAAGATGGGGCTCAGGGGATTCCAGCCCCTCTCACTTTACTCCTCGCCACGGAGGAACGATGGGGCATCTCATAGCAATATTCCCATTACCGTAAAACGTTTAAGGGAGAGCAGAGACCACACATCTGGCTCCTTGGAGGCATGGAGGTGGAGCAGAATGAGGATAGGGGGCCATACTGCTTAGGAAGGTCGCCAGAAGCCTAAATCAGTGGTAAGGAGAGAAGTCCTGCTTCATGGGTCTCCTGGGAGTCCATTAGCACTCCCTCCTGTTTTGGTTTGCTTCCCTTTGGAAGGCCTGGACCAGAGGAGCTGTGGAACTTCTTAAGAGGGGAATAATTTCTAGCTCAGAGAATTTCCTCTCCTCCGCCTTACCATTCTTCATCGTCCCCCCAAGTGGGTTTGGAGGAGGGCCCAGCCTGAAGTCGTCCCCCACCCCCCGAGCACTAAGAGAACTGTCTGTGATTCAGGGATGAAGAAATCTCCCAGCTGAAAGAGTGGGAGTGTCCATAAGACCCTTGACTTCCAGGCAGTCCAGTGTGGGGTGGGAGAATCAATCAATCAATCGTATTTATTGAGTGCTTACTGTGTGCAGAGCACTGTACTAAGCGCTTGGGAAGTACAAGTTGGCAACATATAGAGGCGGTCCCTACCCAACAGTGGGCTCACAGTCCAGAAGAAGCAATCAGTGGCATTTATTGAGTGCTTAGTGGGAGCAGAGCAGTGTCCTAGAGCTTGAGCACTCTAGTCAGAGGGATTTGTATACCCAGGTCTAGGCTCTTAATGAGCAGAAGCTGTTCTACACCTATTAGAAAATAGTATTTGTTAAGCGCTTACTATGTGCCAAGGACTGTTCTAAGCGCTGGGATAGATGCAAGGTAATCAGGTTGTCCCACTTGGGGCTCACAGTCTTAATCCCCGTTTTTACAGATGAGGTAACTGAGGCACAGAGAAGTTAAGTGACTTTCCCGAAGTCACACAGCAGACAAGTGGTGGAGCTGGGATTAGAACCCACGTACTTTGACTCCCAAGCCCGTGCTCTTTCCACTAAGCCTGCATCTCACCACACCACACTTAACCACTTAACAAATACCATGGTTTTTTTTTTTTAAAAAAAGACCATGTTTACCACTCTGTTATATTTCCTCTCCCAGGTGATAAGTACAATGCTCTGCACTCAGTAAACACTCAGCAAATTTGATTGTAGTTTCACTGTCTGAATTAATGATAAGGGTATGTTGTAAGGCAGCATGTTGATGTGGGTTTAGGATCAGACTCCTTAAAGTTATCAGTTGTGTTGACTAGGCTTCAGTTGTCCCACACCTAATTTTTCGTCATTAAAATAGACCTATATGATCCCTTTTTGGGGACTTAGAGAGGAGCAACATATTTTCATAAAGTAGTGCAAAGTACTCTAAAAGCACTAAATAATTCAGTTGTAATTTTGTCAGATACCAAGAGGAGCCTGAATTAATCATTTATCTCTGTTGTTTTTGTTAGGTCCACTTTCCAGACACTGAAAGAGCAGAATGGCTAAACAAGGTAAGACTGGAAACACAAAATATCTCTTTAAGAGATTAAGGGTAAGATATTATCCATTTTGGACCTGGAAAATTGAAAATAGCATTTGCAATAATAGTGTAGATCATGGTAACAGCTGGACGTCTTCCTTGTCTAGTGGGTTTTTTTGAAAACCCAGATGAAAACATCCTGAGGAATTCATGTTGCATGTAAACATTCCCCGTGCAAGGTTTGTATAATATGTCATAGCGGTGATCATTGTCCAGGCCTGTTTATAGAAATAGTCATTTATTTTGTCATCTGAAGAATGGTAGCATTTCTGGGAGTACTTGTGGGTTTAGGGCAGAGTTCTTCTTGAAAGATGTAGAGCAGTTGATGACACGATGAGTAGACTGTGTTGATGGGGCGCTTTTGTTTTTTTTTTACAAGTCTCTTTTTCTTTTTCCTCCCTAGACTGTAAAGCATATGTGGCCTTTCATCTGCCAATTCATAGAGAAGCTATTTCGGGAAACAATAGAGCCAGCCGTGCGTGGAGCGAACACCCATCTTAGCACCTTCAGTTTCACAAAAATCGATATGGGCCACCAGGTCAGTTCTTCAGGATGTTCCCTTGTTAGAGAAACAGGGTGTCTTAAATTCAGTGCACAGGAACCTTGAGGTACTGTTTGCATATATGCACACACATGCTAACTTAAAACATGCATGTGTTCTATAACTTAGTTGGACAGACTGTCACTGGACTCTATGGCCAAAGCAATTTTCATCTTTCATGGTATTTTTCCTTTTCTCCCGGTTCCTGAGACCAAAGGCATTCACACTAAGGAAAACCTCAACTCCAGTTTCTGTGATTTTTCAGTCGTAGACGGTTGTTTGTAGGTCAGTGCCTAAGGTTCCATCCTTTTGTGGATTCTTTCGTTTTTGATATGAGTAATATTTAGCTACACGTAGACTTTGCTTTGGTTTTTTTAAAAAATGATGCCAGTAATACCTTCAGAATTGTAGTACATCTTAGGGATTTGGCCCAGTAATTAATTCAGAATTTTAGTTCATTTTAGGGGATTTGGCGTAGTTTAAATTTAAATTGTCCATACCTTAGGGGAAAGGTAAGTAATTTAACTGCAGTATTTAAGTGCTTACTATGTGCCAAGCACTGTACTAAACACTGAGGTAGATGCAAGACAATCAGCAAACACATCCTTGCCCATATAGGGGTCACAGTCTAAGTTAGAGGGGGAAATAAGCACTAATTACCCACCCCCCCGAATCCAACACTGCTCTTAGCACATGAACTGGACAGCCCAGGGCGTGCTAATAATAGTACTAAGAGTGGATGCAGAACAATGGGTCCATGTGCGAAGAACTTTGTGTGTTATTGTCACCTCTGTCCCTTTCCAGATGTGCCCTTCATTACTCCACATTAAATGTACTCTGGAGACGCTCCCAGTTGAGCTGCTCCCTAAAAGATGTGCCGCTGAGCCAGTTGCACCAACATAGTGTGACTTCTAGGTGTGTCTTAATACAGATACCAGTTTTCTGTGTATTAGTTTCCTGCTTTCTCCTTTATTCAGACTAGCTCAGTGTCCTCACTGCCCAAAATTGTTCCCCTGTCACTGTCCAACACATGCCAGAACTTAGGCAGCTAATGAAAGTCTTCCCAAGTGTTCTCATTCAGCCATCAAAATCTGCCCTACAAACCCCAGGTGCCTACTGAAAATACCCTCTGTTTCTTCTTTCCATGGTCCCTGAATATCACAGCAGAAGGCTCCTGCAATATCCCGACGCTGTAAAGCACATTTGCCCAGGGCCTTTAAACTGAGGCTTTTAAGGTAGAATACATTAGTGCCTGCTTAATGGTACGTTCAAAATAGATCTACTCTGAGATCTCAAGACTAGAAAGGGGAAGGCCCCAAGTGAGATTCAGGCAGTAATTGGGATTTCAGGTCAGTTATTGAAGCTGAGTTCATTCATTGTCATATTTATTGAGCGCTTACTCTGCAGAGCACTGTACTAAGCACTTGGGAGAGTACAATACAACAATAAACAGGCACATTCCCTGCCCACAACGAGCTGGAATTTTGTCTCTAAAGTGAAAGTTCAGTCTATCAATCAACAGTATTTACTGGGATTTAATAGTATTTACTTGGGATGGTACTGAGGAGAGAGTGGACACGGTCCCTGCCTTCCAGGAATTTACAGTCAAACGGGGGAATCAGACACTTTAATAAATTACAGGTAGAGAAAACAGCTGAATGATCAAGTACGGCAAATGCAACCAGGAGGGAGGGGGCAAGTGTCCAAGGGTACAGGTGTAGGGGAAGTCCTGACGTGGCAGCTAGGATGAGAGTAGGGTGGGTGAGGGTTTTTTTTCCTTTTTTATGATATTTGTTGAGTGCCAAGTGCTAGGATAGGTGCAAGCTAATCGAGTTGGACTCACTCTGTCCCACATGGGGTTCACAGTGTAAATACGAAGGAGTAGGATTTAATCGCCATTTTACAGATGGGGGAATTGAAGCGCAGAAAAGTTAAGCGACTTGCCCAAGGTCACACAGCAGATGAGTGGCAGAACCAGGATTAGAACCCAGATCCTCTGACTCTCAGGCCTTTGCTGTCTCCTCTAGACCCCACAGCTCTTCAGCTCTGATAGAGGGCTGGAGAGAGAAAGGCACTGGAACAACCAGGTGGCAGATTTTCTGCTGTTTTAAATGATCAGCACCACTGCTTAAGCACCTTCAGTGGCTCACGTGATTAATTGTGGATGGCTACGAAGTGTGCTTGGCCTGGTCAGTTCTTAAACGGAGGATGATTAAGGAAAACCAAGATTATTCCAGGAGAGAGATTGAGTCAGTAAGTGACACCTTCCCCCTTTGAAGTCAGTAATAATGATAGCATTTATTAAGCGCTTACTATGTGCAAAGCACCATTCTAAGCACTGGGGAGGTTACAAGGTGATCAGGTTGTCCCACGGGGGGCTCACAGTCTTAATCCCCATTTTACAGATGAGGTAAATGAGGTTCAGAGAAGTTGTGACTTGCCCAAAGTCATACAGCTGACAAGTGGTGGAGCCGGAATTTGAACCCATGACCTCTGACTCCAAAGCCCATGCTCTTTCCACTGAGCCATGCTGCTTGTCATAATTTGAGGCTTCAGCTTGGAGTTGTACATTATATTGGTGCCTTTCATATTGGGATTTATATTGTTAGCTATAAAACAAGGACTCTGAACCCTGAATGACTTTACAAGAGTAGAAGCATTAGCATGAAATTTTCTGGCTAAACTCCTTGCAGGCAGTTAAACTGAGACTTTTAAAATTTTCCCGATGTCATAGTAGTTATTTTGTCCCCTTGAATTCTGCACACTGTGTAATAGTGTTGGTGCAGAATGGCTGTCATATGTCTCATAAGTAATGAAATATCAGAAACGAGATCATTGGATCATTTGAACACTCTTGCATGACAGTAATACACATATAATACTGGGGCCAGTGAACCTCAGTTGAAGTTGAAATAGTGAGAACTGATATTTTTGCACTTAGATTTACCTGGAGGATATGTTTTATTGTGTTTGTCTGACATATATATATATATATGGAAATCTAAATTGGTAAAATGGGGTGGGGGGAGGGACTCTTGCAATACACTGTTGATAACAATAAAAACTCAGTTGTATAAAGAGTATTGTATTTTAATCACACAACTCTATGTTTTGGATCAGTGGCAAAAATTGAGTGGTTAATGTCATTCTATTAAAAACTGCCTTTCAGGTTTGCTGTTTTTAGTTTGGTTTGTGTGAGGGGTGTGCACAAGTTGGTATTAAGTAAATGCCATTTTGACTCTTTTCTGATTTGGCCTTGTTGTCTAGACATCCAGGGAGTTTTACTTGGCCAGTGTGCAAAGCTTAGGAAAACGTGACCTGTTGTGGGAGATCTCCCCCAGTTCCCATGGAATACATTCTAATTTTATGGGGCAGACAACACAGCAGTACAGTTTAAAAATGTGAAACACACCCTCTGCTTCATAAGCTTTATGACTGAGGTTAGTCCAGAGGCAAGGGAGCAGTAGGCTTCCTCAAGACTGTAAGCTCGTTATGGGCAGGGAACATGCCTGCTTATTCTGTTGTACTTTCCCAAGCACTTAATACAGTGCTGTGCACATAGTAAATGCTCAGTAAATACTATTGGTTCATTGATAGGCATTTGGGGAAGTAACACCTGCCCCACACTGATAGTGTAGACAGAAAGAGTCCACACTTGCAAATCCCTTGGGAAAAAGTTGGAGGTTGGTTCCGAGCCAAAGCCAGCTCTAAGCAGAAATCTAAGACTTTCAGTGAATCAGTGAGCCGAGAAGGGAAAATCCTGGGAGGTGATATTTTCCCCAACCATAGCTTTCTGGCTAGTCAATTCAATAGCAATTTTCCCTAAGGAGTTTTCTGAACTTAACTATGAAGTATTCTGAAGGATCAATCTTAAATTCTGAGGAGCTTGGGAAAGCTTTAAAGGATGATGAAAGTTTACATTAGGGTTCCCTTCAAGTGTCAAATTCCCTTATGCCCCAGTGTTAGTAGAAACTTTCTGGGCCTTAATTCTCCCCAGCCTTTCTCTGCTTGTTAACCTTTTCACATATCCCCAGCCCTCCTTCCCCAGGTCACTAAATTAAGATCGTCATCGTATGGCTGCTGCCATCATCATCATCATCATCAATCGTATTTATTGAGCGCTTACTATGTGCAGAGCACTGTACTAAGCGCTTGGGAAGTACAAATTGGCAACATATAGAGACAGTCCCTACCCAACAATGGGCTCACAGTCTAAAAAAAAAAATGCCAAAAACATTGCATCCACCCACAAACACATGTCCATAGAAACCTAAGAAAAGGTCCTGAAACTGGGCAAAAGAACAACTGCACTGTATGTTGGAAAGTTGAAACTCCCTTTTGGAATGAGAGAAGGAGCTGGAGAGCACAGAGGCAACTTATTGGGGAAAGGAGGTGTCAAATTCATTTAGGCCTGTCTCCGAGTTTCATTTATGCAAGTACTCATTGGCGTCAGACTGCTTCATTTTCCAGAGTGTGGGTTCTTGAACCTCTTCACCCCCAAAAACCTGTTCACTCCACCAAAACTTTTTGAGTAGTGACATCTTTTGGGAAAGCTTTCTGCTCAGGAGAATGGACAGGTGAGCACAGCAAGGTGCTGATGATGGATGAGTGATAAGGGAGGGGAAGAGTTGGAGAGAAGGCATTTATTAAGAGCAGGGTTAGTGGGGAGAAGGTGAATGGTTAATGGTTGCCCTCTCCTCTGGAAGAAGGTTTGGAGAGCCTCGGGTCTAGACTCCATGGCCCCTCAAGAAACTGACACTGTATCCTGAAAGGTGATAGTGTGTGCGTGTGTGTTTAGAAAATTCGAAGAAGCAAAATAAATGGCAGTTCTGTAGGTCAGTACACCAGGATACTGTAAAAATCATAGTCTGAAAATTAGCCCCCCCCCAAGTGATATTACTGATTTAGACCCTTAAAGGGATGAGGAATGAGAGAGGGGGAGAGAGAGGGAGAGAGAGAGAAAGGAGGGGGGAGGGAAGGAATCTGAATAGATCCTTTATTATTCTCCTCCTAGAATTTGGAAGTTTATGTAACTCAGGCTTTTTAAGTAACAAAGTATTTGAAATACACTCAGTGCACTATAGTGGGAAGACTAAAAATATATCAAAGTTGGGCAGAAATGTCTGTTTCTAAAGAACTCTTTAAAATAGAGGGTTTTTTTTTTACATTTCAGCCCCTAAGGATTAATGGCGTCAAGGTTTATACTGAAAATGTGGACAAAAGGCAGATTATTTTGGACCTTCAAATCAGGTATGTGTGTTTGTATTTCCATCCCATCAGAATTCCATTTTTAATGACATAGGCACAGAGGTCTCTAGGGGTGAGATACCTGTAGTGGAGAAACATAGCAGTCCACTGACTGGTTGCATGTATCTTACTAAACAGGTGCTGAATTATCTGTGGTTCACCTGCAGTGACCATCCTGGTGGTAGCCATCTATAAAAAAAGATGAAATGTGAATAGAAGGTATTTTTAGGGTTTCTAGTGTAATTTTGTTCTTGATCTTTGTAAAACAAAGCTTTTTATGAAAGCTAGAATTTTTCTACGATGTGGTATTTCAGTGCTAAATGCAATTTAATTGGGTATAGAAGGCCCTTGAATTAAAAACTAAGTAGATTTTATTCCAGATGATGATCTTAGACAAATTACTTAAGGACTATAGCTTGAGGTTTTGCTTCCCATTAAATACCGTTTCAGGTGGTGAGCATTCCCCTTACTAATTTTTTGGGGGACATTTAAGTGCTTAATGTGCTAAGCACTTTACTAAATGCTGAGATAGATAATGATCGTCAGGGTGGGCACAGTCCATGTCCCATTTTACAGGTGAGGTGACTGAGACACAGAGAAGTTGCGACATGCCCAAGGTCACACAGCAGACAAGGGGCAGAGCTGGAATTAGAACCCAGATCCTTCTGACTGCCAGGCCTGTGTGCTATCCGCTAGGCCACACTGCTTCTCAAGTCTGCCATCGCTGAAGTGGACAAATGGGGCAGATGTGGTGCGAAATAACAAACTCAGTTCCTGTTCTCATGGTGCTGCCAGGCTAATATTGGGAAAACCAAGTACATTTCGCAGTCCGGGAACACCCAATAAGATATTTCAGAAACAGGTTAAAACAGCCCCCTTTCTAGGCCAAAGTGTCCGGTGCCTCTGGGTCTATGATCCACTCCGTTTATAACCAAAATATACAGGCCATACTGCAGGGTCCCATCATTCCCCTGCAGCTGAAAAATGAGGATGGGGAAGAACACAATCTCTTCCTCTCCTGGTTGGTGGCTGGAGATGAGGGGAAGGAGGGAGGCACTGAACCTCTGAAAAGTTCCTTTCAGCTTCCTTTGAACCCTGGCTCAGGATGCTAAAGAAACGCAAAGTGGTTTTATTAAAACATTAGTAACTTAACTTTCCCTTCAAGGCCCTACTGAGAGCTCACCTCCTTCAGGAGGCCTTCCCAGACTGAGCCACTTCCTTCCTCTCCCCCTCACCCCCCTCTCCATCCCCCCCATCTTACCTCCTTCCCTTCCCCACAGCACCTGTATATATGTATATGTTTGTACATTTTTATTACTCTATTTTACTTGTACGTATCTATTCTGTTTTATTTTGTTAGTATGTTTGGTTTTGTTCTCTGTCTCCCCCTTCTAGACTGTGAGCCCATGTTGGGTAGGGACTGTCTCTATATGTTGCCAACTTGTACTTCCCAAGCGCTTAGTACATTGCTCTGCACACAGTAAGTGCTCAATAAATATGACTGATTGATTGATTAAGTGCTGACACAAATTTTTGAGCAGCGTTATCATCTTTCTATATGTGTGGCTTCGATTTTTAGTTCTTTACAAACTTAGTGGTAATCACAGTTTCTCTAGGGAAGATCTTTTTGTCCCAAATAGGGCGAGTATCATATCATAGAGAAGCATCGTGGCCTAATGCAAAGAACCCGGGCCTGGGGTTCAGGGGACCTGCGCTCTAATCCCGCCTTTGCCAATTGCTTGTTGTGTGACCATAGGCAAGTCACTTCACTTGTCTGTGCCTCAGTTTCCTTAACTGTAAAATGGAGATTAAATTCCTGTTCTCGCGCCAACTCTGTGAGCCCCCTGTGAGAATGTGTTCAACCTGATTAACTTGTAGATACTTAGAACTGATTCCTGTAGATACTTAGGGCATGACACATAAATCCTCAATAAATATAATAATAATCATTCTTTTCACATAAACTGCCTGCCAGTAACTCTGCTCTACCATGGAAAGAGTCCTCTTGATTCAGATCCATAGACATTTATTCATTCAGTCGTATTTATTGATCTCCTACTGTGGGCAGAGCACTGTACTAAGTGCTTAGTAGAGTACAGTATAACAATAAACAGATTCCCTGCTCACAACAAGCTTACAGTCTAGAGGGATAATTCTCGTAACACTGCAAAATGAGATGACTCAATTTTGGACAGGGTGTGTTTCACAAATGATGGGCTTGACTAATATATGTGCAATGAACAGGGTTTTTTTCAAGTGGTATGGAACTAAAGAATCAAGGGACAAAATTGGATTTAATTCAGTTTTCTAATTTTAGGCCGATTATGAAAGAACTTGAATTTTGATCTTTCTCTTCCTATTAATTGGCTCTGTAACCAATGAAAACATTTCAGTGAAATCTTATCACTCGGGGCCACCTGCTAGGTTAGAAGAAAGGTTTCCTGTGAGAGATGGAAATAGCCTGGAGATGTTTAGGGACATGTTTTTGGAATGAGAGGATAGGAAATAGGTGTGTTCTCCTCTGTTATTGCTTTATGCTTTGTTCCTCTACCAAAATTAACATTCTCCAGTGTTCCATATTTTGCAGTCTTCCATAAAATATTGATTTGCTTTAATTTTGTGCTCTCTTTTAGATTTATTTTTCAGCAGCTGTGCAATAGTTGCACGCAGCGTTATTTCTCTTTGTAAAAAATAGCAAAGAATTGGGATTTTATCTAAGATTCAGACCGCCTAGATTCTTGCAGGCCCAGTCTGATTTTTACTGAACAAATAGATTCACCATTCTGGTAGTGAGCACTTAGTGGTTTAAATTGAATTTTAAAGGAAGAATTAGCCCAGAGCAGTGGCCTGAGCTGAGGAGAAACACCTCTGGAGAAGAGGTGAGTGTCAGCAAAGTAAAGGGAATGTTGGATAGAGGGGAAAAAAGTGGAATAAGAAAGCCTGAAAGATGATTGCAAAGCAAAAAAAGGCTGAGGAGAATCAAAGTGAGAGGAGGAGCAGGAGGAATATATATATATACGGAAACAGACAGACAGAAAGAGGTGTAAAAGGCTCCAAGGGAATGACTGAAGCTGAAGTGCAGCGGATAAAGTATTTTGGAAACCAAGAAAGGGAGAAAGGATCGTTGAGTAGAGGAGGAAAGAGACAGAAGGAGAATGAGAGACGTTACAAGGAAATGAAAGCAACACATTAGAGGGTCAGTAGAAGGGGCAGGAGAAATGCAGATAGATAAATGCAGAGAGGAGAAAAAACACACATCAGCAGAGGACTGGGAGGTCCTGGGTGGTAGTGAGGGGCAGCAGAAGAGACAAGAACACTACTAGCCTGAATGAGAAAATGGTAGTTTTATTAGCGTTAGAATAAAAAGGATAATTCCAGCTTATGTCTTACATGACTAAATGGGAAAAAATGTTTGAGAAACTTAGCTGTAATTTAATCAAGCACAAACGTCACTCCTAGTTTCCTTTCTCTTAAAGTCAAGACTGTGAGAACTGACCAACAGTGTAAATAAACGCTACCTATTCTTTCTTGCCTCATCTTTTCATGTTCCTCTTGAAGTTCATTTATATTTTACATGGATAGGAATGAAAATGTGAGAATAACAAACTCACTGTATTGGGTAGAAAAATATATTTCTTAAAAAATTCCAGCTCAAAAAACCAAGGAAACAATTTGTTAGATATGTTCATGAACACAAGCCTGTACCTTTGTTGAAAAAGTACTCCTAGAAATGGCTACAGTAGAAGTTCTTCTAAGAAGTTTCTATTTGAAAATATTCCTGATTTTTTTTTACCTGTTTTTAGATCCTGTCTCTTTGTAAATCAGTTTGATTACACCCCTAAATAACTTACTGGAATGAAATAAATAAATGGGCTGAGTATTTCTGACTTTATTCTCAGTATAATTCAGTAAGTGCTAAGGTTATCATCATCATCAATCGTATTTATTGAGCGCTTACTATGTGCAGAGCACTGCACTAAGCTCTTGGGAAGTACAAATTGGCAACATATAGAGACAGTCCCTACCCAACAGTGGGCTCGTGTGAGAGGAACTTTAACTGGAAAAGTTAGTTGTCCCTCACCCCCACCTCCTTTTTTAAAAAAATGGTATTTAAGTACTTACTGTGTGCCAAGAACTGTACTAAACTCTGGGGTAGATACAAGATACTCAGGTTGGATACAGTTCCTACCCCACACAGGGCTCACTGTCGTATTTACAGATGAGGTAACTGAGGCACAAAGAAATTAAATGACTTGCCCAAGGTCACACAGCAGACAGGTGGCAGAGCTGGGAGCTCACAGAGCTCCTTCCATCAGGCCACACTCCTTCTTTGTTTAAACCCTCTGAGTTTAAACTGATCTATGCAGTGGGTCAGCCTTGCAGGTAGTTTCAGAAATGACATCCTTTCTAGTTGCTTACTGTTACCATTGTAATAATGTGTTCCCATTCCCTAAAATGTCAGTCCCTCCCTCTCCCAACAGTGTGTTTGCCATTACCAACTTTTCACGAAGGGTGCCATCAGGAACACCCTTCAACACGCTGTCTGTCTCCCCAGTGAGCGTGTGGCAACTTCCTACTCACTGCACTGGCTTCCTTCCAGAACGGGAAGTCAGTCTGGTGCTTTCACTTTGGAGATTGTTTTTGTGCAGGTATGATATGATGCAAGGCCGGAGAGAACCCCAGGAATTTAGGATGACAGTAGTTACTTTAAAAAAAAAAAATCAAAATATGCATCTTTCTCTTTCAGTTATGTAGGAAATTGTGAAGTTGATTTGGCGATCAAGAGGTACTTTTGCAGAGCTGGTGTGAAAAGTATGCAAGTAAGTTCCTTTTTCAACTGTTCACAGAGGTTTTCAGTTATACGTGGGGAAAAGTATCACATCGAGAAATGCATTTCTTTTTAATTTCATACTGAATTGTGGCACAGTCTAATTCACTTTGGACAAATCTGGATGCCAAAATATTTCAGAATCATCAGATTATACGTGTATATATATCCCTCCCTCAAGCACTTAGTACATTGCTTTGCACCCAGTAAGCACTCAGTAAATACGATTGATTCCTTTTAGCGGGGGTGAACATTACTTACGATTGATTGATCGATTGATTGTAAGTTATTCTTTGCATTAAATTTTCTTCTTTTCTTTTTGGTTTAGATTCATGGTACCATGAGAGTTATCTTAGAGCCTTTGATTGGAGACATGCCCTTAGTTGGAGCTCTGTCTATCTTCTTCCTTAGGAAACCAGTAAGTCAGACTTGAAATATCATTTATTCTTTGCTCACTGACCATCCCTGTGCGGTTTGTATGTTCACCTTGATGTATTGAAGAGAGTAGGAAAATGGTAGGACCTTTTTAACCACTTAATGGCAAAGATATGCATAATGATATTGATGGTATTTATTAAGCACTTACGTGCTAAATGCAGGTAAATGCAAGTGAATATGATCGGAAACAATCTCTGTCCCAGAGTGGCATAAATTATATCCTGGTCTCCTGTGTTTCTTGTTCCTTATCATCTCTCCCACTTCCCCCTTCATTTTTTGTTTTTCCTCATTCTGAGGTCTCCCCCTTTCTCTAGTAAACCCTCTTTAAAGGTACTCTGTACTGTATTCCTGCAGGAAAGCTAGCCGGGCCCCTGGAATGCTTGAGTTTCTAGAACTTCACCCAGGGAGAAGCAGAGAGGGTGGCACTGTAGGCCTCATATTGCTCCCACTTTCCCATCAGTCACAATACAGATCTCTGACTTCTCGGATGCCGACTACTGTTCTTTGTCAGATTGAGCATTCACAAGGCAACTGGTTAAATCCCACCCCCCTTTACAGTCATCATCATCATCAATCGTATTTATTGAGCGCTTATTATGTGCAGAGCACTGTACTAAGCCCTTGGGAAGTACAAATTGGCAACATATAGAGACAGTCCCTACCCAACAGTGGGCTCACAGTCGAGAACAAAACCAAACATACTAACAAAATAAAATAAATAGAATAGATATGTACAAGTAAAATAAATAAATAAATAAATAAATAGAGTAATAAATATGTACAAACATATATACATATATACAGGTGCTGTGGGGAAGGGAAGGAGGTAAGATGCGGGGGATGGACTTTCTGATACCATGAACTTTCTGATACCATGGAGGCTAACTCCAGCTGAAAAGGCTACCGTGAACACCCAGCCTCATTTGTCTCAAGTCTTGAGAGAAAGCCTACAAGGCCTGAGTTTGAAGTCAGAGCAGAAAACTGATCTGTGCGCTCTTCAGTGCCTGCCTCCTTTCCATTCCCTGACCCACTCTAACAGTTCTAGAATCCCTGCCCTCTTTTCACCACTGCATTTAAAATAAAAAGTTGGCAGTTTTGACTGATAGAGCCCCTAGGACCAGTGCCAGTGCCCACAGGAGGGAAGAACTGTCCTCCTTTGACCAACCTCATTCTAGAAGTATCTAGACACCATCAGCCTTTGTGTCAGGAGTCCCAAGACTAACTCAGCTTTCACTTGTTACTGGCAGGGAACCTTTCCCCTAATTCTGCTGTACACTCCCAAGTGCTTAGTACAGTGCTCTGCACATAGCAAGTGCTCGTTAAATATCACTGATTGATTTCACTGCTTCTTTGTATTTGATAATGCCGCACAGCTTTGTTCACTGGGGACTGCCTTCTGCTGAAGGGAGTAGGGAACTGAGGGCAGAGCTAGCCTTCTGGGCTACTGTATAAGCAAGGTCTAGTAGTCTGAGCTGTCTTCCTTGCTGCCTCGCTCCAGGAAGTCTTTACTGTAAGCTTGATCAGATGTTAGCTCGTACCGATTTCTGTCTAGGTGCCATTGCAGCATGAGGTTTCTGTGGGTTTGCTTTTTTTTTTGCTGTTGAGACATTTCTCCTAGAAAATAATTTGCGGGTGACCTTTGACACCTTTGATTTAGAGAGAAATTTGTTCATTAGTTTCCCATCACTATAGACAATACTACTATCCTCCCCGTCTCCCAAGCCTGTAACCTTGGTGTTGTCCTCGACTCACCCCTCTCATTTCTCCCACATATTTGATCTGTCACCAAATCCTGTCGGCTTCACAAAATCGCTAAAATCCGCTCTTTCCTCTGCATTTAAACTGCTACCGTGCTGATCCAAGCAGTTATCCTATCCCTCCTTGACTACTGCATTTGCCTCTTCGCTGACCTGTCCTCCTATCTCTCTCAACTCCAGTCTATACTTTACTCTCCTGCAAGGATCATTTGTCTAAAGAAAAGTTCAGTCCATGTCTCCCCATTCCTCCAGAACAACCTCCAATGGTTGCCCATCCCCTTTTTGTATCAAAACAGAAACTCCTTACCACCGACTTTAAAGCACTTAATCAGCTTGCCCCATCCTACCTCACCTCACTGATCTCTTACTACAGAGGCAGCGTGGCTCAGTGGAAAGAGCCTGAGTTTGGGTATCAGAGGTCGTGGGTTCTAATCCCGGTTCCGCCACGTCTGTGTGACCTTGAGCAAGTCACTTAACCTCTCTGAGCCTCAGTTCCCTCATCTGTAAAATGGGGATTAAGACTGTGAGCCCCACATGGGACAACCTGATCACCTTGTATGCCCCCAGCGCTTAGAACAGTGCTTCGCACATAGTAAGCGCTTAACAAATGCTATCATTATTATTACCTCACACACTCCACTCCTCTAGCATCAGCTTACTCTTTCCCAATCTCACTGCAGGCCCCTTTCCCGTGTCTTCCTCCTAGCCTGGAACTCCCCCCTCCATAAACGGCAGACCACCACTCTCCCCACCTCTAAAGCATTATTAAGGTCACATATCCTCCATCTTCCTTGATTTGCCCTGATTTCTCTTTCCCCATGTGCTCTCCCTTCTACGTCATCTGTGCACTTGGATCTGTTACCTGTGGGCATTTGATATTTGCCCCACCTTCATCCCCATAACACTTATGTACACATCTTTAAATTACATATATAAAAATCATTTATAGTAATGTCTGTCTCTCCCTCTAGACTGTAAGCCCATAATGGACAGGGGATGTGTGCTAATTCTGTTATATTGTACTCGTCCAAGCTCTTAGTACAGTGTTCTGCACGTAGTAAGCCCTCAATAAATACAGTTGATTCTAGAACGCTCCTGTAATTGGCCCACACAAGTGATTTGTATTTCAGGACTTTATGACCACACCCACTGTGGTACCATATTTCCAGTTTCATTGAAATGATTTCAAGTTTTTTAGTTGTTAGGGGACAAAATATTATTTTTTCTTCTCTTCCCAAGTAGTGCCTATGAAATGTAACTCCTTAAAAAAAACATAATGTTAGGTTTTTCAAGACATCTAAAATTAGTAACTTCATTATCAGCCAGAATGGAGCCTCAGAGCAAATGAAGCTGCTACATCTGGATGAGTAAGATTCCTATTTCAGGAAACTGTGTGTAACTTGTGTTACTTGCAGTTCTTGAAGCACTGAAGTCATTCTATCTGAGCATTTACGGCTTTTCGGGTGGAATGAAGCGCAATCCAGCTTGAGATGAGAGAATGTTAAGGCTACTCCGGACAGCACAGAAACTGTTGTGAAACAAATCAGACTAGACTTCTTGCCTCCTTTTTTTGAACAGCAGCTATGTGCAGTCTTTTGTTTTTTTCCATTCTGGCTCTACCAGAATTCTGTCTTGCCTAATGAATCCTAAAATTCTGAAAGACTAAGTAGGCAGCAGCGTTGATTCCGACAACCTTTTAGAGATGTGTGTTGAAATTTATTCCCAAGCTACTGCTGTGAATTCAGTGAGTAGCTCTATAATGTTCATTCCCTCTGCGGCACTTTAAAAGACTGCAGTCCGTGGTTTAGATTCAATTTAAAACTCCAGGGTGAGCTAGTGAAAGAACAAAACAAAAAAAGGGCCCTTGTTCCAGCATGAGAATAAGAAATCCCAAAACTGTCCAGGAAAATCCTAGAGGGGATCACTAAACTGTGGATGAGGGGGTGGTTTGCCCCCACCTCTATCTGCTGAGCCTCCTGGTCCACTGTTCCACTACTTTCCTCTGCAGCATAATCAATCAATCAATCAATCAATCGTATTTATTGAGCGCTTACTATGTGCAGAGCACTGTACTAAGCGCTTGGGAAGTACAAATTGGCAACACACAGAGACAGTCCCTACCCAACAGTGGGCTCACAGTCTAAAAGGGGGAGACAGAGAACAGAACCAAACATACCAACAAAATAAAATAAATAGGATAGAAATGTACAAGTAAAATAAATAAATAAATAGAGTAATAAATATGTACAACCATATATACATATATACAGCCATCTACAGGCCCAACCCCTGGCACTGACTGCAGTGAGCTGGGGTTGCTTAGGCCACACCAATTCTGGGGCTCCTGGGAATGCAGGTCACAGTGATTGACTTTAAAGAAGCCCTAGCAGAGGAACTGGTTCTAAGGCCCTCAAGTTTTGTGAGCGGTAATTTTATTTTCACATCTATATCCCCCACTAGACTGTAAGCCCCTTGAAGGCAAAAATCGTGTCCACCAACTCTGTTGTACTGTGCTCTGCACACAGTAAGCACTCGATAAATACCATTGATTGAGGGGAGTCCAACAGGACCTGTCCCAGTACAGACTCTCATGGTCCTTTCCCGCCTCTCTCCCGGCTTCACTCTTTCCCCACCCCTTCAATTCTCGTTCTTGAGGTTTTTTAGGGGCCCTTCGTCCAACCAGACATCCCTGAATGTGAGCTGGTAGCCTCCCACTTGTAGTGGGTGCAATTTGGAGTGCACATAAGAGGGTTCCAGTCAGTCTGCTGGTTTCCCAACTGCCCTTGTAAGCCACAGTGCAACCAGATTGTCCAATATCCTCCTCCAGTGGACCCTAGGCTGGGTTGATACCCACTGCCAAAGCCAGGTCCTACTCCTAATAGTAATAATTACAATAAGGGTGTATTTGGTAAGCACTTACTATGTGCCAAACACTGAACTAATTGCCGGGGTTGATACAAGATGATCAGGTTGGGTACAGTCCCTTCCCACGTGGGATATTCAAGTCTCTCAGGGAGGGAGAATGGATATTTAATCCCCATTTTACTGATGAGGAAATTTAACGGGATTTGTTTAAAAGTAGGACACTGTCCTTTAGTTGAACTTTTAAAACAAGATACTCACAAAATATGTAACCTCTATTAAGATTTGTATAACTCTGTAGGATCATTAAACATAGCATATCAGAAAACTAAGAAGCAATGTTAGGGTTTTAAGACCGAGTTTTTCAATGAGTGGTATTATTTACTCTGTAATTTCTGTGTGCAGAGCACTGTATTAAGCCCCTGGGAAAGTACAGTTCAATAGAGCTTGCAGACACGATGCCTGTGTAAAAGAAACTTAAAGCCTACAAGGGGAGACAGATATTAAAATAAATTAGAAGCAGGGGAAATGGCAGAGTGTAAGGATATGTACATAATAAGTGCTATGGGGCTGGGATGGAGTCCTTCATTGTTCAGTTCTGGGACCCCTTCTTTTCTCCATCTACACCCACTCGGAGAACTCATTCGCTCCCATGGCTTCAACTACCATCTCTGTGGATGCTTCCTAAATTTTCATCTCCAGCCCTGATCTTTCTCCTCCCCTGCAGCCTCGTATTTCCTTCTGCTGTCAGGACATCTCTCCTTGGGTATCCCGCCGACACCTCAAACGTAACATGTCTGAAACAGAAGTTCTCACCCAAACCCTGTCCTTCCTCTTAATTTCCTATCACTGTAGGCAGCACCATTCATTCTTTCAGTCGTATTTGAGTGCTTACTGTGTGCAGAGCACTGTGCTAAGCGCTTGGCACCACCATCCTCCCTGTTTCACAAGCCCATAGCTATGGTATTATCCTCAACTCATCTCTCTCTTTCAACCCACATATTCAATCTGTCACCAAATCCCGTCAATTCAAGTGCTTAGTACAGTACTCTGCACACAGTAAATGCCCAATAAATATGATTGAATGAATGAATGACCCATCACAGCATTGCTACAATCTGCCCTTTCCTCCCTGTCCAAACTTTACCATGTAAATCCAAGCATTTACTCCTCCTCCTACTCCTAAAGAACTTCCAGCCGTTGCCCATCCACCGCCACTCAAACAGAAACTCATTACCGTTGACTTTAAAGCACTTACTTTGCCCCCTTTAATCATACCTCACTGATTTTCGTACTACAACCCAGAACACTCACTTTACTCCTCTAACGCCCACCTACTCATTTCCCTTGATATCGTCTGTCTCGCCGCTGACCCCCTCACCCACATCCTGGAATTCCTTCCCCCTTTATAGCCGATGTACTTTCACTCTCCCCACCTTAAAAGCCTTATTTAAAAAGTCACATGTCCAAGAGGCCTTCCCCATCTAAACCCTCATTTCCCCTACCCCCTCTGGCTTCTGCATCGCCTTTGCACTTGGATTTGTACCCTTGATTTGCCGCACCCTCAGGCTCACAGCACTTAGGTACAATTCCTTTTAATGTCTGTCTCCCCCTCTAAACTGTAAGCTTGTTGTGGGCAGGGAACGTGTGTACCACTCTCCCAAGCACTTAGTTCAGTGCATCGCAGAAGGTCTCATGGAGGAAATGTGATTTTAAGAGGATTTTGAAGGTAGGGAGAGGAGTGGCTTGTTGGATCTGAAGGGAAAGGGCGTTTCAGCTTGAGGGAGAATGTGGGCAAGGGTCAGTGGTGGGATGGACGAGACTGAAGTATAGAGTAAATTGGTGATAGAGGAGCTTGCCGACTGGATTGCAGTACGAGATCAACAAGATGACGTAGGAGAGGAATAGCTGGTTGAGTGCCATAAAGTTAATGAGAGTTTGATGCAGAATACTGTTTGAATACTAGAGGTAGTCACAAAAAGTGCCTCCCAGCTATATTCTGTAATATTTCTACCAGAGGGAGAAGGAGTCGTCGTTTGGCAAGCCGTAAAGGATTTTGTTCTCATATTTTCCAGACTAAAGCAACTGTCAAAAATTCCCTTCACTGGGAAGCATCTGTTGCTGCCTTAGTGCCTATATAAGGCAATGCTGCCTAACTGAACGATTCTGAACCGCTCAGCCTCTTGCTTCTTTCACAAGCATTTTGCAAGCTCCTTTTGAAAGTCTTCATATTAAACCTGATGTCAAACACGTTTTTAGAAATAAATTTCTCTGGTGTGGAATGTTTATCCCAACCCTGTAACTTATTACATATGTTCTTTACTTGTGTTTGAAATTAAGGATCGAGGCACTTCACTTTTTTTTGTTTTCTGAACTGAGGAAATCTTCAGATTGTACTGAATTGTTTGAAATGGTATAATTATGGTATTCTTTAAGCACTTTGTGCTAAATGTTGGGATAAGTACAGGATGGTTAGTTCAGATTCATTCAATCGTATTTATTGAGCGCTTACTGTGTGCGGAGCACTGTTCTAAGCGCTTGGGAAGTACAAATATGATCCTTGCCCCATTAGGAACTCAATATTAAATATGGTTGTGACTAATGTATTCAAAAGATGTATGTATTTAAAGTCCTTGGTGACATTGAACATTTCTTTGCACTCCCTTCAGCTATATTCTTAGCAGTCGTTATTTACCATTTGAGCATCCTTCTGTGAGAATTGGCACATGAGATATGACCAATTTTTTTGAACTGTCTTTATACCCTCTCCCTCAAATTCATTGTTCACTTGAAGCTTCATGAGAGGAGAACTGTCACTGGACTTAGTGCTTAGTACAGTGCTCTGCACATAGTAAGCGCTCATTAAATATGATTGAATGAAAGAATGACTTCACCAGTCCATAGTGTTTATTGAGCACATATTGAGTGTGTTGAGCACTGTACTAAGTGCTTGGGAGAGTGCAATAGAATTAGAAGGCAAGATCCCTGAACTCAAGGAGTTACCAATCCAGTGAGGGAGATATAGTTAGGAAGAAGTAATAAGGTATAGGAAGATATGTATGGAAGTGCAATGGATTTGGGTGGTATGAGCTCCTTGTGGGCAGGGATTGTGTCTTATCAACTCTATTGTATTGTGCCCTCCCAAACACGTAGTAAAGAACACTTTCCACAGTAAGTGCTCAGTAAATATCGTTGAATGCTTGAGCACTAGAGTGAAGTAGAAGTGCTGATGTGGCTTTTGGGGGAAGGATGAGGAGATAAATGAATCAGGGAAGGTCTCTGGTGGAAATGTGATTACAGAAGGGCTTTAAGATGGGGAGAAGAGTGGTCTGCAGATGTGAAAGAATCTGTGAGGGAAGATGTGAGCAAGAGGGTAGTAGGAGAGAGAAGAATGGTGCGAAGGAATTAGGTTGACGTGAGAGTAAGCGTATAAGTTAGATTGTAGTGGGAGAAGATCGTGGATAAGTAGAAGGAAGAATGCTGATTGAGACCCACAGAGACAGTGGCTAGGAGTTTCTGCTTGATGCAGCAAGGAAGAGCTATAACTATGGATCTATTTGTTGATGAAATGGTGTGGTTCAACAGCTGAGAGCTCCCCAAAAACCAAAGTTAGGCTTTGGCGTCAGACTGGTCATATTTAGGTATAGAAAGAGTAAACTTAAGAATCAATGCTCCATCCCAAGAATGCATGGGTCTGATAATATTAAATATTCATTGAGCACCCATAATAATAATATTGATGGTATTTAAGCGCTTACTATGTGCAAAGCACTGTTTTAAGCGCTGGGGGTATACAAGATGATCAGGTTGTCCCACGTGGGGCTCACGGTCTTAATCCCCATTTTACGGATGGGGTAACTGAGGCACAGAGAAGCTAAGTGGCTTGCCGAAGATCACACAGCTGACAAATGGTGGAGCCAGGATTTGAACCCATGACCTCTGATTCCCAAGCCTGTGCTCTTTCCACTGAGCCACGCTGCTTCTCTTCTCACCCATAGACTGCATGCCTTTCTACTGTGAAATGAAGCCTCTTCAAAAATAAAAGGATTAATTTCCACTGAAACACCAAATGAGAAATGTGCATGTGATGATGTGGATTGGTCCCCTTTTAGGTCTGATGACTAACTGAGGGGTGAGAAATTGATTGTCGTAGGGCAGGAAAGAATTGAAGAAGTCATCGAATCTTCTTGCTTTCAAGCCAGCCCTCAGCCCAGCCTGGAAGTAATAGCTTTCTGACTCCTTTAAAGTCACTCCAGAATTAAATTCCTCCAACTTCTCTTAAGCTGAGTTGCTACATAAGAGATGCTTCCTGATACATCCTTTTATCAGGCTTTAAACAAAATAAACTAAAATACACTGTTCGAGCAACTCATATCTATCTTTTGGACCACCATGGCCTGCCATACGTGCCTATGTCCAATCTTGCCCTCTTTATAGCGAATTACTAAGCAAATTACTCTGCCCTTGTGCTGCCTTATTCTCATGCCATAGGTATTTTTAATGTCCCCCAGGTGCTGTCTATCCCAAGTTATTTTAAATATGCAGGTGCCGCCAAGCCTACTTTTTTCATTAAATGAGTTTTTAATAAAATCAACCTTTACTCCTGTAAAATGCTATTTGAGTTATGGTCTCCTCTCTCCTATTTCCCTCCTCCCATCCCACCACATCTCGTTTCCTCATCCGTTTTTGTACAGTTGGGGACCCATCAAGCATCTAAGCCACCAGAATTGATCTGGGACCCACTCTAAACACACTGTCTCTCTCACTCTTTTTCTCTTCCCTCTCACTCTTTTTTTCTCTCTCTCTTTCTCTCATTCTTTTTCTCCCACTCTTTTCCTCTCTTGCTCTTTTTCTCTCGCACTCTTTTCCTCTCCTTGTCCTTTGTGCACCCCCCCCCCCCTTTTTTGTCATTTCTCTGATACCTGACCCCCATCCTCTCCAGGTTGGTACACAAAGTTCTTACCAACCAATCACCAGGTGTGTATGTCATAACATATTTATGTCTGTGTGGGTGTGTGCTTATGTTAGAGAAAGGAGAGGCTGCCTTCAAAACCACAGGCCTCGAGGGCCTGGGGGCATGGCCTGCTTTCCCCGGGCACCATCCCAGTAATTGAAATCAGCTGGCATTCTTCTGACAGTTTGCAACTTGGTGCTCCAGAGACCCTGAAGCAGGTGCACCCCAGGAAATTTCCTGCAATTTCAGAAGTGCACCTGTATACCGGATCTCATCACACCTCCCTCTGGGAGGATTTATCAACTGCTGTTCTTCCAGCTGGCTAGAATCATCCCAGTTAGAAGCCAGCAGTTTAGAAAACCCCAGAAGCATGCAAGACATTGATAGTGGAGGGCACTGCTTTGTGGTGTTCTCTCCAGCTTGTGTCCAGCAAATTCCCATGGTCTTTTGCCTTCAGGGCACGACGCAAGCCCTAGTAATTTAGAATCATGTATCTTAATTGGCAGAACTCCAGCCAGTGCTTCACTGGCTCCTTCTCTTCCCTCTCTCTTTCCCTTTCCTCCCCAACTATTCCTTAACCCAACCGCTGTTTTAGGACTGCACGTGAGGTGTCTGCTATTGTTTTTCCCTTCATTAAGTGTCAGTTTGTTGCATGTGGCACTGGCATTAGCATTCTCATGGGAAGGACAGAATGACTGCCCTTCATCAGCCCCTTTCCCGGACCTAGTATAAGTAGAGTGTGATTCTGGGGTACAGTCCCACCCCATGGGGGTTCAGTTCTGAATGCCCCCGTGTTAGCATTCACTCACTGTAAGGTGGCTTTCCAGTCAGATCACAGGAGGGGCTACAG
This sequence comes from Tachyglossus aculeatus, assembly GCF_015852505.1. Lineage (NCBI taxonomy): Eukaryota > Metazoa > Chordata > Mammalia > Monotremata > Tachyglossidae > Tachyglossus > Tachyglossus aculeatus. The sequence goes on along the minus strand of NC_052078.1, from coordinate 9,473,897 downwards.
CCACATTTGTTCTGAAGCAGTGAATGTTTGGTCCTGGTAGTGATGGCCCCATTCACCCGCTTCTAAAACTGGCTCTGCTACCTCCAGTGCGATCTTTGCCAGTGGATGCACTTTGTGTTTAATAAAAAAGTACCCCGTGTGACTCTTGATATTTAGTACCTGAGGTTAGGTAGATTTACATTACACTTAGTGCTTTGTGGAACACAAGGGGCTACTCTTATTTTCCATGTGTGGGAGATTCTGAAAGTACAAGCACTGTAATTACGTGCCTAATTATTACTTCATGAGCATTTATTGAACCCCTGCAACGTGCTAGGAACAGACCCAATCTTGTTGCTCTAGAGTTCGTCCCTCTCCATTTAGTCTTAATAATAAAGTGGTTGGTGGAGGGAAGGTGCCCCCTTTTCCTGGTCTTCTAGGAGCTTGTCTCAGCAATCCCTGCCGGAAAAATCTTACTGAGGTTTAGGACCCTTCATGTTAAGTCAGCAGAACAGACAGCGCACAGAAGTGCCATGAGGATAAAGCTAGACTAATTAAAACTGATGTCCTGGAGTAATGCAGAAGTGTTACTAGCCTCCAAGATTTTTCTTCCAAATATATTTACTTATAAATATATCCGTATATAAAATTTATAAATTACGTATTATAAATTACCTGTATTAACATCTACCTACCTTCCCCTCTAGATTTTGAGCTCACTGTGGTCAGGGAATGTGTATGCTACTCATACATTCTCAAGCGCTTAGTTCCAACAAATAGCATTGATAATTGATAAGTATCTTCAGAAAAGATCTGATACTGTGGCAGATTCCTCCCATCCTTTGTATTATAGGTAATTCTGTAATGATGCTGTGATCACTTTGGCCATGAATGGGTTTTTTATGCAAAATAAATGCGTGCACCTGGTAATGTGCTGCAATCCTGCCCGTTTAGTTCCAGGTCTTCCCAGACTCATACGGAGTATGAGTGGTGCCATGCAAACCACTAGCACTGGAATCCATTCCTTTGCCCTGGTTTTTGTCCTGAAGTCTTTTGGAACTGGACCAAGACCCTTCTGCCATTTAGCATTGCAGATCACTTTGAGCTGCCTCTAATTTCCATCCAACCAATTACATGCCCAGACCTCTTCCTTTTTCTTATAAGTGTAAACCAAAGTTCTAATGTGCCTTTTCAATGCAGTCTTTATTCCTGGGCTTAGCAGTAATATCACTAACACAGCTTTTCCATACCCTAATCACGATTTTATCATACTATAGTGTTCGCTGCGGCCAACTGGATAGTTTTGTGGAAACTTCCCATGCCCTTCATCTAGCCTGGAACTTCCTCCCCTTCCCTATAAGGCAGACCACCACTCTCCACACCTTCAAAGATCATATCTTTTAAGAGGCCTTCCCCAATTAAGCTCTTTTCCCCAGCTCCCTCTCCCTTCTGCATCATCTCCACTTGGATCTGTGAACTTGTGGCATTTGATATTTGCTCCACCCTCAGCCCCATGGCACTTGCTGACATATCTAGGAAGTACATATTATGAAGTGTTTATATTTGTCTGTCTCCTCCACTAATAATAATAATGGCATTTAAGCACTTACTATATGCAAAGCACTGTTCTAAGCACTAGACTGTAAGCTCGCTGTGAGCAGGAAACGTGTCCATCCATTCTGTTGCATTGTACTCTCGCAAGTGCATAGTACGCTGCTCTGCACAATGATAAATGCTCAGGAAATACCATTGATTAAAATGGAAAATTATAAAGCAAGAACAGTGTTAGGGAGGGGGTTTGAAAAATGAAATTGGCCTGTTGAGAAATAGTTTGCAATTTAAAATTTGATTTCTAAGCAACCGCAAAGGTACTGTGACTTCTCAAAATAATATTTACGGAGATGTCATCCAACCCTTGAGTTTGGGAGCTTGGGTTGCTATGACAAATGCAGAATTTATTTTCAAAGACATGTATAATCTTAATGTAGTTTTCAAAGTTATAATACTTGTACATTTGTTAAGCATTTACTGTGTGCCAGGCACTGTTGTAAGCGCTGGGGTGGATACAGGCAAACTGGGTTGGATGGAGTCCACATATTCTGTTATAGATTAAATCTGAACTGAATTTCTTTTGTTAAAGTCTGTTTAACATTTTTCTTGGCATATTTTAAATTGAATTATCTCATTGTTTCCCAGGAAGAGGGTACAAAAGGTAATTGGATGTTTTGTGAAAGGCAGCTCTCTACATGAGTGCAACATGACAGAATCTGCATACTTGGTCTTTGTAGTGAAAATACAAAAACTATACAAAAACGTACCTCTTTTGTACCTAAAAATGCATGCTGGTAGTCTGCAACATACACATCAGGATAAGATTTTTAGTCTGCAAAATGTACACGCAAACACATCAGGGTAATATTTTCAGTCTGGAAAATATACACACACATCAGGGTAAGATTTTCAGTCTGGAAAATATACACACACATCAGGGTAAGATTTTCAGTCTGCAAAATATACACACACATATCAGGGTAAGACTTACAATCTGCAAAATTTATACACACACATAGGATAAAATATGCACATAAACACACATCAGGGAAAGACTTTCTGGAAGAATGTTAAGCAAAATGGTTAATATCACGGGCTGAACTGGCACAGTGAACTCTTGGAAGAATACTCAGTGGCCCAGAGAAATATCCCATGTTCGGGATGGTGACGATAGAATCCCAGTAACCCCTGGGTGTTGCTCAGCCCAGACTTCCCCCTGCCCAACATCGTGGATCTAAGCTTCCTTGTCTTTCTCCATCCCTGCACTGACCAGCCCCTTTAGTCCCAACCCTATGTGAAGCCAGGACTAAGTGGGATGGGACAACAAGCAGCTCTTTTGCAAAAAATGAAAATAGTTGCCATTAAGGAGTGGCAGTGCTCATCAAGTGAGTGAAAATCTTTGCATGTCATCATAAAATGAAAATTTTCATGAGCCAGAGACTATTCTCAAAGTGGGAATGTTTCTTTATTCAGTACATTTACCTTTTGCCAGTTGGCATTCTCCCAGTACTGAAATGGCATTTTAGCTTTGTAATGAGGCATCTGCATTTCAACATCTTGCCTTAGTCTCCACATAATTAGCAACACCGAAGGCTACATGTACACAGATAGAGAAAAATGTGGACTAATGCCATGTAATGATAACGCTCAGAAGTGGTATATAACTGCCGGTTTCACAATCAGAAGACTGTGAGGCTAGAATAATGAAGAGGAAGAGCTGCTTTAGAACTATTGATTATTATTTTCAAAACTTCCACTTAAAGAAGAGGGCAGTTATGGAGTTTAAGCAATCCAAAACACTGCACTGTGGGGTATTTCCTGGGTACTTTTTGGGAAGGGGTGATGACCTAATCAAAGAAGTGAAGCCAAATTAGACAAAGCAGATTTTGAAAGTGGAGGAAAAGCTGTAATGATGATGACATTTATTGAGCACTTACTATGTGCTAAGTGCTGGAGTAGATACAAGGGAATTAGACTGGGCTCACCTGGGGTTAAGGGAGTGGGTTTTTTCTCACATTTTACAGATGAGGAAACTGAGGCGTCAACCAGTAAAGTGGTAATAATAATTGCTCTATTTGTTAAGCTATTATTATGTGCCATGAAATGTGCACTGTTCTAAGCACTAGGGTAGATACAAGTTAATCAGGTTGACCTCAGTTAAATGACTTGCCCAAAGTCACCCAGCATGTCTGGCAGAGCCTGGACTAGAATCTAAATCTTCTGGCTCTTACGCCCAATATCTTTCCACTGGGCCTTACTGCCTCCCTATATAGCTATATATAACTCTGAATTCTATGAGTGAAATCATGTTGTTGGTATTCTTAATTAAGTTACTGGTTCCCACATTCACTATTGATGATGAAGTTGGCATATTTTTCAAGTTATACTATACTCAGATTGAGTCTATTTCTAGGCTTAATGGTTGTTGTCAGTGGTACTGTGATGGGTCACAATCTGAGAGAGAACGTTTAATACCTACAATAAGGTTGGTGTCAAGAATGAGTGTAAATTAGATAATATTCTCCTAATGTACACTCAGGGACCAGTTTCCTCTCTCCGCTAGATCTAGGCCACTGTGGTTCCTTACACATGAAGGGACTGAGGAGTGAAGGTGAGCGATTTCAGAGCGAGACAGGAACTGGTAATGGAACCTGGAAATCCTGGTTTTCATCTTTGGGTGCAGTAGCCTCTGAAGCCCGAAGTAGCATGCTTCATGAAGAGTTTAGAAGTGCGGAGGTGCTTACAAGGAGTTAGCTTGCTATAACCAACAGGACGAGGAAAAGAAGAAAGCTTCCGTTCAACCTAAATTGGGCGTATTCTTCACTGAAGTTGAAAAAACACTACCACGTAAGAACAGGGTTCTACTTCTGCAATGGCTCAAAATCATATCACAACTTCTCGTTTCATTATTCATTATTATGTGACTTTGGGCAAGTCACTTCACTTCTCTGTGCCTGTTACCTCATCTGGAAAATGGGGATGAAGACTGAGCCCCCCGTGGGACAACCTGATCACCTTGTCTCCTCCCCAGCGCTTAGAACAGTGCTTTGCACATAGTAAGCGCTTAATAAATGCCATTATTATTATTATTATTCTCCTAGACTTTCTACACTGCATCCTCAATTATGACATGCAGAAGTCTATGGCGAAACATACCCCACACTACTGAAATAGTATATTCACGCTTTTAAGAAATAAGAAATAAAACCCCACTGTATCATGTAATGTGTCTGTGTTGGGGAAAAATAGATTCAACTAGGTGTGAACTAGTTTCTGTGAAAAAATATGTTGGGGGGAAAAAATGATCGCTGAAGCCTCAAATGTGAAAAGCCAGTTTAATGTTCTGAATTTGGGTAAATACTTATTTTGCTAAGTTATTCACATTGTCAATGAGATGAGAGTAAGGTGTAGAATTGTCAGATGTTACTTTGGCTTTTGAAGAATAACTTGAGAATACCTCAGTTCTTAGTTCAGTGCCTGGCACATAGTAAGCACTTAACAAATACTACTTTTTAAAAATGGCTATTTGGCATTAGTGCTCTAGGGTGTACTGTGTGTTCACATATACACAGGCATATAAATATGTATATCACTCCTTTAAAATGAACCCTATTGTCTATGTACAGTGTAGGTTTTGATTAAGCCTTTGACTGATGGTCCCATATTTATTTTGGGGGCTTAAAATGCATAAATCGGTTGGTTATTATGAAAACAAACAATAATGCTGCTGCTGATGATGATAATGGTGGAATTTAAGTGCTTACTACATGCCAAGCACTGTACTAAAAATTGAGATAGCTACAAGCTAAGGAGGTTGGACCCAATCCCTATTCCATATTGGGCTCATAGTCTAGAATCTAGTTAGAAGGGGAAAAGACTAAGAAACATCGTTTTTGCAATACAACCTGTGCATAATGACCTTCAACTCTGAGAAGTGAGGAGATACTAGCAAGGCTGAAAAATTGGGGTTCGATGTCTTATAAGAAAATCAGAAAGAGCCTTATAAACTTTCTCATTCAAGAGGGCATCACAGATGGTGGACTCTGCTACAAGTCTCCTGTACAACAAATTATATCATGTCAGGAAGCAGGACATAGGCAAAAGAACTATTGGCAGTAGCTGGGATTGCCAGTTTTTGAATGATGAATACTGTACCATAAATGTGCAAGACGCTATTAATTGAGATCAAATACAAGGACAACTTAAAATCATAACTTTGGTAATCAATCAATCGTATTTATTGAGCGCTTACTATGTGCAGAGCACTGTACTAAGCGCTTGGGAAGTACAAATTGGCATCACATAGAGACAGTCCCTACCCAACAGTGGGCTCACAGTCTAAAAGGGGGAGACAGAGAACAGAACCAAACATACCAACAAAATAAAATAAATAGGATAGAAATGTACAAGTAAAATAAATAAATAAATAAATAAATAAATAAATAAATAAATAAATAGAGTAATAAATATGTACAACCATGTATACATATATACAGGTGCTGTGGGGAAGGGAAGGAGGTAAGATGGGGGGATAAATAAATAGAGTAATAAATATGTACAAACCTATATACATATATACAGGTGCTGTAAGTAAAATAAATAAATAAATGCCAATGGGAGGGCGGCCCCCTCCCGGCTTCCGGCCATGGGAGGGCAGCCCCTCCCCGCCCGCGGCCAATCATCATCATCATCATCAATCGTATTTATTGAGCGCTTACTATGTGCAGAGCACTGTACTAAGCGCTTGGGAAGTAGAAATTGGCAACATATAGAGACAGTCTCTACCCAACAGTGGGCTCACAGTCTAAAAGGGGGAGACAGAGATAAAAC